>NC_139224.1:112147693-112627693 GCF_055691185.1 Crinia signifera
GGATACAATTTCTAAGCATACGTTTTGTGCCGATCTCTGTAAATTGGGAACAGTTTTTACTCTTCTATGAACCCTGGCTGGGATTGAATACCTTAACTGGCGATATTTCCACTGTTATAAATATCGGCAGACATTGAATACGCCCATACATCTCATTTTGAGCATACACAAAAGTTATTTTTATCATTCCATCTTGAGTAATTATCTGTCTCAGAAGATACTGTTAGTATAAACTGGGACATAAGTATACTTCCGCAGGGGCAAATAAAACTAAAGATATTCTTTTGAGATTTGAAAAATTGCCTTCAGGTGAAATCTCCTTCCTTTCCTTTCTTTATTTTCCTAACATTAATAAAACCTTTGCAACAAACAGGACCACAGGTTGGGGTCCTGTATAGAGTCACTGTATAGTATCATAGACATTTTTGGGCCAATTCAGACCTGTTCGCACAGGTCCAAATTTGGCTGCTGTCTGATGGTTTGGGGGCTGCGCAAAGCGCATGTACAGGGCCCAGCTGTGAGCACCTTTTAAATTTCTGTGTTTGCAAGGCACTCACAGCCTGAGTGACAGGGGATGGGCATCTCAGGGTGGGCTACATGGCAACTGCGAGTGGAAGGGAGAGGAGGAGAAATCATTTGATGATAGGTAAACATCGAATTATTTTTCCTCTGAACGGGGACTTGCAATCAGATGTGTGCCTTCATAAGGCGGGATTTGGCAGGGTAGGTTGGCAGTGATCTGAATCAGGCCGGTTATTAATTAACCAATATTTTCACTAAAAGCCTTAACAGAAGATTTTAGTGCATAAATAGTTTTGGAATAATGTTTGTTAGGGATGCCACCAAGGTGGTATAGGTGGCGCTGTCGCACTTGAAGCCTCCTGCAGGTTAAGGCTTCCACTATAACAGCAACGTTCGAAGGGGTAAATTAGGTTCACCCCAACCCTGGTGCCGCCAGGACTTTTGAGGGGACAAGGCTGCTACAGGAGACTTACAAGGCAAACACAGGACTGGAGTCAGTCTGGGATGCAAAAGGAAGGCCCAGACACACAAGACAAATACAAACTTTAGTACACTACCATGTGTGACTAGCACAGGACCACTGCAGCAGATGGTATACACAAGCACCACAGCACTGGAGATGGAATAACCAAGCACTGGGTACTGAACCACAATGGCATTAGAGGTGCAGTCCCTGGCAGTGTCTAAATGCAATATTGTACAGACAGACAAGTGACGGCCTGATTGCGGAGAAGAGCCGGTGCAGGCAGGTAGATACAAACAGTGCATAGAGCAGGACCAGACTGTTGGGCAGTTCTAGTTACAGGACCCAGGTACAGTAGGTACAAACTCAGGGCTTAGTAGGATAGGGTATACAGACAAGAACTAAGTACAGGAGATAAGCATAAGGGGGTTATTTAGGAAAGCATGCATGTGCTCTGCTGCAATGGCTAAAAACAAGGAGAATAACCAGCACAGAGTTTAGGGCAGGCTGGGTGATATAGGGATCAATGGGGTAAATGTATTAAGCTTTAACAAGAGATAAATGCAAGAATGATAAAGAGGGATAAACGTCCAGCCAATTAGCTCCATACTGACTTTTTTCAAACTCAGCCTGTAACATGGCAGTTAGCAGGTGATTGGCTGGATGTTTATCTCTCTTTATCACCCTTGCATTTATTTATTGTTAAAGCTTAACAAATCTGCCCCAGTGTCCAATCAGAACAGCTAGAATGGACAAACCCCCTTAATGAGGAAAGTAACTGCAGGTGCGCAGCCTACACAAGGCAGAATGCTAATTGCCTAATCATACGACAGGTGAAACTGAACACAGAACAAATACTGTCAGACTGCATTTACACAGACCCGCCAGAGGTGGCTCGTAACAGTTTCATTCACTTATTTGATATGGCATAAATAAAAGACATATAATTTATTTATATATGTCTATTGACAGTGGGTGGGTTGTACTAAAGATATATGCATCACATTTCGGAGCTTGGATCCTGTGGATAACATCATTTGAGGTTTGCGTTGCCTAATAAAAGCCTAAGATGGGGACAAGTAGGACATGTACAGACTACCTCTGCAGCTGTTATTAGTAAAAATGTATATCCATTTAGAAAAAAGTCATAGCTCATGGCTTGTTTAAATGTTATATTAAACCAATTATGAAATTAGAGCCTACCAGTGGGATTGCAGTCCAAAATTCAAATGCGGGGGCAACACAACACTAGTCATTGGTGTGGATCCCCTATTTGAGTTTTAGAACAGCCACTGTTGCTATGACTAGCAGATTACAATGCTAACTTAGTAGACAGCAGCTATGTGCAGGCATCAGGTTTGATCATACTGATTCCTGCACTATTTTCAGAGCGGTGTGTTGTGCGTTATTCCATTTATGTAACATGATGTGAGAATGTGTGCTCCTGTAAAGACCTCTAACAGCTACAATGCATAATACCTGCAAATGTTAAAAAAACAGTAATATTTCATTTAAGAATGATACAAAAATAATGTTTCATTTTATAGTTATCAGAAATGCAAAATTATACAGATCTCAGATCAGTATAGTGACAGAATTTACAGATGTGTCCTCATACATCTAGCCACGCAGCCCAAGATGCCAGGCATGGGTGCAAATCTGTTAGCGCAGAGCGTCTTTTTCCAGAAAATGCATCTTAATGGCAACATGTGAATAGGGTGCATCAGCAGATTTGTCTGTATACAAAGAACCACCAATAGGGGGGTGCTGTGGGTACAGTCCCGGGCCCCCGCCTCTGGAATTTTGCAATTTTGCCCCTCCCCACACACACACACACACACACACACACACACACACACACACACACACACACACACACACACACACACACACACACACACACACACACACACACACACACACACTGCACTTGGTGCACTGAACGAAGCACAGTTTCTTCAATGCAGGACTAGTGGCAGACCTGCACTTTTATACATATTCATACTTACTCGCACACAGATATTAAAGTGTCACATAAGCAGCCCAGGATCCTGGTGCATCCTTGTAACATTGCACATATTTGCGGCAAAAAAGACCCAACGCTAGCAGAGTCTTACAGGAGCTGGCGCACTGAGAGGGGCTGTTTGCCATGATTACAGCAATGACGTATGAATACACATCTGTGAATAATATGAAACTGCTTATTACATCACGAACTCAGCAGGAACAGGTTAGTAATAAACTGGTCCCGGAATTCAAAATTCCATTATTGAGCAATATTAATACATTTTCTATTCAAGGTAAGGAAACAACAGAGAGGAAACCACAGATATGATTGAAAATAAATCCTTATTGCTGTACAGAAAATATGTTGTTGAATTCTGGTAAATAATATTTTATTTGTATCTTTCCTATAATTCCATCTCTGACTCAGCTTGCACTTGCAATAACCAATATTTAGATTTTAAGAATAGAATTTTTTTTTATTTATTTGGTTCTGGTCCCTTTTGTCATTTTTACATCCGGCCAGATGGTGAATTTTATATGATACTGGACTGAGGTTGGCAAACACTAGAGGAAATGTAGCACTGCCAGGGTCTTGGTGTTCTGCCTGGAAAATTACTCATGGACTTACAGAAAGAGCATGTTAGTAAGGACATATGTTGTTTTAGATCTTGCATAAGCCTTCATCACATACATCACACCTTTTCAACATCTTAGGAGTGGAAACCAATGTGCCTGGAACTAATACTGTTTTATAGTATACCCGTGCCTTACAAGCAGTAGAGACAGCTATTGGGCAGACCGAATCAGAATTCATAGGAACGTGGACATCACTATGGGGTATAGTTACTAATTATCGGGTTTTACATCCAATAATTAGAATTATTTTATCACTGCTATTTGCGGTGATAAGAAATAAACATTGCTAGGAATGCACTAACAGTCACATCAGGGAGGGGGAATCTGAAAGGAGCCCATCCCAGTAAGGGATACGGTATGTTCATTGGGACAAGCATTGGGTCAACACCATTAGGTCGACATGGGTCTAGGGCAACATAGGTTTAGGTCGACAGGTTCACTGTTTTTTTAAACTGACTGTGTCGACATTTGGGGCAAAAAACAGTGAAAAACCCCATGTCGACCTTTTGACTGTCGACCTAATGATCTGTCGACCTAAACCCATGTCAACCTAGACCCATGTCGACCTTTCCCCATGTCCACCTAGTGGTGTTGACCTATTGCTTGTTGACCAACATGCTGTAGACCAAATGATCCCAATGCCCCAGTAATGGGAATAGGAATGAAATGATCGTAAAAGCAATCATTTCAATTCTATATTGGGACTCTGTGCACGCACGGTCTGTTGACCACATAAATGCAGCAGCCAGTTAGGCTAAATATCAGCCCAAAATCTACTACAGGGTTACGTCATCTGGCAATGGCATTATGATATCGAGGGCAAGCCCTAGCATGCACATCCAACAATACTTCAGTCTATATAGAAACCATTTAGAAATTGTTTATATTAAGTATCTTACTTAGTCATTATGGATGCCAATACTGAGCAGTGTAAGAACTGCCTCATGTTTAATGACCCGCTTTGTATGCCGAACAGTTTGTCATCACTTCCTACTGTTTTAAGACCTAGAGGATGGCTCCTGAGAGAGCTGAAAGGCATTGGGGGAGATAAGGGTGACAGTGACCAGAAAGACATATTAGGGAACCGTTTCCATATGAACAGCAGTCTATGGGCTTGATCACTGTTCTGCAAATTTGCAATCCATTTGTTTATCGAATAACTGCGCATGGGTTTGGATTGTAGCGAGCATATGGGAGCCAAAAAAGCGACAAAAATAGAAAAATATCCCCTTGCAACTTTACTTACAGGAAGCCAGTGTTTGTGGGTGGAGCCTTCTTTTTTCTGGGAGTGTCCAAAAAAAACAACAGGCATGCCCAGGCATTTTAAGGAAGGGTGTGTTACATCAGGGCCAGACTCGATTAGCCTGTATCTGTCGCAGAGTTGTGGAAGGGTCATACTTGCACAGGTATACGGTCATTGAGTCACCAGCATGATGGTAGACAAGCATTAGGTCGACATGACTTAGGTTGACATGGGTAAGGTCGACAGGGTCATTAGGCCGACATGGGTTTTTTACTGGTTTTTGAGCCAAAATGTGCCGACAAGCAGTATTTCATACCCTACCATCCACTAGGGCAGGCATTCCCAACCACGGTCCTCAAGGCACACCAACAGTGCAGGTTTTAGTGATATACAGGCTTCAGCACAGATGGTTTAATCAGAATCCCTCAGATACTAATTAATTCACCTGTGCTCAAGCCTGGATATCTACAAAACCTGCACTGTTGGTGCGCCTTGAGGACCGTGGTTGTGAATGCCTGCACTAGGGCATGGTGGCGAAATGAAAAAGTAGTGTAGCGAGGCACCGTGCCTGAAGCATGGCGAGCGCAGCCATGCACGGTGCTACGTTTTAGTGTTTATGTTGACTGTGTTGACATTCCGGTAAAAAAAAAAATTTGTGGACCTAACGACCCTGTCAACCTTACCCATAATGCTGGTGACCTAATGATCCATACCCTTTGCACAGAGTGGAAAAATCATGTGATGGTTCGTGAATTGCGTATGAATGTGCAGCAGGATACCAGATAGCGATATTTTTGCAATTCCCTTGAAGATTTGCACATGGCAGGTTTTCTTTCTGTATTGGCGGTGGGCAACTAAGTGCAGTCATCTGCAAATTTGCAGATGAGTGATCAGGATTAAATCAGGCCCTATATCCAGAACTTATTCCCAGGAGGTTTCTGGAGGACTGAATATGTAAACTTGGGTGTGGAAACTTGCTGCCCACTCAATCTGGTACACTACTCACTTTTATAAGGTGGTTATACATTGTTTTTCATTTTCATGAATAAAAGGTTATTTCACGATTGGATAAAAAAAAAATCCACTTTTTATGTATATGCCATGTATCGAGGAATGGAAATCTGCATGGGAGAGCTGGTACCTGTTATGCATGACTGGGATATATCCAAGGTTTGGGGAGAAAAAAAAACAGTATTCATGATGGTGGAATTTACGGTGAACTATATAATAAATATATTTCTTCCATTGAGGTATCTTTACATATTAATATAGAGGATGGTTATACTCGTATATAGTCTATAACATCAGGTGGCTATAGTAGATTCAACTATTGAGGTGCCTTGCCACTTATTATTTTAATATTCCCTGGGTTATTGGTACTCATGTGGCATATGAGGGTTATTTATATTGTGCCTGGGCCATATCTGCCCAACCCATTGCCATCGCTCATATAAAGTGGCCTATTACTGTATGATCTCTGGCACTTTATGCTTACTTTACTTGCACGCCTGTATGTTGGCTTTTGTTATTAAAAAAAACTTTTTTAATTCCTAAGAATTTTTGTCCTAGAAAAATACACAGTAATTGAACTCAATAAATCCAGCAAATACAGGTTCATCTCTTTACTATCCACGTAATGATGGCTATGCATCAACAATTGCTACAATCCTACAATCCTGTGATTTGCCAATGATTGTGTGAAAGAAAAAAAACTGCAAAATCCAACATCCTTGTTTCCCCAATTCAGATCCAAAAATAATAGAAATTGAAGAGAAGGACATATCCAACAAGTTGAAACTTGACAAATGTCAAAGATCCAGAGATAGGTGAACTGTACAATTGATGTAGGAGTCCCTTTAAACATACAGTCGTTTGTGAGGTTGAAAAAAAGACATACAGTAAGTCCATCAAATTCAAGCCATAACTGATATCCTGCGGTGTAAATTACCCTGATGAGGTTACCGTCTAATCCAGGCTTTCCCAACCACGCTCCTCAAGGCACACCAACAGTGCAGGTTTTGTAGATGTCCAGGCTTGAGCACAGGTGACTTAATTAGTATCTGAGGAATTCTGATTAAACCATCTGTGCTGAAGCCTGGATATCACTAAAACCTGCACTGTTGGTGTGCCTTGAGGACCGTGGTTGGGAATGCCTGGTCTAATCATTATAATCTGCAATGACCAATTAATGATAATTAATGACTATTCCCCTAAATACTATTTTCTGTTAAAATTTTGTCTAAAACATTCTAACTCTTTGAATGCCAACATTGCCGTGATTCTCAAAATATCTGCTAAAAATGCCGGCATCGCTCAAAGCGACTTTAACCCCTTCCCGACATTTGACGTACATTTACGTCATGGTCGGGAAGTACTTCCCGACACATGGCGTAAATGTACGTCATGGCATTTAACTGTCACCGCGTCTATAGACGCGGTGACAGTTTCAACATGTCTGCTGTCCCTGACAGCAGACATGTCCGTGCATGCCCCGGGGGGGCTGCGATGCCGCCCCCCCGTCGGCGATCGCTGTGATTGGCTGTTCAGTGTGAACAGCCAATTACAGCGTTTTCCTGTGTCACCGGCGAATAACGTTCGCCGGTGACACGGGATCAGAGGTGATTGGTGCTGTAAAGTACAGCACCAATCACCGCGGGGTGTAAGGGTGACACTGGTGTCACCCCACCGCACTCCGCCCGCCCCCAAAGGCCGTGATTGGTTCGTCGGACCGACGGACCAATCACAGCCAAGGAGGGGGATTTAAACTAACGGTGACTGCACTGCAGACGCCATTCCGGTCTGGAATAGCGTGCAGTGCGGTCACCGTACCTCCCTGCCGCCATACTGACCAGAACCTTGCTCCATAGCTTGCTCCATACTTACCTGATCGCTGCTTCATCACTGCTTCCTGGATCCTGTTACTACTTGTGCCTTCCTGTGAAATTGTGCTGCTGCAGTGTACTAGCTAGATAGAGAGAGATAGATAGAGAGAGATAGATAGAGAGATAGAGAGAGATAGAGAGAGATAGAGAGAGATAGAGAGAGATAGAGAGAGAGATAGTGTCAGAGAGTGCTATATTTTGTGCTGCTGCAGTGTGATCTAGTTATAGATAGAGAGAGAGAGATAGAGAGAGAGAGATAGATAGAGAGGCCTAGTGACAGAGTGCTATATTTTGTGCTGCTGCAGTGTGATAGTTATAGAGAGATAGAGAGAGATAGAGAGAGATAGAGAGAGAGATAGTGTCAGAGAGTGCTATATTTTGTGCTGCTGCAGTGTGATATAGTTATAGATAGAGAGAGAGAGATAGAGAGAGAGAGATAGATAGAGAGGCCTAGTGACAGAGTGCTATATTTTGTGCTGCTGCAGTGTGATAGTTATAGAGAGATAGAGAGAGATAGAGAGAGAGAGATAGAGAGAGATAGTGACAGATTGTGCTATATATTTTTGATATAACTGACTGCTGCCCCCTCCTTTTGTGCTGATCAGTATAAATTAACTGATCAGCAACTTTTTGGGGGCGCAGGTTTTTTTTTATATATAGATATACCTGTCAGTGCTGCTGCTGCAGTGTCATAGAGTGATAGATAGTGAGAGATAGAGAGATAGAGAGAGATAGTGACAGAGAGTGATAGAGAGTGCTAAATTTTTTGGCTGCTGCCCCCGCCTTTTGTGCTGATCACTATATCTGAGGTGATCAGCAACTTTTTTGGGGGTACAGAGGTTTTTTTTTTTTTATATATACCTGTCAGTTGCACCAAAGGTTGTGCACCTGCTGCACCTCACTGGTAATCAGTGTCGCATCACTGATCACCTTTTTTTTTTGTGTGTGTGCTGTGGGGTCTTTTTTTAATTTTTTTTTTACACACACTGTGATTTTGTGGGTGTCCTGTGGCCGCTGTGCGCTGATCAGTGACGTACATCACTGATCATCTTTTTCGGCACAGGGTTGATCTATATATTTTTTTTTTTGATCAAATTCCTGTTGCCTTTGAGCGCTGTTCAGTGACAGACGTTACTGACCAACATCTGTGCTCAATTTTTGGCGCAGGACTTTTTTTTTTTTTTTTTTTAACCCCTTCAATTTTTTTTTTTTAACCCCTTCAATTTTTTTTTTTTAACCCCTTCAATTTTTTTTTTTTTTTAACCCCTCCATTTTTTTTTTTTGTATAAAGTATTTTTTTTTCCTGCACACTACATACACACTACAACCTACATACCCCCCGGGTTGAAATAAAGTTTGTACCCCCCCCTACACTATACACGTGTTGAAACATTTCACTACCTGTAACACAAAAATAAAAATGGCATCCCAAATGTCCTCCCAAATGTCCTCCCAAATGTCCTCCCAGTCATCCAGGAGAATGTATTCAGCGGAGGAGGCATATGCCCTGCTTGCTTCTGACTCTGACACAGCCAGTGATGCAAGCGGGGAATTTGAAGGATTCGCCTTAAGCTCCTCTTCCTCCTCTGGTGATGAGGGACCCCCTCAAAGAAGCCCCCGTAGATCAGCTGAGACCCCCCCCCCAATAATTGATCTCGTATGGACCCCACCACCAGACAATTTTGAGCCCCAGGTTCCTGAGTTTTTGGCCATGCCAGGAATCCAATTTGATTCCACAGGTCTCAGAGAAATTGACTTTTTCAAATTATTTTTCTCTGATGATTTTATAAATTTAATGGTGGACCAAACTAATTTATATGCCCAGCAGTTTATTGCTCAAAACCCCACGTCATCATTTGCTAGGTGGACCCCTGTAGATGCAGTAGAGATGATGACGTTTTGGGGTCTGGTGTTTCATATGGGCATAGTAAAAAAGCCAGAAATTAGGCAATATTGGAGTACAGATGTTCTGTACAGTACTCCATTTTACCGTATGGCCATGCCCCGGACTCGATTTGAGACAATTCTTAAATTTATACATTACACCGATAATGCACAGTGCCCACCCAGAGATGATCCCACCTTTGACCGGCTATTCAAAGTCAGGCCGGTCATTGATCATTTCAGTGCCAAATTTGAAGAGGTGTACATCCCAGAAAAATTTATTTGTATCGACGAGTCCCTTATACATTTTAAAGGAAGGGTTAAATTCCGCCAGTACCTTCCCAGTAAGAGGGCAAGGTATGGCATAAAAATGTATAAACTGTGTGAAAGCACCTCAGGGTACACCCACAGGTTTAGGGTTTATGAAGGGAAGGATTCAAGAATTCAACCGCCAGAATGCCCCCCCTCCCTCGTAGGTGTTAGTGGGAAAATTGTCTGGGATTTAGTGCACCCCTTCCTGGATAAAGGTTATCACCTCTATGTGGATAACTTTTACACCAGCATCCCCCTGTTTAAGGCCCTTGGTTCAAGAGGTACAGCAGCTTGCGGTACTGTGCGCAAGAACCAAAGAGGCCTCCCAAAAACGCACATTGCCCAAGTAATGAGAAGGGGTGAAAGCAGGGGAATATGCACCGAAAATATGTTGTTGGTCAAATATAAGGACAAGAGGGATGTCCTTATACTGACAACAATTCACGGAGACAGTACCACCTCCGTCCCTGTACGAGGTACCAGTACCCACACCTCAAAACCTAATTGTATCCTGGATTACAATAGGTACATGGGCGGAGTGGATCTTTCAGATCAGGTACTGAAGCCGTACAGTGCCCTGCGGAAAACAAAAATCTGGTACAAGAAGGTGGCCGTGTATATCATCCAGATGGCACTGTATAACGCTTACGTGCTATTCCGTTCTACCGGCCAGAGGGGGACATTTATGCACTTTCAAGAGGAAGTCATAAAGGGCCTAATATTTGGGAACCAGCAGGCAGAGGGCCCCAGTACTTCTAGTACTGGCCCCCGTATTGTACCAGGGCAGCATTTTCCTGATGAAATCCCCTCCACTGGAAAAAAGGGCAGGACACAAAAAAGGTGCAAAGTTTGCTATAAAAAGGGAATAAGAAAGCAAACTATTTTCCAGTGTGACACTTGCCCCGACAAACCCGGCCTATGTATAAAGGAGTGTTTTAAAATATACCACACATCTATGGAATATTAGGTTCATAATTTCACCGTGCTTCGGGGGTCTTGCTAATGCCACATAGCACCCACCATTCATTCCACCAGAATCTGAGCCGCAAAATCCAAAAATCACTCCTTCCCTTCTGAGTCCTGCCATGCACCCAACTGGTATTTTTTGGTCACATGTGAGGCATTGCCGTACTCGGGAGAAATTGGGGCACAGATTTTGGGGTGCTCTGTCTCCTTCATTCCTTGTGAAAATGAAAAATTTTGAGCCAGAACTGCATTTTTGTGTAAAAAAATGTAATGTTTCATGTTCACTGCCCACTTGTATCAAAATTGGTGAAACCCCTGGGGGTTTGAAATGTACACTATACCCCTAGATGAATTCCCTGAGGGGTGTACTTTGCAAAATGGGGTCACTTGTGGGGGGGTTCCACTGTATTGGTGCTTTGGGGGTCTTGCTAATGCGACATAGCACCCACCATCATTCCACCAGAATTTGTGCTGCAAAATCCAAATATCACTCCTTCCCTTCTGAGTCCTGCCACTTTTTGGTCACACATGAGGCATTGCCGTACTCGGGAGAAATTGGGGCACAGATTTTGGGGTGCTTTGTCTCCTTCATTCCTTCTGAAAATGAAAAATTTTGAGCCAGAACTGCATTTTTGTGTAAAAAAATGTAATTTTTCATTTTCACTGCCCACTTGTATCAAAATTGGTGAAACCCCTGGGGGTTTGAAATGTACACTATACCCCTAGATGAATTCCCTGAGGGGTGTAGTTTTCAAAATGGGGTGACTTGTGGGGGGGTTCCACTGTATTGGTGCAACATAGCACCCACCATTCATTCCACCAGAATCTGTGCTGCAAAATCCAAAAATCACTCCTTCCCTTCTGAGTCCTGCCATGCACCCAACTGGTATTTTTTGGTCACATGTGAGGCATTGCCGTACTCGGGAGAAATTGGGGCACAGATTTTGGGGTGCTTTTTCTCCTTCATACCTTCTGAAAATGAAAAATTTTGAGCCAGAACTGCATTTTTGTGTAAAAAATGTAATTTTTCTTTTTCACTGCCCACTTGTATCAAAATTGGTGAAACCCCTGGGGGTTTTAAATGTACACTATACCCCTAGATGAATTCCCTGAGGGGTGTTGTTTGCAAAATGGGGTCACTTGTGGGGGGGTTCCACTGTATTGGTGCTTGGGGGGTCTTGCTAATGCGACATAGCACCCACCAAAATTCCACCAGAATCTGAGCTGCAAAATCCAAAAATCACTCCTTCCCTTTTGAGTCCTGCCATGCACCCAACTGGTATTTTTTGGTCACATGTGAGGCATTGCCGTACTCGGGAGAAATTGGGGCACAGATTTTGGGGTGCTTTTTCTCCTTCATACCTTCTGAAAATGAAAAATTTTGAGCCAGAACTGCATTTTTGTGTAAAAAATGTAATTTTTCATGTTCACTGCCCACTTGTATCAAAATTGGTGAAACCCCTGGGGGTTTGAAATGTACACTATACCCCTAGATGAATTCCCTGAGGGGTGTAGTTTGCAAAATGGGGTCACTTGTGGGGGGGTTCCACTGTATTGGTGCTTGGGGGGTCTTGCTAATGCAACATAGCACCCACCAAAATTCCACCAGAATCTGAGCTGCAAAATCCAAAAATCACTCCTTCCCTTCTGAGTCCTGCCATGCACCCAACTGGTATTTTTTGGTCACATGTGAGGCATTGCCGTACTCGGGAGAAATTGGGGCACAGATTTTGGGGTGCTTTGTCTCCTTCATACCTTCTGAAAATGAAAAATTTTGAGCCAGAACTGCATTTTTGTGTAAAAAAATGTAATTTTTCATTTTCACTGCCCACTTGTATCAAAATTGGTGAAACCCCTGGGGGTTTGAAATGTACACTATACCCCTAGATGAATTCCCTGAGGGGTGTACTTTGCAAAATGGGGTGACTTGTGGGGGGGTTCCACTGTATTGGTGCAACATAGCACCCACCATTCATTCCACCAAAATCTGTGCTGCAAAATCCAAAAATCACTCCTTCCGTTCTGAGTCCTGCCATGCACCCAACTGGTATTTTTTGGTCACATGTGAGGCATTGCCGTACTCGGGAGAAATTGGGGCACAGATTTTGGGGTGCTTTTTCTCCTTCATACCTTCTGAAAATGAAAAATTTTGAGCCAGAACTGCATTTTTGTGTAAAAAAATGTAATTTTTCATTTTCACTGCCCACTTGTATCAAAATTGGTGAAACCCCTGGGGGTTTGAAATGTACACTATACCCCTAGATGAATTCCCTGAGGGGTGTAGTTTTCAAAATGGGGTGACTTGTGGGGGGGTTCCACTGTATTGGTGCTTGGGGGGTCTTGCTAATGCGACATAGCACCCACCAAAATTCCACCAGAATCTGAGCTGCAAAATCCAAAAATCACTCCTTCCGTTCTGAGTCCTGCCATGCACCCAACTGGTATTTTTTGGTCACATGTGAGGCATTGCCGTACTCGGGAGAAATTGGGGCACAGATTTTGGGGTGCTTTTTCTCCTTCATACCTTCTGAAAATGAAAAATTTCGAGCCAGAACTGCATTTTTGTGTAAAAAATGTAATTTTTCATTTTCACTGCCCACTTGTATCAAAATTGGTGAAACCCCTGGGGGTTTGAAATGTACACTATACCCCTAGATGAATTCCCTGAGGGGTGTAGTTTTCAAAATGGGGTGACTTGTGGGGGGGTTCCACTGTATTGGTGCTTGGGGGGTCTTGCTAATGCGACATAGCACCCACCAAAATTCCACCAGAATCTGAGCCGCAAAATCCAAAAATCACTCCTTCCGTTCTGAGTCCTGCCATGCACCCAACTGGTATTTTTTGGTCACACGTGAGGCATTTCCGTACTCGGGAGAAATTGGGGCACATATTTTGGGGTGCTTTTTCTCCTTCATACCTTCTGAAAATGAAAAATTTTGAGCCAGAACTGCATTTTTGTGTAAAAAAATGTAATTTTTCATTTTCACTGCCCACTTGTATCAAAATTGGTGAAACCCCTGGGGGTTTGAAATGTACACTATACCCCTAGATGAATTCCCTGAGGGGTGTACTTTGCAAAATGGGGTGACTTGTGGGGGGGTTCCACTGTATTGGTGCAACATAGCACCCACCATTCATTCCACCAGAATCTGTGCTGCAAAATCCAAAAATCACTCCTTCCCTTCTGAGTCCTGCCATGCACCCAACTGGTATTTTTTGGTCACATGTGAGGCATTGCCGTACTCGGGAGAAATTGGGGCACAGATTTTGGGGTGCTTTTTCTCCTTCATACCTTCTGAAAATGAAAAATTTTGAGCCAGAACTGCATTTTTGTGTAAAAAAATGTAATTTTTCATTTTCACTGCCCACTTCTATCAAAATTGGTGAAACCCCTGGGGGTTTGAAATGTACACTATACCCCTAGATGAATTCCCTGAGGGGTGTAGTTTGCAAAATGGGGTCACTTGTGGGGGGGTTCCACTGTATTGGTGCTTGGGGGGTCTTGCTAATGCGACATAGCACCCACCAAAATTCCACCAGAATCTGAGCTGCAAAATCCAAAAATCACTCCTTCCCTTCTGAGTCCTGCCATGCACCCAACTGGTATTTTTTGGTCACATGTGAGGCATTGCCGTACTCGGGAGAAATTGGGGCACAGATTTTGGGGTGCTTTGTCTCCTTCATACCTTCTGAAAATGACAAATTTGGAGCCAGAACTGCATTTTTGTGTAAAAAAAATAATTTTTCATTTTCACTGCCCAGTTGTACCACAATTGGTGAAACCCCTGGGGGTTTGAAATGTACACTATACCCCTAGATGAATTCCCTGAGGGGTGTAGTTTGCAAAATGGGGTCACTTGTGGGGGGGTTCCTAACTTTTAGCATCTTATGGTGCCTTGAAACCTACATGGTGCCTAAAAAATAATCTCATAAAAAGGAGGCTCCAAAATCAAGTAGGTGCTCCCTCTATTATGAAGCCTGTGGTTTGGTCACCGTGCACACTAGGGCCACATATAGGATATTTATGAAAACAAAAGAATTGGGGGAATCAATTTTTAGTCACATTTCTCTAGTAAAATGTACTGTGTTCCTTATAAAAATGTATTAAAATTGCAAATCTGCAAAAAAAAAGAAATTTTGAAATTTCACCTACACTTTGTTTTAATTCCTGTGAAACACCTAAAGGGTTAACAAACTTCCAAAATGCTGTTTTGAATACTGTGAGGGGTGCAGTTTTTGAAATGGCATCATTTATGGGGGTGTCTCACATACAAGTCCCTCAAAGTCACATCAGAACTGAACTGGTCCCTAAAAAAATCAGTGTTTGAAATTTTCTTGAAAATTTGAGAATTTGCTATTCATATTGTAAGCCTCCTAGTGTCCCAAAAAATTAAAAGGAAGTTGAAATAATGATGTCAACATAAAGTAGACATATGGTCTATGTTAGTTATTCACTATTTTGAGTGGTAAGATTATTTGTCTCACAAGCAGAAAATTTAACATTTTGCAAATCGCTAAATTTTCCATTTTTTCACGATATTTTGGTATTTTTCACAAAAAAACACAGACTGTATCGACCCAAATTTACCACTAATTTGAAGTACAATGTGTCACGAAAAAACAATCTCAAAACCACTGGGATAAGTAAAAGCAAAAAAAAGTTATCCCCACTTAAGTGAGACATGTCAGATTTGAAAAAAAGGGCTCTGTCAGGAACGCAAAAACTGGCTCTGTCAGGAAGGGGTTAAAAAAAAAAAAAAAATTAATACAACAAGTCAGTTAATTGAAGGTTAGTTAAATATTGCACTAAAAAAGAAAAATAAAGGCCATTGTTGCGCGACTGTGAGCGACGCTGGCATTTTTAATGGATATTTTGAGGATCTCTCACAAAAGGATTAATAAAAAGGTTTGCTTGGCAATTTTCACACCTATTTTGACAAATTCCCTTGGCACTCAAAGGGTTAAAGGAATCAATTGAATCTGCCATCACAACCTTCTCTGACAGCCTGAACTTGACCTGACCTGAAATGTAGATAACATCCTTTGGTAAGAAAGTTTTTGGGTTCTTAGAACACCTTTCCCCTCACAGATATTTGGAAGAGGTTCTATCAGGAACTCATCCTTTAGTGCAGGCATTCCCAACCACGGTCCTCAAGGCACACCAACAGTGCAGGTTTTAGTGATATCCAGGCTTCAGCACAGATGGTTTCATCAGAATCACTCAGGTACTAATTAAGTCACCTGTGCTCAAGCCTGGATATCACTAAAACCTGCACTGTTGGTGTGCCTTGAGGACCGTGGTTGGGAATGCCTGCTTTAGTGTCATTCATCTCAGTTCTTATGCTGTGTACACACGGTGCAATATGATTGCTAGCGATATATTGCTAGCAATATATTGCCAGCAATCATATTGCTCAGTGTCTCCTTTTCATCAGCGATGAAAAGGAGACACTGCTATGGGGCGGAGGGGGAGTGCAGCAGCAGCAGACGCTGCTGCTGTCACTTTGAATGGAGGAGGGAGGGAGCAGCGGCACTGGGCTGGGGAGATCAATGCTGATCTCCCCGGCGCTGACCTCCCGGCACAGCGATCGACGGGGAAAGCCGCTGGTCGCAGGAGCATGCTCCAGCGACCAGCAGGGAGTGCACACGGGAGCGCGCAGCTGGCGAATTATCGCCAGCTGCGCTCCAAATCACTGGCAATATGGTCGCTCAGCGACCATATTCCCAGCGATTTTACCTAATATTGCTCCCGTGTGCACACACCATAATGGGTGTGAGGTTGTGCCTAATAGAGAGCATAGGGGTTGATGTATTAAGCATTGAAAATAGTGAAGTAGTGGACCAGTGGAGGAGATGTCTTTAGCAACTAATCAGTTTTGAGGAAGCATTTATCAAGTACATTCTATAAAACCATAAGTAGATGCGGATTGCTTTCTAAGGGCAAATTGTTCACTGGTCCTCTTCAATCTTTTCTCTGTTTGATATATCAAACACATATTTCCCTGCACAGCTTGGGAAAAACAAATGTCCATTTGTTTTGAAGCAAAGACAACATTTGGGGCGAGATGTAATAGGGTGCGATTTTTAGTCATGTTTTAAAATCGCACTAAATCGCAAGTGAAAAAAATCTAATAGAGAGTGATTTTTTTAGACGAAGTTGGAAATCACATGCGATTTATTGCGATTTTTAGTATGGAAAAAGTGCGGTGTTTAGTAACGAAAATGTGTACCATTTTTAAGAATGATAATGTGCAATTGTTTTAGACATGAAAGTGTGCGGTATTTAGTAAAAAAAAAAATGGTGTGGGGGTCCCCCCTCCTGAGCATAACCAGCCCCAGGCTTATTGAGCCTGACCTGGTTCCAAAAATATGTCAACTGCCTAGGGGACAGCCCTGGGCTTCAGCCATGGATGGGTGAAGCCTGGGGGAAGGGGATCCCTTTATTGAGGGGGTCCCCACTTCCCCGCCTAGGGCTGACCAGCAACGGTGCACATGGTACAGCCAGGGGACCTTACATAAAAAGTGTCCCCGGCTGTGGCATAACACCACGGGCTGTTGGAGCCTGGTGCTGATTCCAAAATATGGGGGACCCCCAGTTTTTTGGCCCCCATTGTTTTGAAACCAAGACCATTCCTAGAGTTCAGGGCTGGTTTCAGAAATATGGGGAACCCCTGTGCTTTTTTTCCCTTGTATTTTTGGAATCAGGTCTGGCTCAAAGAGCCTGGGGCTGGTTATGCTCAGGGATGGGGACCATATGCCATTTTTTTTTATTTTAACTTTTACACATTTTTGAAGACAGAACCATGTCGCCAGTCAGAACCTGGTCTATTTTTTTTGGCGATATCTGGTCACCAGAAATCGCACCCTATTACATTTGCGAGTTTTAGACTTTATAATGGGAAAACATTTGGCTGCAAACTGAAGCGTGACCAAATATCGCCATGTCAAAATGTGCGAATTTCATGACAAAAAGTGTGATTTTTACCGCAATTTGCACCCTTAAGTGACACCTGTTCCACTCTGAGATTAGATCTATTTGCAATATTGAGTGGAACCTGGAGATAGGAACTGCCTTGAATGGAGACTTCTTGGAAGTCTCATGCAAACATTTATGGACACCTCCTTATATCCAATGATGAAATTAACTATGGCTTGCAGATCCGTTTTTTTTTCTGGAGGGAAAAAAAGAAACGCTCTGGGAGTGGGTAACAGGTTGGATTTCTTGAAAATGATAATCTGAGAGAAGTCAGGATCTCAGGAGTTTCCTGGACATTAAAAATGAGTGCAATAGCAATTATTTGTATTTAACTACGGACCGAATTAGATATTTCCATCCAAAGGCAAGGCCTAGAAGGCCTTTTTGGATTTTGAATGGCACGTCAAAATTAGAGCCAAAGGGCATCTCTTGCAGTTACAGTAGATGCCGAGACACAGTTGCAGAGTTTATAGCAGTCTCTGCTAAATAATTGGCTGACGTCCCTTTTCACTTTTTATTAAGATAAATAAAAATTGTTGTGAAAACTTAGCTTCTGCCAACTGACATCTTGCTAGCAGTCTGAGGTAAAGGGTAAATGGGGAAGTGGTGCTGTGACGTGAGGTGTTTCACCTAGCACAGCGGTTCCCAAACTATTTTGAATCACGGCGCCCTAGAGCATCAAAATGTTTCAAGGCACCCCTAGACCAATGTTTCTTATTGAGAAATTCAGAAAAAAATATTAAATTAAGTACATTGTTCTTAAAGTATATTTCACTGTGGTTAGTGACAGGATTTGCTTCTGTTTGGCCACCAGCACTGGTTTTGCCTGTTACATTGTCCATTAATAATATGAATTGATCCTAGCCCACCAACCCAAGGCACCCCTGCAAGTGTCCTGATGCACCCCAGGGTGCCTAGGCACACAGTTTGGGAACCACTGACCTACTGTAGCAGCTGCTGGGTTTTCAGGTTAGTCAAACCTGAGGCGTAGATACAAAAGAGAGGTGGGGTTGCAGTGCTGATATCTGGTTTTTTTTTACAATTTTGTATAAAAATCAAATGGAAAAGAATATTCTTTTTGTGTGAGGCTTTATTCTGTTATGCATTAGCAGTTATATACCAGGAATGTGTTATTTTAATATTTGGTCACATAATGTACTATATTAAATATATTTTATTTTATTGTAAAATCAGTCCAATCTTTTCCATTTGATTTTTATACAAAATTGTTACATAACAGATATCAGCGCTGATTCCCCACCTCTCTTTTACTGAGGTGTGAAAACAAGCAGAATGCCCAACAGGAGAGTACAATAAAAATGGAAGTCTTCCACAGCACAAACTTCTACCAATGACGGGGGAATATCTAATACCATGTTCTCATTGCCGCCCCAGCAAAATCCTGGGTATTTCTTGCCGGATTTTTGTCGGGGCACAGAGCTTGTCAGCTCAACAGACACCCTTCACACTGCACCTCAGACCTGGGAATTTCCTGTGTCTGCCCCTTTCACACTGCTTTCCATGGTCTACCTTCCAACAAGGGTGTGGAATGTAATAGCAGCTGTGATTGGGTGTTTAAGAGCTGCTTTTATTGGCTGGCTAAAGATGATGTCACATATCACATGATTACATCCCGCAATGAGCTCGTTTTTGTGTGAAAAACCCGGGTCTGTGCTGTTCACACTGCCATACACCCGTGTATTACCCAGGAAAAACCCTGCAAAAAACCCGGGTGTAATTGCAGGGGCATAACACCCAGGAATTTCACAAAGACCCTTTCACTCTGAGACAGGACACAGGAATTTTCAGCTTGCCCCGGGACATACCTTGGTTTTGTGAGAACGGGGTATAAGATATAGCTGTAGTTTGTCATGACCGCACATCACTATGATATGCTGTGCTTTTGGAGTACCCTGGGATCCTTAGTAGTATCGAACATTCAGTGATGTATCTACATGGGTGTGAGTTCCATGTGCCATAACGCGATAATCTATTTTCTTCATACCCCCACTGTAGAATACTTGTCCTGTTCACGCAAGCATTTCACTTATATCCACTGTTAAGCTTGTTTTGTGTTGTAAAAGCAAATGTAAAGCACTTTGATTCCTATTGGGAGAAAAGTGCTATATAAATATCTATTATTAATTATTATTATTATTATTATTATTATTATTATTATTATTATTATTATTATTAAGACTGCAGATTTAAAATTGCAACAATGAGGTAAGAACAAGTTGGTTATTACCACTTTAAATAGCCTTAAAACTACATCAGTTCCCAGATTTTGTACCATATTACATATATAACTCAGTCTGTAACTTCTCATTTGCCCTCATTCCTCTCCCCAGTAATTCAGACTGTGCCTACCTCATAGAGGGGCCTTTTTACCATAGGATCCCATTCGCAATGCGATCTGGGCAGGATCTACTACCCAGGATTGCATTGCAATATGCAATCCTATCTTCTGGATGTAACACTGGGCAGACGCAGGGACAGGTGCTCAGAAAGGAGGCCGTCCCTGCTAAGTGCTCAGCTGGGTGGCTGCTCATGAGTGTTTATCGCTGACCCATGCTGTTGGTGAGTCAGAGCAGTCTCTAGACCATAGGCTACAATGGGCTACTTCCATCTCAGAATGCTGGTAGCCCTTGGACCCGATGTGAAGCTGCCTGATGTTGATACAATGGGTATCGCATCCCCCATAGAAATCTATGGGGAAGGCGAACACGAGCAGAGCAGGAGGGATCGAATTTTTTTTGCTGCGGTCCCCGCTACATATATTCGGGGGACACTTAACATTTGCAGCAAATTAGCCTCAAATATGCAATAAAAAATTGGCCCCGTAGCCCTAAATAAGAGTGAGCAGACTCTACCTCCTTCCAGCAGAGCCAAGACATTTTAATAATCTGATTGACTGAGCGACATGCTGAAATCAATATGGCAAAATGAACAAATGAACACATATTTATTGAGCAGTTTGTGAAAGGCATCAAGAACATACAACAGTTGGACAGGGTGTTTTGAAGAATCAGGTCATCATGGACTTCAGTCTGGAGATGGGAGAAAAAAACAAAACCATGTACATTAAAATGTGCAATAAGCTTAGACATAAATGATACAACACAATCATGGAAGTAATATTTTTAATATGGTGTAGGACAAGAAATATCACTACAAGTTACATGTTCTAAAGCACCAGGTCTCTAATTTCAGATCAAAAATGAAAACATGCTAACAGTATATTCCAGCTCTACTAAGGACTGAAGTCCTAGATGTGACACAGGGGCATCAACCTTATTAATCTTCAGCCAGTATACTAAACACCCAGGCTAATTATAACATGCATGAACAGGGGTAGATTACGGTATAGGTCTGAAAGGAGTTTCTCGGGTTTTGATGACCGTAACGTCTAAAAGAGATTGGCCATGGACAGCAGTGATTGCATATGAAATCCTCCCCAAGTGTCCACTGAATGCCGGAAGACCTGGGTCTGGTGTGACGACACAGGAATAACCAAAATCGGTACTTATATGTTAGTTGGGCGTCCACTATAGTAAGTACGCTCGGTACTTGTTTCCTAGAACGGTGCCCACGATTTTGATCTTAGGCATCGCAAGGAAAAAAATCGCGTCGGTCGCATCGCATGCGGCCAAAACATTGCATGCGACGCGACCGACGCGATTACCGCGATTTTACATAGGGAACAATGTTAAATGGCCCACAGACCCCAAATACCCACCCTGAAGTGTGAAATGGCCCCCCCAATTGTTAACGCCACCCCACCATCAACCCGAAGCGTGGCGAGCGCAGCGAGCCCGCGTCCTCCGACCTTTTCATACCCCCACTATCCACGTCGGCGTGGAGTTGAGAATAGAAAGTGCAGCGAGCCACCGAGCCCGAAGCGTGGCGAGCCCCGCGAGGGGACGCGGAACACGCTCCCGAAGCGAGCCCCGCGAGGGGACACGGATTACTTAACATGTATTCCGCATCCGCTCGCCACGCTTCGGGCTCGTATTCCGCGCCCCTCGCTGCGCTCGCCACACTTTCTATTCTCAACTCCACGCCGACGTGGATAGTGGGGGTATGAAAAGGTCGGAGGACGCGTACCGCTGCGCTCGCCACGCTTCGGGTTGACGTTGATGGTGGGGTAGCGTTAACAATTGGGGGGGGGGGCATTTCACACTTCAGGGTGGGTATTTGGGGTCTGTGGGCCATTTAACATTGTTCCCTATGTAAAATCGGGTCAATTGGGCCATTTAACAGTGTTCCCCATGTAAAATCGGTAATCGCGTCGGTCGCATCGCATGCAATTTTTTGGCCGCATGCGATGCGACCGACGCGATTTACATTTTACCATGCATTTCTATGTAAAATCGCGGGCATCGCATCGCATGCCATTATAATGGCATGCGATGTACATGCGATGCATGCGATGGGCGCCGTTCTAGGAAACAAGTACCGTACGCTCATACCCCCACTATCCATGTCGGCATGGAGTTGATTTTATATAGTGTGGTGAGCGCACGCGGAAAACTAAGCAAATAGCTTAGTGGGCGCCCAACTAACATAAGTACCCCAAAATATTCACCTATATTTGAAAGGGGTAACCCCAGCTTAAATTCGGGCTCTGGTCCTTATTTTGATTGAGTCTGACGGCTCCCTGTGCGGTCGGACGGGCAAAGTTTGTTATTTGCGCATGTGCAGAGTCGTATCTGCGCATGTGGAGTGAGTTCCGTGCAGAAAATGATCGGTCAGAACCGTCCGAGAAGGGGGTGGAGAGGGGCGGGAAGGGCTGTTTGGGCTCATTACCATATGCGTACGCCACACGTTTCATGGGCTTTCCCATGAAAACGCTGTGCGTACGTAAGGTAATGCGGCCGTGACGCACGTGTGGGGGGCGGACAGCTGATATAGCCGGATGTCCGCTGCCCGCCCATATCCCTGCTTTCATACGGAAACATGTCCGAGTGGTCTGGTGCTGCCTTTACCACTTGGTCCATCATTCGATGGTCGGCGACCATCGGAGGATGGGGGAGGTTCCCACAGATGGAGGAGCTGTTCACACGAAACATCCACTCACGGTCCGTCCACTCTGCATCTTACCGCGTTCGGACGGTGTGAGCGATCCGTACGGTAAGCGGGGCTAAGAGCACTCGGTTCCTGTCCGAAAATAAGCATCCGTCCGAGTCAACTAGAATAAGGGCCTCTGTGTTCCAGGTCCGAGAGAGGATTGCAGCTGGGTAATTATGTCTGAAAGGGGCTACGTTTTCTACTTGTAACTCTGGTTTATGATAATCGTGTGTGATGAACGTACGGACACCATCATTATGCCTGTGACTATCATCAGCCATTGCTAAAAGAATACATAAAACAATAGAATATTTACACATATATATATATACACACCTTAGATGACCGGATTCATATGAATTACACCTCAGGTTCTGGACACTTATACGCTAGTAGTGCCATTCTGGATGAAGTATTCAGACATTTCTTTCAGGGCTCTGTACCGATGAGAAATAGTATTCTTCACTTCCTTAGGAAGCTCTGCATACCTGTACAGAAAGATTATTTTATCATGGCATCCAAGGAACCCTAGCACACTCCAAAACAACATGACCTTCACAATGTCATATGCCCAAATTCAGTAGGATATGTTATTTCCATATTAAAAGGCATGTGACTTTTTTAAAACTCTATTCACTGTAAAAACAGACAGAAAATGGATTTTGATGTTAAACTTCTCTGCATTTACAGAGATCATTATGTTTCTAGAGGAGACATCTCTTGTATACAGACTACATAGTAACACAGCACCATAATGTGGCCACAGTGAGTAATACGCAATGTAACTGCACAGTAGAATTCTTACGTCTGTTCAAAACCATCAGGTTGGAAGCAGGGGTCCCATCCAAAGTCCCGTGGCCCTCGTGGAGATACTATTTGCCCCTGTAAGTGACAAGATACTTGCCATGACCACACAGAAGCTAGTTTTAAATCCCAACTACAATTTACAACCAATGAAAAATGGTGTACTCCAGGTGATGCAGGTAATACATTATAGCCTTTAACATTTACCAAGATTCTGCAATACAAAATTTAGAGCTACATCATATATATGTGAAATCTAAAGTTTTATTAATCTGATGCTCATTTAGGACATGTCAAAGAAAGTGGTCAATGCACACCTGTAGAGTAAAAAAAATAAAAAAATTCCCATTTCATTTTTATAAAGCGTGTGCTGATCTTCAAAATCCAGCGCCTAGAACTCTGAGTTACTTTTACCACCAGAGCTTAGCAGCATAGGCGACTCTAGGGGGTGGTCCGGGGGTGCACAGGACCACCCATTTTGTAGCTGATGGATGTGGCTTTCCAACGAGCCCAGACCTGTGTCTCTAGCCCCCTGGGAACCGGAGATACGGACAGGCAAATCTGGAACGTTTTCCCTTTAGGATAACATGGGACAGCTATTTCCGACCCCCACACAGTTCAACGGCTGCCAGTTCCCCCTTCGGCATCACTGAAGCTTGAGGTTGATCTCAGTCGAACCCAAATTGCTGGGCCTTCAATCTGATACCAGGCTGGATCTATATGGCTTAATTGGTTCCAGGGATATTGAGGTTAAACCGTTTTTTTTTTTCATTTCTTAAATGTAATTTCATGACTGTTTATGTTCTTTGAGGGCAGATTTCTCTGGAACCAAACAGCCCAGTTTCACGGGACCAAAATCATTCGAAGCCAACTCAAAAGTTCTTCAATATGATACTGGTCTCATGTAAATGTGTGAGTTGGTTCCGAAGATATAGCTGGTTGGTTAAAGGGGGGTAGGGAGAGAAGAGTGGTTGTCTCTCCCCCTCACACCAGAAAATGCAGGGACTAGGCAGGTGTAAAAGGGGTCAGCCTGGGTATGTCCCTGCATGATCCTGGGACCATATTTCTGGGTAAATCCCTGCATTTTCTGTTGTGAAAGGGGTATTATTTCAAACAGCCGTGACCTGCAGTGCTCTGAATACAGCCGGGAAGCCCCCTGCTCTCTGCCCAGCTGTCAATGACTGTCACCCCTGCAGCTTCTGCTCCAATTCTTCTCCCCGCTTTCACCTCAGCCCGCCCCCCCCTTTAATCATGTGGTGCCGGCACCCGGCGTGCTCCCCCGATGTCACGCACAACAACAGCGCGCACAATATTTCAAATGTCCACTCAGCTAGAGGGGACACCAGGAGGGGAGTGGGAGCGTGCTCTGCGCTGCGCTCTGCTCCTCTCCCCATAGAAGCAGCTGCACCGCTCTCCATCTCTCCCTGCAGCAGCAGCAAAGGCTGATATAAAAATTTACAGTAAGTGGCACTTTTGGGGGCATTGCTTAAGGGACACTACAAGTGGCGGTATGTGGGGGCATTACGCATAATGTGTGGCTTAATGTGTAAGGGGCATTACGGTGTGCAGCATCATGTGTAAGGGGCATTATGTGTGCAGCATCATGTGTAAGGGACATTATGTGTGCAGCATCATGTGTAATGGGTATTATGGTGCGCGGCATCATGTGTAATGGGTACTATGGTGTGCGGCATCATGTGTAATGGGTACTATGGTGTGCGGCATCATGTATAATGGGTATTATTGTGTGCGGCATCATGTGTAATGGGTACTATGGTGTGCGGCATCATGTATAATGGGTATTATTGTGTGCGGCATCATGTATAATGGGTACTATGGTGCCATCAAGCAAGAACCCCCTTGCAATGAGCACGTAGGTAAGCAGCACTTATGTGGCAAATATGTAATGGGCATTACGGTTTGTTATATAGTATGTAATGGGCATCATGATGTGTGGCACAATGTGTAATGGGCATTATGGTGTGTGGCCTTATGTGTAATTGGCATTACGGTGTGTGGATTTATGTGTAATGGGTATTACGGAGTTTGCTAAAATGTGTAATGGGCATTACTGTGTATGGTCTATAATGTAATACCACACCCCTTTTTGTGATGCCACACCTCCTTCCCATGAGGACACGCCCCCTTTTTGCTACGCCGCGCAAAGGTCCCCCTGCTATTTTGTCTAGTTCTGGGACCATCCATTACCATAATTCTAGATTCGCCTATGCTTAACAGTACAGGGTGTAAGCTGTATATACAGAGGGCATCCAGACCATACAACTGAGCAGCATTTAATGCACAACTAGCACTTGGGAGATGATCGCTGAATCAACAGATAAATGCTCCCATAGCACACACAGGAACTAAACTAAATGCTGGACAAATGATGCTATAGAGTAGTTCAATTTATTTCCCACACAACATTCACTATGAGGGCTCATGTATGCCTTTTACTTGGATAATAATAATCCTAAATTTGTGTTTACTGTGGGCATGAAATAAGCACACATTAAATAATACCTTTATAGACATAGAGGGAGAAAGTGTCAGGATTTCGGTATCGGGATTTTGAACGCCGGGATTCCGACCGCCAGGATTGTAACTGCATCCCCTTTAACTACATGTAAAAATACAAACATTATACACACCTGGGTTTTACCTCTAAACAGAAGTACAGGGTCATCTGGGTGTCCAGTGCTATAAGCAAAGGTGCAGAGGGCGTATGCAGACTTATCCTCAAATCCTGCCAACATCTGATGCAAGCCTGTGTGTGAGACGAAACATGAGATGTAAAACATTGACGTATTTAGACCCTTATTCTGGTTCACTCGAGAAGGCAAATTCCTTCTCAAATGGACAAAACCATGTGCACTGCAGGGGGGTAGATGTAACTTTTGCATTAGATTTGGGTGAGTTATTTTGTTTCTGTGCAGGTAAAATACGGACTGCTTTATTTTTACACTGCAATATAGATCTCACTTTGAAGTAAAACCCCACCCAAATCTAATTCTCTCTGCACATTTTACATCTGTAACCCTGAAGTGCACATGGTTTTGTCCATTTGAGAAGGAATTTGCCCTTGCGAGTGGACCAGAATGGGGCCTTAGTTTCTTAGCATTGAAAACACTATTTCAGATATGCAAAATGACAGGTTCTCCACTTTTTACAGCACAAACTTTCCTTTTGTTAGCCGCGGCTGGAGCGAAGAAGACTTACCAGGACATCACGGGACGGATCAGGACCCTTCACAGTAGGACACTGAACACAGGTGAGTGGTGCACAGCGGAGGGACAGGACGAAAGCCCCCTGCACCACCACCCTGTGCTTTTGCTTTTGGATACAGTGACTGTGTCTGCACAAGCAGACCCCGGTGCACCACTGCTGTGACTGACAGTCTGTACCTCCGAGTACCTACAGCCCCCTTGGGAAAGTATAGCGGACAGCCCACCATACCAAGCCCCCCAACCCACTCGTTATGCACTTTCAATCGTATTTTAATTATTACACACATAATTTGGCATTGTGACCTGGAATTATAGTGTGAATATAGTAAATAAATAATTTTTGTCACTCATCCAATCTCATTGCTTTCTTAGCATTAAGGTGGTACATAGAATTACACGTATACACAAGATCCCCAAACAGCACCCATTAGGAGCTGAGCGCAGAACTACCAATATATCTGTTCCCTTTTGTTATATAGGGGTGTATTCAATGCTTTTTGGGAGCGGTGACAGCGAGCAGTGCTGATTGCTCGCTGTGACAGCTCGCAGGGTCAGTATTCAACTGACCCCCTGCACACGCTGTTTCCCCCTCGCTAGGTTTTTGGAGTGAAGGAAAAACGGTGTATGCGGCCGCTAAACCAGTGAGGCTCGCGGCTAAATGCAGCGAGATCCCTGCATTAGATGCAAGCCTCACTGCTTGGGGGAATCCTCACCGTCCTGTGACAGCGAGGATTCCCCTGGAACGTTGAATAGGGTGAGCACGGGGGGCTACACGGCGAAAAACGCTTGTTTTTGGCAATCCCTGCATATAACTGAGCACTTTTATTGAATTGGAAAGAACAAATTCAGTTCTCCTGTGCTGTGAGCCATATATTGTGATGCCTAACTGCATTTTAATGGTAAAGGTTATTTATTTACTTTAAGTGGACAGTCTTAAAAGTTATATTTTAAATGTAGATAGTCCCAATAATATAATCAACAGGAGACAGGACAGGACAGGAGACGATTACACCTCTATACAACAATCCTTTGACCTCTGGGATGCTTATGGATGCTAAATTCCTGGATGAGCTTTCACCGATGGATTTAACTGACTTTCAGTGTTCGGGGAACTATGTACCTATATGCCTGGATGCCTCTGCAATCCAACTTAAACTTCCTTCATTTTTCCTCTCTGTAGCTGCACGGATCTCTCCCGCCTTCAAGTCTGAGGACATTGAATCTCTCTACCAATTATATGTGGGAGTTAAACAATACCGTATCTATCCTGTTGTGCTCTGGGGTGGGAATATTGCTCTGCTTCTACTATATAGCCTGTGTGATATATATGCTAAGTGTTCTCCTGATTATTATGGGAAAATATGGGATTACACTGATTTCCTGATACTTTCCTTTGGTGATACTGAATACTGGCCGGACTAGGTGGAGGATATGTTTTTTTTTTTTTTTATTTTTATTCTTTTTTTTTGGCTCAGCTGTTTCTGGGAACCTGATTGATATGCGTTTCTTACTTATGTGATTAGACTTCTAATCCTGTTCTTGTGCCTGAACTTTATATCTATGAATATTGGGGCGAAATTAGACTAATCTCCTGTTTATTATGCGTAGATGTTTGCCCTATTTATTACCGCCCCAGTCAGTCCATTCTGCTAATATCCTTCAACTGGGGGAGGGGGGGGGGGGGGGGTTAGAAGGGGTAGCTAGATTGGCGTAACTGATAGGGGGAAATTAGTTCTGTTTAAGCTAAAATAGCTAAATATAGCTAGTGGCTGCTAATTGACTCCCTTCTGGGTTAGTGCTAGGTAGGTTGGGGAGGGGGGTTGTTAAGGGATCCAGGTATACCTAGGTTGGGGTTAGTTCATACAGGGTGGGGGGTTTTTGGGAGGTTTGCTTTAGGTCATTATGGGGGGTTTTGCGTTGGGTAGTTTAGATAGCTTATTATAGGTATGTAGTTTTTATAGTTAAACAATGGTGTTTTCTGTCCAATGACTGATCTGAATTGTAATCTGATGGTGCGTAAGGGTTATTTGAGAGCTATAAAGCTATATTTGTATCCCTTTCTAAATTGTTGTTCACGACAGCCCGGATGGCGCCTCCGGCTGCTGGTGTACTTCTCTTTATCCTGGAGAGGCAATATCCTTTGTGGATAATCTTACTCCTGATTATGTGAAAATCCCTGCATATTCCTACAACTTTCCTCTGCTTACTTGCTCTTTGATGTGCCACATTTGACACTTGATGTATGCACCCAATGTAACACCATTGTTTAAAAGTTCTGTATACATGTAAAACCAATAAAAATCACCAAATTTAAAAAAAAAAAAACAGCATCTCCAGACATTCAGTGTTATTGGTGTTAAGCATTTATAAACGAAAATACCTACCTTCCGGTTTTATTTTATCAAGAAACCATTTTCTGCAACAAAGAAGAAAAGGAAATAAACGAGCAGATTACAACATATTAGCTTAAGACACATAACATTGTTTTTTAAACAGTCAATAATATGCAGAGGTGTAATATGCACAATTCATTGGGGGCTTTTCCAATGTGTTTTTTTGGTACTTGTGTAGTTTCACGGCACCAGCATGGCGCCGTGCTACTTCCGGGTTGTACGCTCGCCACAAACTATGTAAAATAAAGTAACTTAACGCCATGCCAACATGGATAGTTCATACCCCCACTATCCATGTTGGCATGGAGTTGATTTTAGATAGCGTGGCGAGCGAATCGAGCCTGCAGCGTGGGCGAGCGAAGCGAGCCCCGCAAGGAGACTCAGACACATGCTGGCGCCGTGAAACTACACAAGTACCGTTTTTTTTTATATTTCTGACATTTACTTTAAAAGTGTTTAATACATGTCACACAAAATAATTAATAGGGAACTATGTAAAACTAAAGTTACTATAATTTTAAAGAAATTGGCCCTGTCTCATAAAAAAAGTTGTTTTTATTAAAACACTTACATATAAGGGCCGGGAAGCCCACCCAGTGCATTAAAGCACAAACATGTGTCTTCAACTATAACTGGACCTTTAATCTGTAAATACAGTAGAAGAAAATATAAATACATAACACTTTAAGGATGTTGCAAAGACTCAATGTACCACAGACCCCTTATATCAGGCATGTCCAAACTAAGTCCCATCATGCCTTGCCACAGTTTTGCTATTAGGGAATGCTAAAACTTTGGCAAGGCATGCTGGGATGCGTAGTTTCAGAACAGCTGGAGGGCCATAGTTTGGACATGCCTGCCTTACATAATACCAGCCACACCGTAATGTTCATACTTGTATGTATATTTCCCTATCCAGCACTATGGGGGTTATTTAGACCCGAACGCTGCTCCTGTGATCCATTTGCAAGCCGCATACCAATGAATGATTTTTCAAGTGTGTGCAGTCTGTGCTTAGCCCATGACTTACTCTGTGTCAGATTGGGGCTGGAGCCGACGTCACACGCCCTCCACACCTGGATGTGCCTGCGTTTTCCCTGACACTCCCAGAAAAGGGAAGGTTACCGCCCCCAAATGCCGGCTTTCTGTCAAATCACTTGCGTACGGCCAGCGGTTTAAAAAAAAAAGTAGAAGGATTTTATAACAGGATGACCTCACATACTATGGGCTGTACGCATGTACAGGCTATCGATATTTGTCCGTCCTGCAAATTTGCAGCCATGCGATCAGGTCTGAATAACCCCCTATGTACTTTGTGGACGCCTCACATCTGCCTGCATAGATACAATGATCTAATGTGTCTGTAACCAGTTTCCCTGAAGGTCTACTGCCTTTTAAATAATCCCCAATAAGCTTTATTTGATGCACTACTGGCAAATGACACTACAGATTTAACACAAAACAATAGAGTTAAGCTCCGTGCACACGGGGTGATGGGTGCAGGGAGGCCGAGCGACATGCTTAAGCACAATCGCTCAGCACACATTGTACTGAGCACGGCTTTGCCTATTGTTTATAGGCAAAGCCCCATGATCTAGCACCTGTGGACAATGGTGACGCATGTAACTGCGCATCGCCAATGCTTGGGGCAATACACACTGAGCAATCACTGCTCCATTTCTGGTTAGATCACTTAGAAATGGGGTGAAAATCGCCCCATGTGTATACCCCTTTAGAGTTGTATTACACTGGTGGAAATACTGTATTGATTAACATGACTGAATAGGGATGGTGGGGGTGGTCCTCAAGTCTGTAAAGCTAGACTTTAGTGGTGGGCTGACTACTCATTTGATAACTTGCTGCTGTGTAGAGACATGAATGTTGCTGACGCAGCTGCACTGTAGCTAGCACAGGTCCACTATTTTTGTGGTTAGCATATGACCGTTAATAAAAGCAAATAAAAAAACAATGTACATAATTGTAACCTCAAACCACTATTTTGCTTTATTACACACTTATTCCTTTGCACACCTGTGTGGCTGCCTCTTTACACTTCTGAATTGAAATGTCATCCGGTTCTCCTTGGTATTCTGGCACTGAATGAGAAAGAGAAGCATGCTGGGACAGGAAGATGCTATGCCACCTCTTATTAAAATAACAGATTAGAAGAATACTTACAGTCGATTTTCTTGGCAACTAATTTACATGGGAATTTATCACCAAGAATTTGAATGACCTATGGAAGAAAAATGTAAAACAAAAATATAATATAATTGCTTGAAAAGACAATACAAAGCAAAATAATATAAAATAAATATATTACAATACCATGGTGCAATGGTTAGCATACTGCTTCACAGCACTGAAGTCATAAGTAGAGATGTGCAGGTCTGGATTTACCCAGATCTCAAAGCGGAATCTTATTGGCTATCCGGCTGTCACATGTTTTGAAGTCAAAACATGTGACAGCCGATAGCCAATAAGATCCCATTTTGGGATCTGGGTAAATCTGGACCAGCACATATCTAGTCATATGTTTGATCCCCCTTGTGGCCCTAACTGTGTGAAGTTTGTATATTATTGCTTGCATGGGCTTCCTCCCACAATCTAAAAAGTATACTGGTAGGTAAATAAAAAAATGAACCCTAGTGTGTACAGTATGAGCATGGGCTGACTAGGTGGTTCCTATTTGCCGTCAAAAATGATGTTTCTACATATAATACACACACAGCACAAACTATCCAGGGACCTAATGTGCTAATCTGAGAAATTAGTGGTATTTTAACAAATGTTAATTTCCATGGCATTCCAATTAAAAGCATTGACTGTTGAACTATGTTCTTTAATAAATAAAATAAATATAAGGTTATGCTACAAAATAATGGTATACTGGAGGCCTTCCAACATGACCCCTTTCACAGGGTTATGAAATGCACTGTTCCTGGACTTCATATCAGAGTTGGGCTCCCCCAAAGCCTCACCACTACTGGGTATCTTGGGTTGGTTCCTACTCCAGTGGTTCATATGGTCATTCATCAGCATACCTCCCAACATGACCCTCTCCAGGAGGGACACAATTCTCTGTTCCTGGACTTCCCTGGCAATGTATGATTACCAGCACCTGTGTTGAACAGGTTAATTGCTAAGAAAGTTCTTCCAACACAGGTGATGAAGGCAATAATTCATTAAGAGAGAAGTCCTGGAGCAGAGCAGTGTGTTCCTCCTGAAGAGGGTCATGTAGGGAGGTATGCATCAGGATGGCAGATGCAGTCAGTGAGACAGAGTGTGTACTTCCTACAGGACTACAAAGCTCTATAGGTACAAACCTCATGATGTGTCAATGTATATGTGTATGTATATGTCTACCAGCTGTATCATCAATGCTGGCAGTGCTGTGTGAGCTGAGTGCTCAACCGACAAGCTTTGCTGTGTAGTAAGAAATTAATGTTGGTGACTGTAGCTAACCTCTGTGTCATTAAGTGGCTTCCAGAAGGTATTAGCATCTACTCCTCCCTGTCACACCCCTTTCCCTAACCCCCAATCAAATAATGTATGAAGGGCGCTTCATTCTTAATAGAAGGCTCCCATAATATGTCAGAACAGAAGAGTACAGCTAAATAATAAAAAAAAAAGGAAAGAGAGAAATTAAAGATCTCCAAAAAAGTGAAAAATAAATAAATCTTGGTATGTGTATGCTTGGTATTTTAAAGTAAAAAAAAAAATATTACCAAGGAATTCCAGTATAGAAGGACTTATTCATGGTCTGATCATATAAAAGGGGCATGTGAAGGGGTCTGATGGCATAAAAAGGGACTGGAATGTAAGGGGGCTGTTTTGGTGCTAAGCAGTTTTAATTGTAAGTCATCTTATAATGCTTCCATTGCTATATATTTACCAGTCACAGACAAAATATTATATTAAATAGAATACATTTATTGATCAAAATGACTGTCTTTAATAAAGATATTTTGTCACCATCTCCTTGCAACATTTTGCATGGAAAGAAGAGAGTTCTTGTTAATAGTGCAGAGGATTGGATGCTTTTTTTTATTATTGAGTATATATGTTTATTGTAGAATTGCTTTCCACTTCAATAGTTTCCCGTTTATCCCAGCACAGGTGACAGTAGCTAATATACTAGACCTTTCATCATGGGCACCAATGGATTACACAGGTGCCAATAAGACCAGGGCAGGGGATGCAGACTGATACAGAACGAACATGTGTAATCAGTAGTTGCCCATGATTACTAGAACAGTATGGCGACCCTAGTACAGAACATGTAGCTCTACAGTGGCTGGGACGTGTAGTTCTAGCACAGTTCCCTGTCCCCCATAGCTGGCAGTAGAGGACAGCGCTGTACCTCTTCCAGCTTTTTGGCGTTACCCGTCACAAACACGATGCTCCTGTTGCTAACCGCAGCCATGTCCGCATCCAGCCCGGCCCCGATCCCTCCCTTGTTCTAGTACACCAGGACTGACTGAGAGAGCATGATGCCGGCTGCAGAGTGACAGGCCACAGCCCATCACCATTCAGCACACAGGCGCTACTCTGACGAGTTCCTGGTGACCTGGAAGCAGTGCGTGCGTTAATGTCTGTTAGAACACATGCTGTGCAGTTATGTCAGAGTGCCGCAAGGTGGCGCAGTTACATACAGATAATAATACAGTCCTACTGTCGCCTCATGTTATTCTTCTGTCATTGGTACCAGGCAGGTGTCAGCCGCAGACGCGCCCCTTCACCAATCAGAAGCGGATCTGGGCGACCGCTGACCAATCAGAATGAGAGCTGTGGCTCACGCCCTTTTGTGGACGCCGTTCCCCGGAAGTACCTTTGCAGGGCCCCACGTGTGTAGGTGACAGGAGCCGGGACTCCGGGAGGCATCTGGGGAATGATGAACCTGTTACCCAGGAGCAGTAAGGAGTTCTCCTCCAGCGAGTATTGGGAGCAGTTTTTCCGGCTTCGGGGTGAGCAGGCCTTTGAGTGGTATGGAGGTTACCTGGAGCTGTGCGCGGTGCTTCATAAATACATTAAGCCGAAAGACAAGGTGGGTAATTTTGGTTCCTGCCCTGTCCCTTGCTAGAAAAAAAAAAGGTGCCGCATATGTGGGTGGGGTGTGCTGAAACTGAAATCTAAATTGCAGTGTAAAAATAATGCAGCCAGTATTTACCCTGCACAGAAACAAAATAACTCGCACAAATCTAACTCTCTATACATGTTACACCTGCTCCACCTGTTTATACTTCTCCTAAAGGAGAAGTACACATTCCCTTTACACCTGTATTTTTTGGGGCGTTCATTGTCACTCTACAGTAGTTGTTTCTCTAGCTGCTGTAAAACACATTTGCATAAGATACTGTTTACCACAGCAAGCTATTGTTCAATCAAATTAAAATATTTTGCTATAGACAATTATTAAACATAACAGTTTAAGAATCAGCCAGTCCACACTCTGCGGGTCTGTAAAGCTGCCTCTTAAATAAGTACATCCATCTTAACAAGTAGTATGGACAACATACTGAAACAAATGTATTTTCAAGTAACATCAGCTAAGCAACAGATATATTTAATTTAGTGTTCATTTTAGCACCCGCCATCTTTGAAAACCCATGCAGTTCCTCTTCCCTGGAAAGAAAAGAAGGGATACGGATATCCACAAAAGGCGCTGTGTATGAGTGGTTTGGCTAAATGTAGCAGCAGTCTAAAAAAGGGGGAAGTCGACCCCAATACAGTAGAAGGCAAAAAAAAGAGGGGGTGGTTGACTGCGCTGAATTGTAGAGGGATGGATATTTTACAAAAGATGATTCAGAATAGCATAAACATAAACATAAACAAAAAGGTCAGGTGTGTGGTAAAAAAAGATAAGACAATTTATTGTAACTTTTTCACATAAATATAAAAAATATCAAAATAAAACAACAATAAAAATAGTTAAAATAGACACTGATCATATAGTCACCCTTAGACGGTAGGACAGTTCGGTCCAGTTGGCGGATCTTGATTTTTTTTAAAAAAATTGTGAGATTGGATGGATGTGTCCACACCTGGAGATTTTTGTAGAAATTGCACGATTGGATGGTTATGTCCACACCTGGAGATGTCGTTTTTTCCGTGCTATATGTCGCAAAGTGAGGGGCCAGTTCACTTTGTAATGCAGGTATTGTAATCCATATTAATGGTACCAAAGATGGTAATGTGGTACTTGGGGGAACACTGGACCTCTGTGGACCCAGACGGGCTTGTTAAGGAGGTGGCGTGCCTCCAGATGGATCGAAGCCTCGGGTGGGGATATGGGTATCTCTGGTGTTCCGCTCACTGAGTTGTTAAGATGATGGAAGAAGGTTTTCCAGGAGTGGATTCTCCTAATAGAGGTGTGGTAACCAATAAGGAAGGACCGTGAGTGTCAAATTTTGAGGGGTGATCAGGTCATGCAGGGGCGCACCAACGCGTTTCGCTGCTCTCAGCAGCTTTTTCAAGGTGACTTACAATGGCTGTTGTCTGGGTTTATATACCCTGTATAATGAGTATGATCACACACACCTGACCATAATCGTTAACGAATAGAATTACCTTTGCGTTTAATATAATAATAACATTTTAAAAGGGGGAGACAGACCTATTTATAGCAGTTGTATAGATATAAGGAATAATTGTAATTACCTTTGTAGGCAGATGAAGAGAAAGAAAGTATCTCCAGTGCGGGGATCGTGAGAAACGGAAGTGTACAGTTATCTGTACTTCCGGTCTTTGGTACGCAAGCTACCGGAAACATCTCGGCGCTTGTTTGGTTGTGACGGGAATACGTCACCCTAGCTCCGTCCTCGACTTTGTCTTGAGGCGGAAGTGTGTTATGTGTGAACCGCAATACAATGCGGAAGTATTAGTTCATTTTGGAACGCATATTTGTTGTTGTATAAATTACGATCCCCGCATTGATTTTATTCTCTTTGGACAGGTGAAAATATTTCTCATAAATAAACATTTTTTAATAACATTCCAAAGATTCTCATTGGTTTGTATATTCATTTATATATATATATATATATACAAACCAATGAGAATCTTTGGAATGTTATTAAAAAATGTTTATTTATGAGAAATATTTTCACCTGTCCAAAGAGAATAAAATCAATGCGGGGATCGTAATTTATACAACAACAAATATGCGTTCCAAAATGAACTAATACTTCCGCATTGTATTGCGGTTCACACATAACACACTTCCGCCTCAAGACAAAGTCGAGGACGGAGCTAGGGTGACGTATTCCCGTCACAACCAAACAAGCGCCGAGATGTTTCCGGTAGCTTGCGTACCAAAGACCGGAAGTACAGATAACTGTACACTTCCGTTTCTTACGATCCCCGCACTGGAGATACTTTCTTTCTCTTCATCTGCCTACAAAGGTAATTACAATTATTCCTTATATCTATACAACTGCTATAAATAGGTCTGTCTCCCCCTTTTAAAATGTTATTATTATATTAAACGCAAAGGTAATTCTATTCGTTAACGATTATGGTCAGGTGTGTGTGATCATACTCATTATACAGGGTATATAAACCCAGACAACAGCCATTGTAAGTCACCTTGAAAAAGCTGCTGAGAGCAGCGAAACGCGTTGGTGCGCCACTGCATGACCTGATCACCCCTCAAAATTTGACACTCACGGTCCTTCCTTATTGGTTACCACACCTCTATTAGGAGAATCCACTCCTGGAAAACCTTCTTCCATCATCTTAACAACTCAGTGAGCGGAACACCAGAGATACCCATATCCCCACCCGAGGCTTCGATCCATCTGGAGGCACGCCACCTCCTTAACAAGCCCGTCTGGGTCCACAGAGGTCCAGTGTTCCCCCAAGTACCACATTACCATCTTTGGTACCATTAATATGGATTACAATACCTGCATTACAAAGTGAACTGGCCCCTCACTTTGCGACATATAGCACGGAAAAAACGACATCTCCAGGTGTGGACATAACCATCCAATCGTGCAATTTCTACAAAAATCTCCAGGTGTGGACACATCCATCCAATCTCACAATTTTTTTAAAAAAAATCAAGATCCGCCAACTGGACCGAACTGTCCTACCGTCTAAGGGTGACTATATGATCAGTGTCTATTTTAACTATTTTTATTGTTGTTTTATTTTGATATTTTTTATATTTATGTGAAAAAGTTACAATAAATTGTCTTATCTTTTTTTACCACACACCTGACCTTTTTGTTTATGTTTATGTTTATGTTTATGCTATTCTGAATCATCTTTTGTAAAATATCCATCCCTCTACAATTCAGCGCAGTCAACCACCCCCTCTTTTTTAGTTCCTCTTCCCTGCCTGGGGTGTCGCTTTCTGCTGTGGTGTTTCTAGCACAGGTCTGGTTTGCATATCAGTGCTGATATACAGACCACACTGTGCTAGAAGCACTACTGCAGGCAGGGAAGAGGAGCTGCATGGGTTTTCAAAGATAGCGGGTACTAGAATGAACACTATCCTTTTAATATTGTCCCTTCTCTTTTTTTGAATTTTTGGGTGGTTGTTGCAGGTGTTGGTGGTGGGATGTGGTAACTCTGAACTGAGTGAACGGCTCTATGATGCTGGATGCCAAAATCTTACGAATATTGATGTGAGCGAGGTTGTCATTCGTCAGATGAATGAACGCAATGCTAAGCGACGGTCCAACATGACATACCAACTGATGGATGCTACACAGACTACATTTCCCGATTCTCACTTTCAGGCTGTGCTAGATAAGGGGACATTTGATGCAATATTAACTGATACAGAAAAAGATACTCTGGAAATGGCTAGGAAGCTATTAGTTGAAATTGGCCGTGTCCTGCAGGTTGGTGGACGTTACCTTTGTGTCTCCCTGGCCCAGGCTCACGTGTTGGAGAAGCTGGTGTCACAATTTTCGCAAGGTGGGTGGATGGTCCGGGTTCACCAGGTCTCAGAAGGCAGCGGTAAGGAGTCTGGCAGCCAGTTTCCCTTGCCAGTGTTTGTGTTTGTGATGACCAAAGTCCGGGATATGCCAGGTTTCCCCCAGGTCTTAGAGATGATGCCGGATGAAGAGGGTGTAAAGCCTGTACGTTGCGGAAGTACTGATGAACTAATGGAAGCTGTTAAGGAAAGACAATGTTATGCTATAATGCGAAATCGCCTGAACAAGAACCAGACTTCTCAGGAGGTGTCACTAGACTTGTGTGAAGGAGACACTGGAAAAACCCGTTACACATTTTATGTGGTTGACTGTCCAACTATTCGACTTTCTCACTCCAATCACTTTGCTATATTCATCAGTGAGTATCTTCTGTTTTGCTTAAGAATTCCTGCAGGTACTTGTGTATTATCTGGGCGCCCGATTTTTTTCATTGCATGTCACTACTTAAGGCATGAGATGCAATGCGATTTTTCATTGTAAAGCCCAGATTTTTAATTGTATAGTCACCCATGGGTGATTTCATACCCCCACTATCCAACTACGCATGGAGTTGATTTTATATAGTGTGGCGAGCCACCGAAGCGTGGCGTGCGCAGCGGATTACTTTACATGTATTCTGCGTCCTCTCGCGGGGTACGCTGCGCACGCCACGCTTCGGGCTCGCTCGTTGGATAATGGGGGTATGAAATCACCCATGGGTGACTATACAATTAAAAATCTGGGTACTTATGTATTATCTGGGCTCCCATGTTAAATGCACCTAATTTTTTCATACCCCTACTATCCAATTACGCATGGAGTTGATTTTATATAGTGTGGCGAGCGCAGCGAGCCACCGTGCCCGAAGCGTGGCGAGGGGATGCGGTCTCATAAGAAAAACGGGAGCCCAGATATTACATAAGTACCAAAATCTGGTCTTTACAATGAAAAATCGCATCGCATGAATTGTATACCACTATATTGCATGCGATGCAATATAATGAAAAAATCGGGCGCCCAGATATTACACAAGTACTTTCCTGCATGTTAGTGGCAAGGTCCCTCCTTTCTGAAGCCCCATACATACTGATTGATATTCTAAACAATATCACTCATTTCCCCCTTAAGAGAGATATTGATCAATATATTGGGTAGTTCGCTTAATTCAGACCTGATTGCTGTTGTGCGAATTTGCACAGCGGGCAATTAGCGATACACTGTGCATGCGTTGGGTCTGCAATGCACGACGCTGCCAGTGAGGAAATCCTGCTACTTTTCGCCTTCGCTAGCCATTTGCAAGGTGATTGACAGGTGGTAGGCTCCTGGGGGTGTTAACTAGCCGTTTAGTGGGAGTGCTAAGAAAAACTCTAGGCGTGCCTAGGAATACGCAGATGTGCCCAAGGTATTTTAGGGAAGGGTCTGAGACTTCTAATCCGGCCCCGATATGCCTGTATTCATTGCAGCCACCAAGTAAGTCTGGGTCTTCGCAGTGCTTGTGATGAGTGGTGACTGTCTTACAAAATGGTTTTGGACATATTCGCTAGTCTGCGACGCCGTTGCTAGCCATGCAAATTATTTGCATTTGGGCACATTAATTCACATGGTGGGATTTCATGCTAATGGGGAGGCTTCTACCTAAACTCTGGGTGCTGCTAATTCTCACAACAGTGATCAGGTGTAGATTAGGTCCAGCGCATTGTTAATGAGTGCCCCCACTCCCCCACCGTCGCATACTCCCGCCAGCATCATTGGGTGTGTATGCACTTGCTGATGACGGCACTGCTCCGGGTCCCCAAGGCCACCAATATCACCAGGTATACACATTGCTTAGTGCAGGGGTGGGGAACCTTTTTTGTGCCAAGGGCCATTTGTATGGGGAAAAAAATCCTTCGGGGGTCATATGTAAAGATTTCTCTTACAAATTGTCCTGCTGCAGCCGTTCCACGCTCCGGTGGCTGCCGCTGAATAGTACTGACAGTCCCCAGCTGCTGTTGATTAAGGGGAATCTCGCGAGAACTACCAACCTCTTGCGAGAATTTCCCTGTACTTGACTCCCGGCAAAGCCGCCGGGCTGGTGGAAGGGCCACTCAGACAGGCTGAGGTTCCCCACCTCTGGCTTAATATGTACCCAGCTTTAGTTTAGAACTTTAGTAATTGGAGGCGCTTTCCAGCTGCACAAATCTTCATTTACGGACGTGACATTTAACTTGCAGCGTTTACTTAATACATTCCTGTTCTTATCATATGTCTTTTGTCCTTGTGTGGTTTCTCTTTGTCACACAAATGTCTTTTCTAGAGCAGTAGGGGTACATTTCCTAAGATGGGAGTGCTATTAAAGATTGGTTACTATTAGCAACATCCTATCCATCTGATTTATTTAGCACCTTCTAAAAGATAATAGAATCCTATTGGTTGCTATGAGAAACATCCCATCCTCTATAGAACTCCCATCTTAGTAAATTTACCCCTTGGAATGTAACACTAGGCACTTCCCTTGATCATAATGTATTAAATAGAGTGAATGACTTTGTGTTATATCCTAGGGGGATGGAAGCTGGACTAATTATATTTTATACATGACTAAAAAGCCTAAGGGGGTATTCAATCACTGGCGACCATCTCCCCACGGGGAGCTGGCCGCCGGGCCCTAGTCAATGCTGTCTTCCCCGACCGCATTGAGCAGGGTTTCTCGGCAGAAAGAGCCTGACTTCACAAGCAGTCAGGCTTGTTCTGCCGGGAAGTGGGGCTGCAGCTCGCCTCTTCCCGGCCACACCCCCTTCTCGTCCCACTGCAGACGGGACAGTGAATCCCGCGTGCATGTTCTCGGTCGAGCTGACAGAGAATGGGACAAGGTCACGGCGGTCGAGAAAGCTCGACCGCCGTGACCTACACATTGAATACCCCCTTAAGAGAAGATGATAAATACATCTAATAGATATGAACAAACATCGCAGAATACCAATTGTCGGAACCACTAATTATCCAATAATTCTATGTGTGACCGTATGTTGCCCCATAGAAATGATCTTGCATTGTTTAAAAAAAATAATAATTCTGTACATAGTCTAATACATATCCATTTATCTCAAACTTATTATCTTAAGTAGCCTAGCTCTCAATAAGTTTGGATGATTGGCATTATAATACCAATATAATAAATGCACTATATAGATTTGGTTAGGCACATGGAGGTGAATAATAATCCGTTTTATTTATATAGCACTATTTCTCCAACAGGACTCTGGATGTGTCTGTATATAGTACACTGCTTTGAAAACTGGTAGTCCAGTGTTCTACCTTTAACACCTGAGTAAATATTGCATTACCAGTTATGTTACTTGCATACATGGAATGCATCTTGCAATAAACCATTCCAATGAGTTACATGACCATAAAATGATACATTTTGTAAAATCTCTTCTTGCCAGAATAACCTGTTGTCATTTCTTCTTCTTATTTTCTATGTAACATTGTCATTCCATTTCTCAGTCCCACAAGGCAGAGAAACAGAGTGGCTTTTTGGGTCAGAGCCAGGACGGAGGCAGCTGGCAGGAAGTGTTGGGTTCCGTCGTCTAATAATTGTGGCCCTGCATAGAGACCAACAATATGACAGCATGGAGGATATTCAGTCAGAGTTGTCTGCCAAAGTTCTAGAACTAGCACCCCCTGGGTTACCAAATAACAAGCAGGTAAGTTGGAAATGTAAATACTATTCCAGTCTCAGACTGGACGTTGTGGTTCGTAATGGGCCGATTTCGTCCCCGTCATCGATGGTTGGGGCTTGTGCATACACAAACCCCCTGAGCGAATGCCTTTGAATTTTACACTCACCGGGGCGTTCACTCCATAGTGGGAGAAATGGGGGCAGGGTAGGGGTCTGGAGCTGGGGGAGCACCCAGCATATTATGGGCGCACCCATAACAACTCTGGGCGTTCTCCTGCACATGCAAGTGTGCCAATGCCTGCTTGGGGCTGGCAACTAACATCACATGATTTATGAAGCCTTGGACAGAGATAAAGTACCAGCCAATATTCTACTGTCGTGGTACAGGCTGTGTTTGAGAAAATGACTGTTAGGAGCTGATTAGAGCTAGATGCCCCCTGTTTGCATTTTTGATCTGGTGCTGGATCCAAGGCTGTAGCATCTGATCATCTGCAACACCACTGGCCAGCTACGTTACTATGGGGTCATGTAAGATAATTGCCGTAGTTCTTACCAAGAGGCAAGGAAATCAGTCTTCCAACATAGTTCCTGGCCTCGCAACTCACCCAATACAGAAATGACCTGTCCCTATTTTAAGAAATGGTGGCTGTTGCTACCCCCTCCTTGCTCCCAAATAGCTGCAGACTGTTAATCACTTGACCTCTGTAGCCGTTCTGCTTGTGACGATGCAGGACCATATTGCCAGTGCCTTGATCAGGCCCAAGATTTTCTGATCATGTTTTATAAGCATATTAAGATGCAGAATTGTGTTTCCACAGATTCCATTTCTGTCAGCCGGTGGAGACATAGGGACTCGTACAATCCAAAATCGTGGCAGAAGTGAGCTGAGTGGGGAATACGTGGTAGAGGATGTACGTGGAGATGGGACCAGCTACTTCAGGCGTCTCATATTCCTCAGTAACCAAAATGTAGTACAGTCCGAGGCCAGACTTCTGCCAAGTACCACACATAGTGGTAAGAGCCAAGAGGCGGGACATGTGTCTGGGTGTGTGTAAATATATATAAACATTTAAAGTGACGTAACAAAACAGTTACAAACATAATTTGTATATAAAAACAAGTGCACAAATAAAAAGCAGGCACTGGATGTAAGCCAATTGAAGGAAGCTGTACAAGATGAAAGATTGCACTTGAAATACCATGCATGGGGTTTGTAGTTTAGTTGACTAATGTTCTATACGTTCATCACATATACAAATTACACTTTCAGAAAGCTAGTAAGGGTATCTGGCATCAATGTCAACTCTCAACATGGTTTAAACTAGGGGTGGCCAAACCTGTCCTTCAGGATTACCAACAGTTCATGGTTTTTCAGGTAACCTGTGGATGTATAGTAGGAATGAATGTAGCATATTGATAATGTGACCGTTAGTGCACCAGCTAGGTGATTTGGAAAACGGTGACTGTTGGTAGATCTCGAGGACCTGTTTGGCCAGCCCTGGTTAAAATATTGACATTTGAAACATCCACAATGAATTTCCAGTTGACCTTTCAATTTTTAAGGGTTAGGCTAAACATAAGGTGTTGACATTGGTGTTGTGTATTTGGATTAGGCGGAAAAGTAGGTGTCAATGATATGTAACTGTTGACATTATACATGTTTTTATTATGAAAGTCGACAAAACAGGTAGGGCGGGGTTGTAGAACTAATTTTTCCATTTTTAAAAATAATGATTTATACATGTTCAACACCGTTTATTCAGAATCTGTGTGTACCATAGTTTTGTGCTATGTGTTTTAAAATTAACAAATCCTTTTTTTTTTCCAATTGAATCCCCTCATGGACACTTTGTAAGTTAGTTTAATTTTTATACTAGGACAGAAAAAGAAGAAAAGAGATAGGAAGAAACAGCCACAAAAGCAAGAAGACAAAGTGGAGCCTTCAAGCACACCTGTGATTGACAAGAGCTACTTGTGCTGTGAGCATCATAAAGTAATGATTTCAGGACTAGCACTACTTTCCAACCCAGGAGCATTGCCAGGTACCGCCGCACATTTCATAGCGCACAAACCCTTAGAGCAAGTTGCTTGCAAGGAGTGATGTTTGTGTGAATTATAAGAAGACTCTCCTACATTATAGTTATCTGTATGTGAAAATCAAGCTTCTCTCATGGTTCCCTCGTACTATTTATTTAAACTCTTCAGCAGTAGCATATGAGCCAGGTTTATATCAGACAGGCATCCGGTTAGAAATAATCCTGAATATCGTCTGATGTATGAGAACAGCACATTAATTTTAATAGTGTAAAACTAATTTGCCGCTAGTGATGATTTCAATAATAATAAAAAACCTCTGTAGCGGTGGTTCCCGAACGCTGTTCCCGAGGCAGCTTAACAGATCAGGTTTTCTGAGCACAGGTGGCTTATTTGGTTCCTCAGTCATTTTGCTCTAACAGACTTTGCTTCATCATGAATTTTCCTTAAAACTTGGACTGTTGTGCTGCTCTGAGGGTTATGTTTGGAGCCTCTATAGTATTGCCTCACGTGTATAAATGAAAGCAGGAAAGTAAAAAATATTAACTTTTTTTTTATTCTTTTACTATGCACAGAAAATTAATTCGATCAGTGACAAAAGCACCCAACAGCAGTGAATTTGTATGCTGCCAATCAGTTAGCTATTGCTGTTGATCGTCAGCATCTATTTGCAGTAGCCCACGGCAAGTAATAAGGCTACTGACAGGCTTATACTGGTTTCTACGCAGATCTTCCTCTGTTCACATACCTAATATACTGAGTCTGCATTTGGATTTCTGCCTCTTTATTGGCAAGTATTAATTCTTAATCCAAATGTAGACGTATGGCTTTATATGTGGCTATACACAGATTATATAATCATTTATCGTACAAAAAAAGGCATATGTTCCAGTCCTCATCGGAGCCTTTGTGTATTGTAACTAAATACTGTACTTGTTTCCTAGCAAGGTGCCCACGATTTTCTGTCGTATGGCATCTTTTGCATTGCATCGCATGCCATATAGCCGCATGCGATGCAATGCGATTTTGGCCCCTTATATGATTTTTATTTGTATAAGCACCCTAATGGGTGTTTACAATGTTAAATGCACCCCGACGCCACCCCCACTATGAACGCCATCCCGAAGCGTGGCGAGCGGCGGCGGTACGCGTCCTCTGACCTTTTTCATACCCACACTATCCACGTCGGCGTGGAGTTGATTTTAGTTAGTGTGTCGAGTGCAGCGAGCCACCGAGCCCAAAGCAAGCCCTGTGAGGGGACGTGGATAGTGGGGGTATGAAAAGGTTGGAGGACGATTACCGCCACCCCTCGCAGCGCTCGCCACGCTTTGGGTTGGCGTTGATACTGGGGGTGGCGTGGGGGTGCTTTTAACATTGTAAGCAACCATTATGGTGCTTATACAATTAATAATCTTATAGGGGGCCATTTTAACATTGAAAACACCCATTAGGGTGCTTATACAATTTAAAATCGTATACCATTGTATATGGCATACAATTCGATGGTATACGATTTTAAATTGTATGACATCTGGTGCCATCGCATACCATTGTAAGGCTTATGGAATGCGATGCGATGGGCGCCGTGCTAGGAAACAAGTACCCTAAATACAATTTGAATTGGCTGAGGACAAAGTTCATCATGTATCTAATGGTGGCCATAAATCAGAAAGACATTGCACCCAATCATATAATCTCAATGGATTGTATGCAGATTGTGTGCACACAATCATACAATTCCGGCCCCGGGAGATTGGAGGATTGGTCCTCTGATCTGACAGGCTGCACATCAAATCAGTTGGAATTGGGAGTTGGAATTTTAGATGGCTCATACAACCAGAGTCATGTGACACTCCCTCCCTCTCTAGCAGAGGAGAGTGCAGCTTCCAGGCAGCCCGTGACAGTGAAGATGCTGGGAGCCGCAGAATTTTCCAAGCGGCAGATGGGCGGGCGGCTGAAAAAAGCAGTGGCGTCCTTTTGCACAAATCTGTCACTACTCTGAAAACAGTTTTCAGAGGATTGCTGCATTCGGGCTATTTAATAATGGCCTAACACAATGGATGTGAGCAGATTGGTAGTTGCTGGCAACCTGTAAATTAAAAAAAAAAAAAAAAGAATTTTTGGGCCAGCCCCCTATTTATATGAAACTTCAATCATGCGGCAGCTAGATTGTATGACAGATTGTGAGTACATTGTGTGTGCAAAATTCACCAAGGACTGCTGGGGAATTGAAGGGAAATTGGACACAATTATGATTGTTAAGACCGGTCTTTCAGATGTATGGCCACCTTTACTATGTACCAGGCAGTACGGTCTTCTTTATATAAATTACTGACACTGCTTCCATGTTAGCAAAATAGTGTATATATGTCTGTTATGGAGTTCTAATTACTATTATTGATGTTGAGCACATGACTATGTTCTCTTACAGATCACCACATATCCGTTTTGATAGTAGGGCTGGGTGGTGGCAGTTTATCACTCTTTATACATGACTATTTTCCTGGCTCACAAGTTGAAGCTGTTGAGATTGACCCATCTGTATTGGATGTGGCATGCCGCTGGTTTGGTTTCTTAAAAGATGAGCGATTGAAGGTCCACCTTGCTGATGGCCTAGTTCATATAAATGATCTGGCAGACAAAGGTGAGTTTTATTTTACTGCATCATTTTACAAGCATACATACAGGGAAATATGTGTTCTGGTGCATTACATTACAGCTACTGCAAGTGTGTCCCGGTGCAGACCTTTTCTATCCTTTGTTACAATAATGCATGAGTCACATGAAGCCACAGCTGCATCTTTTGTTAATTGCGCATCCGTGTCTTTCTGCTAATGCCTTGCAAAGTTTTGTGAGCAGCAAAACTATTACTTGTAGCATCTTGCGGCTGCGCAAATCCCTCTGAAGATGCACCATCAAACTTGCCATTCAACATGTACAGGCTCTCTGTCTGAGTATGGAGTATGTGATTATTCATCTTGCTGTCTCTGCCTAGCCACCCCTCCCAGGAACGCCCGCTCACTCTTTCTGACAAAATCCTTCTTAGATGGACAGAGAGAATTAGATTTGGGTGAGTTATTTTGTTTCTGTGCAGGGTTAATACTGACTGCTTTATTTTTACACTGCAATAAAGCTCTCACTTTGAAGTAAAACCCCACCCAAATCTAATTCTCTCTGCACATGTTAAATCTGCCCCACCTGTAGTGCACATGGTTTTGTCCATCTAAGAAGGATTTTGTCAGAAAGAGTAAACTAGAATAAGGCCCATTGTTCTGACATTTGTTCTGTGTTCGTGCATAGTAAAACTTGGAACAAATGCACAGTACGCCTTGGATGCATGCACGGTATCTAAATCATCGGTCACTTTCATGTATATTTGTAAAGTATGTAACTCGGGCACTATATAACAATATAACATTTATGGATGCCTACATCTTCGATAGGATGTGTGTAAAATAAAAATAAAAAAAGCAATTTTTTCTGTCCACTCGGATCTGTGAATTTGGTACTTGTTTAGTTTCACGCGGCCGATATATTGGCTGATATATCGGCCGTTCCGATGCGATTTTTTTTTTTTTACCAGTTCATAACCCCACTATCCACTATGCATGGAGTTGATTTTATATAGTGTGACGAGCGCAGCGAACAACCGAGCCCGAATCGTGGCGATTTACTGCGCTCCCCACACTATAAAAAATAAACTCCATGCGTAGTGGATAGTGGGGTTATGAACAGATAAAAAATCGCATCGGATTGGCCGATATATCGGCCAATATCGCATCCAATATATCAGCCGCCATGAAACTAAACAAGTACTGTGGATTTTATATTACAGTTCATGTTTGAGCCTAAACTTGATTTCTAAATGTATTGCCCTTCTTCCTAGGAAGTGCTTCTTATGATGTAGTGATGTTCGATGTGGACAGCAAGGACCTGAGCTTTGGCATGAGCTGCCCGCCCCCAGCATTTGTACAGAAAACATTTCTTCAAAATGTCCAGAAGATCCTTAAGGCTGACGGTAAGGAGACTAATGTCTGTCGCTGTGGTTCTCTTGTTACTTTTCAGATGTCACTTCTTCACTCCACCCAGACACCATTTACTTTGGGGTAATTTTTAGTTGTGGCACAATGATTTGTTTAATGTGGCATAAAACAGGGGCGTAAAGATGTTGATGGCTGTCATCAGGAGTTCAGACCGTACACCTGCAAGGAGATTGGAGCGATGTCACCACTTAAAAAAAAAAAAACCCACATTGTTTACCGTAACTTATCCACAGCAGCTGGTTCACAGGTGCGGATGGGACAGTCTGCAGCAGTTAAGGTGCCCATACACGTACTGATTACCCGGTACTTCTTGTGCTAAAATAGCATTGTTGTGGATGCGATGCTATTTTAGCACAAAAAGTACCGGGTAATTGGTACGTGTATGGGCACCTTTAAAGTTCCAACTGGGGCATTACCCTGTCTCCTTGTGATGCCTGTGCATACATATTATTATGGTTATTAGTGTTCATTCTAGCACCCGCCATCTTTTAAAACCCATGCAGTTTCTCTTCCCTGCCTGGGGTGTCGCTGTCTGCTGTAGCGCTTCTATCGCAGGTCTGGTTTGCATATCAGTGCTGATATACAGACTACACTATGCTAGAAGCACTACAGAAGACAGCGACACCCCAGGCACGGAGGAGGATGGGTTTTCAAAGATAGCGGGTGCTAGAATGAACACTAGTTATGGCACAGTTTCTATATTTTTCCTCCAGGTATGACCCATGTAATGGGGCTGACTACTAGTTAGGAGTCAATGGGGCAGATGTATTAAGACTGGCGAAGAGATAAACTGGAGATAAATTGGAAAGAGATAACGCACCAGCCAATCAACTCCCAACTGTCATATTTTAAACACAGCTGATTGGCTGGTCCGTTATCTCCTTCTACTTTATCTCCAGTTTATCTCTTCTCCAGGCTTAATACATCTGCCTCATTCTGTCTAGAATGTGCAGTTTTGCTCCATGGAAGAATTGTGTTGCACTGCACTGGGGCAGAATTAAAAAGCCTCTCTCTGTCAGCATCTTGCCCCTGTACATTATACATCACTCACGTGGCCATGTCTTTCCTAATCTCTATACTGTATCTCCAACAATTCCCCCTTATCACTTTCTGTTCTCCTCCTCTCTATATTATATAACCTTCCCTTTCTTATAACTACCCTCCCCTGCCCTGACCAAGCTCTCTCTCCCTCTCCCTAAATTTGCTTACTACTGCCCTTGACTCTGTACCCTCGGCCTATTACGTGAATCGCCTCCCTAATGCTGCCACTGTACCCTGACCCGCTTTCTTCATAAGTGTTTTCACCTCTGTTTGGCGCCTCTGGAGAATATTGACCTCTATCAACTATTACACATTCTCGCCTTTATGTTAAATTTGTCATTCATTGGCTCTTATTTGTAAAACCGTCATATTTCAAGGTCATGATTCTTTCTCTGTCCTTTTAACTCTCCTTTTCCCTTAGTGCAATTGGCTTTGCCACCCATTTTAAAGGTGCCCACACATGGTGCTATTTTACCTTGAAATGCGATGCACGCTCCCACGTACATCATATCGCAAGGTACATAAAGTGTGTGCAGCACCTATTTTTTTTGACTAGATCGCATCTCATCTAGTTCAAAACCACAAGCTGCTTTAACCTATCGCATGCATTTTGAATAGATATGATTTGCTTCGTACCGTGTATGGACGGCATAACTCCAAATAGTGTCCATTCTTCACTTCTCAGGCTGCACTTCACCTTACTGGCCAATTGTACTGTCTTAGCCTCTACCACCTCGAATAGCCTCCCATCAGAGGTGGTAGAGGCTAAGACAGTAGAACAATTTAAACATGCTTGGGATAGGCATATGAATATCCTTACAAAGAAATAAGGATTAAAAAGGGTTGAGATTACCTGGCGGGTTAAAAAAAAGGGGCAGACTAGATGGGCCAAATGGTTCTTATCAGCCGTCAAATTCTATGTTTCTATGTTTCTAAATGTATATCTTTAATATCTGGCCAAAATTAGTACTACACCTCACTGTGCGGACTCTGGATAACCTAAAATGATTCAATAACGAGCAGAGCAGATAGCTTACAAATATACATAGCAGCTACACTAAATTAAACCCAACAATTATAAATTCATATTTCTTATGACCTAATAGCAATCTCATAGTTCTTCAGGCGGCTTTTTATGTGAGGTTGCGCTAATCTTCACCTCCTAGGACCTATTCAATCGTGGCCCTCACCGCTGCAGATCCAGCTCTTTAAAAACTCGAATATGCATTGGTGGCAAGGGCTGCTAAATTTTCGAACTGGCATCTGTTTCCGTCTAAAATATGTTGATTTGATGATTCACTTTTCCAACTTTTTGGAATGTTTCTGGAAGTTGGAAAGAAAAGAAAAGCATTGCATACTGTAGGTCTAATGTGAATTTGAGGTATTATAAGTGAAACTGCTGATATTTCCGACATTCCCCCCCCCCCCTTTTTTTTTTTTTGAAGTCTTAATATGGGTCTACTTGTAGTCCACAGATAGACCACTCATCTTTTTCTTTTACGACGTTTAATAAAGCATGTTTTTTTTCATTCTCTTTGTTCGTCCAGGGGTGTTTATTCTGAACTTGGTGTGTCGTGACCCTGTGCTGAAGGGAAAGGTTATAAATGATATTCATGAGGTATTCCCTTTAATTTACACGCAAAAGATTGAGGATGAAGTCAACGAGATCCTGTTTTGTCGCTGTAGCCCTGACCTGAGACATAGCCTTGTGGATTTAAAGGAGTCTGCAAGGAGCTTAGAGAAGCAGATCAAAAGACCTGGGATCCTCTGGGATGAAAGCTATGTTTTGGCGGACATGTTTAAATCGATGCATATAGTTTGACATTGCATCTGTACAGACTCCTCCGTGGCCTTAACAAAAAAAAAAAAAAATACTGGACTTTAATAAATACTGGAGATAATTTTTATTACAGAAAGACAGCAACACGTGTCATGGAAAGTAATTTACGTACCAAATAAAAGAAACCTGTAATGTTTGTTATTTATATGCATAGTTCTATATATCAAAATCCATTGATGTGTTTTTTGACTTCAGTGCCATGAAAGTGTAGCTTTGTATATTATAACTGCTTTAATGTTTTAAAGGATGAGTTTCTTGGGAAATGAATGATGTATTACCACAAAATAACATTGTCTAAACTGAGCTTGATGTTATTTTATTGTATTTTATGATTGGTGCTTTTTAAAGTTCATTAGGGCATAGTTCTGAAAAAGATCACTAATGCCCATACACTATGTGATTTTGGTCTGATTTCGGCACTTGGGCCGATAAAGCGTGCCCAAAATAGCATGTTTGTGACATTTGATCCGATGTGTGGCCCCGTGCGCATCGGACCAGATCGGTAGGTCGGACGTGCAGCATGTATGATGACGTCTGACCCGGCGGGGGCGGTGAGGACAGAGCGGTGCGGCGGTGATCAGAGCAGTGGTGCTGGCGGCGGCCTGGGTTTAGTGGCGGTGATCATCAGTGCAGCGGACGGGTAGCGGCGGCTATTAGAATTTTAAAATGTTTCATGATTTTCTGGCTTCTGAATGGCTGAGATTGGCTTAGAGTGCTCTATCTCAGCCATTCGGAAGCCGGACATTATTTTAAAATCCTAATAGCTGCCCGCTGCCCTAATGATCATTGCCACTCCCCCCCCCCCCCCCCCCCCATGACGCTTGCCGCAGAGCCGGGAGACCATTTACCTGGTTGTGGCTTACATCATTAATAGAGCTGGGGTCTTGATTTATCCACCTGGATGGCCGCTCAGCTCTGTGGTGGCTCCCGGCGCCGCATCACTCCCGCGGCCTTGGAGAACCCCACCTCGCTATGTGGGAGCCCGCGGCCCCCCAGCACCCGCTACCTGCTCTTTCTCTCCACTCCTGCTGGGGTTAGCCCATGCAAATGCCCCTCTCCTTCCCCTCGCCTTCCTCTTGACTGATGATTGCTATCTTGGTGCACCCTCCCCATCGCTTCCATTCATGCATGTTATCCCCTGTATCAACAAGCATGGGTACGTATGTATTAGCCGGGCGCCCAATTTGCATACGTATGGCACCATAGTGAAATTGCATCGCATGCGATTTTTTTGCATGCCATGCGATGCGATTTTTCTATGTAATTTATTCACTGCTCTCTGGCCTTGTGCGGTGCGATGAGATTGCATCGCACCTCCTGCAAAATCGGGTGCGATGCCATTTAATGTACTATGCACTTGTATGACGTACAATGGGATTTAGGCATCCCCTACTATCCACGCCACCTCGAAGCGTGGCGAGTGCAGCGGAACGCGTCCTTCCGACCTTTTCATACCCCCACTATCAACGTCGGTGTGGAGTTGATTTTATACAGTGTGGCGAGCTCCGCGGAATACATGTAACGTAATTCGCGTCCCCACTCTCTGCTTGCCACGCTTCAAGCTCGGTGGCTTGCTGCGCTCGACCCACTATTTAAAATCAACTCCACACTGACGTGGATAGTGGGGGTATGAAAAGGTCGGGAGGACATGTTCCGCCAGCCCCCATGGGGCTCGCTGCACTTGCCACGCTTCGGGGTGGGGGGGCCTAAATCTGTCATACAAGTGTATACTGCATTAAATAGCATCGCACCTTATAAAATCGCATGCGAATTTGCGAGAGGTGTGATGCGATCTCATCGCACCGCCCAAGGCCGGAGAGCAGTGAATAAATTACATAGGAAAATCGCATTGCATGCAAAAAATCACATGCAATGCAATTGTCTTACGCCGAATCGCCCACTAAGCTATTACATAAGTACCCAAGCATGTAATCGCCAGTGGCAATGAGCATGAGATCCCCTTGGTATCGAAAATTAAGCCCCTGGCATTGAGAATGAATCATGTGGGTAAGTGGCACTTATATGGGATGGCATAATATGTATTGGCATCAACGGTGTGAGGCATCATTTGCAATGGGCATTACGGTGTGTGGTCTAATGTGTAATACCACTCCCCTTCTTGTGAGGACATGGCTCATTTTCCCTAAGGCCACGCCCTCTTTGCCGTGCAAAGGCCCAACTTGCTTCAGTGTTTGAACTGAATACAGTATTACAATTTAAACATGCTTGGGATAGGTATATTGCAGGGGCGTAACTATAGCACCGCAGCCCCCTCCGGTCGCGGGGGGGCGCTGTGCATGTGGGGGCGCCGGGGGGGGGCTGCGGTGCAAAATAATGCCCCCGCCCCCTATCCCCTGCAGGCTTACCTGTCTGCGTGTCCCGGCTCCCCTCCTGGCTTTAATCAATTCTATGGAGACGGATCACGATAAAATGGCCGCCCCATAAAGCAGACAGGTTTCTGAAACTGTCTGCGGTATGGGGGCGGCCATTTTATCATGGTCCGTCTGCATAGAATTATTAATTGAAGCCAGGAGGGGAGCCGGGACACGCAGACAGGTAAGCCTGCGGTGATGGGGGGGGGGGCCCAAACCAAGCTACGCCACTGGTATATTGCTATCCTTTGTGGGGACAGATTTTGTGATTCCGGTGAGCGCAATTCAATGAAATAATGGTGCGGCCAGCTCTTGCAACAATAGAAGGTACACCACCTTCAAATGTACAATTGAAAAAAAATGGATGTGTTGCTAGAGCTCGGCGCAACCCCTTTCATTAAGATGTTTCAGACAACTTGAATTTTTAACAAGAATTTATTGGTGTGAACATTAAAAAAGATTTAAAAAAAGATAAAGACAATATACTTTGGTGAGGACAAAGTATATTGTCTTTATTTATCTTTTTTAATCTTTTTTAATGTTCACACCAATATATTCTTGTTAAAAATTCAAGTTGTCTGAAACATCTTAATGAAAGGGGTTGCGCCGAGCTCTAGCAACACATCCATTTTTTTTCATATTGCTATCCTTACAAAAAATAAGGATCAAATATGGTTTGAGGTAACATGTTTAAAAAAGTGTCAGACCAGATGGGCCAAGTCGTTCTTATCTGCCGTCAATATCTATGTTTCTATGATCTGGGACAACCCATTACCAAATTTATAGATTCGCCTATGCTAGTAGACCTTCAATATGACATATGAATTAGGGATCTATGATGATTCAGAAAATAAACCAGGGCGCTGTTATGTGGAGAGGTATTTCTTAAGCAGAGTTACAGGGGCTCCTTCAGTACAAATTTCTGGTTATGCCCCTACATCTAAAAATGTGTACTTCTACTGTATATCTTGCATCAATGCATTGGGCAGCAGGAGTAGCCTGGGGTGAGTGATTTGACAGGTTCTGGCATCTTTTGTCTGATAATGCCTCTTATTCGCATCGCAATGTCCAAAATCTAGATGGCGTTTATACAGGAGTCATCAAAACAAAAACAAACATTTAAAAGCTGACGATTAGCATTATAATCGTCACGATTAATCTGATGATAATGTCACAGAGCAATATCGATTGTATTACAGAATGTGAAGCAATAGGATTGTATTACAGAATGTGAAGTGTGGTATTTATCACAATAAACTATCCATCATGCTTGGTAAGACATGACCTGCCCCCTCATTACAGCATTAGCCCTGTCCCCATAAAAGAAGGGGCGGGTACCAAAAAGTTAAAGGTTATAGTCAACAATGTCTGACTAGCAGACAGAACAGAAGTTCTTCAGATCGGGAAGATGTCATGACCAGGGGCCAGACTGAAGCATACATAATGCAAATAAAAAGGGACATCGGTGTGATCTGAAATAATATTGTGTATGTGGGCAAGAGGTACTCTAATAAAAAGCTAATGGCAAAGCGGAAAACTGTTAATTCTGGAAAACATTATTTGAATGGTGGAATGAATTCTGTAAATTTGTCACCAGGTTTTAGGACCCTGAAAGGTCAGGTCTAGTTTGCAATAAGAAACTTATCTAGCCTTCAGAGTGGATCAATCAGAATAAGAACCATGACAGTAACCAACATAATTAGGGCACAAAAAATATTAAAGTCTTCAAAAATTTGTATATCAAGTAATAGAAAACCCACAGGGTCTGAATTATCCTGCATTACAATGTGCTGTAACATTCTGTGAAATGGGATGCTCCATACACCCTTTGGTACATTAAATAACCGTTTTTAAGATCTGATGAAGCATCACTTTGTTTCAGAAATTGTTTAGTCTGTTAGGAGTAATGCAGTCCATAAATATGAATTGGGATTCCCCAATTTGTATTGGGTCTCCCCAATTTTCTGATGCTGATCTGATCCGGTGTTCTCATTTGCTGAACATTGAACACTGTTAATCTGTGATTTTGCGGGGAACTGGCAAAATACTATGTGGTAAATTTACTAAATCTGCTAAAAATGAAAAGATGCAATGTTGCCCATAGCAATCAGATCCTGTAAATCATTTTTCTGTTGCATCCTAGTAAATGATAGACAGAATGTGATTGGTTGCTTTGGGCAACCTAACGTCTTTTCATTTTTATAAGCCTTAGTAAATTTACCCCTCACCAATTACGATCACCCTCACCAATTACGATCAATTTTTAAGTCAGAATCAGTGAATTGGGATTGTCCAATGTATTGTAATGTACCAAACTCCCCCTATCCAGTCATCAATTGATTGAATTATTTGATGGTGTATGGGACACTTTTTTTTCTGCTGAGATGTGGGGTCTATGACAATAACTTTTCAGTCTACCTCAGTCATTGAAAGCAACTAAAGATCTAAAACAGAGACCGTGTTAATTGATCCCAATGAGGAAGTTTCATAGTAAAGCCTTTTTACACAGGTTTGGTATATTATAGTATGTCGACATGAGAATGTTGTAATTGTGAGATTGTCAACATCACCATGTCGATATTAATGAGAGGACACTAAGTTAAGATTAACCCTAACCCCTAGACCTAATGTTGACATTTTCCATTTATTGACCTTCATGGTGTCAACATTCTGATGTCGATAGTATGAATGATGAATTATAGACTGCATACCTTTTCCCCCTGGAGAGTCATAGTTTTGTCTCTTTATTTGTACCGCCACTTACATATGTCTCCTAAATAAAACTACTTGGTGAAACCAAACAAGTTTTTTTTTTTTAGCAGACTTAAAGCCAGCTACAGAGCCTGCTCTTCCACTTCCACCACCTGTATACATATATACAGTAGAAGTAGAATCACTCTATGGAGCTGAGGGCTCAGGGCATGTTCCCCATAAAGTGCTCTGTGGTTATAACTGGAATGATATAGAATGTGATAGAGCCGAGGAGGAGTGTGTCTGCCGCAGCAGGTGCACACAACGTCACTCACTGCGGGGAAGGGAATATTCACTACTAGCCTGTGAAGGGTTGGCTTAGGCTATCGACCATCGATAATTTATACCGATGTCGAATAGTCTTGTCATCGATGGAGGTTCTCATTCAACGATGGCCAGCATAACCAGTATAGTGCCGGAGGGCGTGGGCTGCCAGCACTGACGGGTCAGCAGTAGCCTGGCATCGCGCCCCCCAGCACCAGTAGCCTAGCACCGCGCCCCCCCAGCAGCAGCACCGGGCGCATTTCCTGTCACCACAGCCAGCAGCGCCCGGGGACAGCAGTAATGGCGGGGAACCGGGATATGGAGAAGCTCATCCCGCTGGTGAACCGGCTGCAGGACGCCTTTAGCGCCATCGGGCAGAGCTGCCACCTGGAGCTGCCGCAGATAGCAGTGGTGGGCGGGCAGAGTGCGGGGAAGAGCTCGGTGCTGGAGAACTTCGTGGGCAGGTAACGGGCGGGCACTATGACAGATATGCGGGATTAGTGACCAGAACTGGCAGCATGGGCATCACCTGGTAATAGCTTGGTCCAAGCTCAGTGAGGTTCTGCAGTAGTGCCTAGTGGGGTGTGCAGCAATACCTGCCATACCTGCAGTGCCTATATTGAATGTTTGGGTTATTATTGCACGTATTATCCGGTACAGGAATGTGCCAGCTCTGTGTAATGCAAGCAGTGCAAGGGTTAAAGCAGTCATCCATAATGGCTGGTGTCCATGTGCATCAATAGCCCCATTCATTAGCTCCTGTCCCCCCTGCTATCAGACTCTTGCAGCACCCAGCACACAAGTGTTTCTATTCCATGGCTGCTAAATCCCAGGAACAGCACATTTCCATGATATAATACAGTGATATAATACAGTGATCATATATACAGTATGACACAGTGATATAAAGTGATATGATACAGTGATAAGATACAGTGATATATATGACACAGTGATATTACAGTGATACATATGATACAGTGATAAGATACAGTGATATTACAGTGATATATATGATACAGTGATATTACAGTGATACATATGATACAGTGATAAGATACAGTGATATATTTGTTAATAAGAAAATTTTGAATTGCAAGTTAATGATGTTTTAATTAGGGTAATTGCCCCCTTCATCAGTCATTGCTAGTTTAATCTCAATTATTTTGTTGTATAGATTTTACATGTGGTGCTCTGAATTATTCTTGGAAAATTAAATATCTACCTACAGTATCTCTTGGTAGAGATCACTATTCAGCTCAGCAATTACCTACGATCTGTTTGGGAATTGGGGTGAGATTAGAAATTCCCAATTGGTTTATCCTGACTGTTTTCAGGAATTTAAAACATTCCATACCCGGCCATCAGGAGATTGGAGATTGAGACCCCGTACATCACGGATGTATGGGAGCCATTAGTCTCTATCTCAAGCAATGTAGTGTTTAGAAGGGCCTCTAATTTAGAAAAAAAAAATTCAATATAAAGTATTATAATAATAATAAATTAATTAATTAACATAATAATATGCCTCAATGCAGAGGGCAGGGTGTTTATGAATTCATTCTTACTAAAATAAAGTGAAAAGGGATGTTTTCACACCCTTTTCTCATTATATTTGTATCAATGGGTCACAGAAGGTCCTTGGGGGCAGGTAAGCTTACAAGCAAGTTGTACACCATTTTCCTCCTTCCTGCAGTAATGTTCTATCAGACACACTAGCTGCATGTGCAATTTGTATCCCTTTTGACTGGCGCCTCCACAAATCTAAAACACACAATAAATAAATAACATAAACAATGTAAACACTACATCTTAACAGGCCTATTGTGTGCACCTTGTGAGCAAAATTGAATTGAAAGCATGTCCACTGCTACTTATACACATAATGCCCCCAGCAGCACCACTGCATTGTTTATATTTACGGTATGCAGTTATAATCCCAGCGTTCGGGATACCAGCTTCCAGAATCCGGACTTCCCCCAGAACACCGGCGCCGGGTGGATTAGGGTCAGGCCAGAGAAGGGGGAGTGGCTTTATGTTTAGGCACTAGAGGGGGACTTAAGGTGCCCATTCACTGTACAATTATTGTATACAATATTGTATACAATATCGCATCTCATCGCATTGCAATGAGATGAGATCTAGCACGCAAAGTATGTGCAGCACATACTTTTTGAGCTGTGTGATGAGATGTGTGACGGGTGCACGCAGCTCATCACACATAACATTTGTACCGTGTATGGCAGGCATTCCCAACCACAGTCCTCAAGGCACACCAACAGTGCAGGTTTTAGTGATATCCAGGCTTGAGCACAGACTGTGTTTGAAAAATGCCAGGCAGGAGCTGATTGGTTGGTTGTTTATCACTCTCCATTTTTGAAGCTTAGAGCATCTGGCCCAAATTGTATGGACAATTAGAACCACAGCTATGGAAAACAGTTTTTAAAGAATAGTGACCGCGCCAGAACACTGCAGCCCTTGATCCGACCAGAGGACTCCTTAAATCCCAAACGATAGCAATACACAAAAATGGGGGATCATAGGCGCTGTGTTCATAGATAATTGGTCTGGTGTACCAGATGCTTGTATAACAATCCTTGTCTAGCAGTTGACTAAAGGACCCCGATAACTGACCTTAAGTCAGTGCCCTATGTGCACATCAAGGTATCTTTAGCCAATCTGTTTTCTCATGCACCGATAGACACGATACAGTATTCTGGTCTCCTCAGCGGGGGACTCAAATAGGAAAGGACTTACCGAGGTGTCCACCTTGAAAAAGGGCCATTCTAGCCCGAAACGCGTTGGTGAGAGGTGAGGACCTTTGGAGTGTTGAAGGTAATCCGGCTATTTTTCATCACAAGCCCCTTTTTTGGTGGTATCCCTTCTGTCCGGATAGGAGGGCGCTCCAATTTTTGCCGACAACATTCCAATCTCCTTACCATTTTCAACTTTTTGCATTTTTGTACCCTGTGTACTTTTACTGGACTTTTTAAGTATTTTTATCTGTATCCATTGTATTTTGGAAATAAATCCTTTTACGTGATCTGGATTGCCTGATTTGAGTGACGTCTGGACCAAGAAAGATACCTTTTGATGAACATAGGGCATTAGCCCTCGGTAAGTCCTTTCCTATTTGAGTCCCCCGCTGAGGAGACCAGAATACTGTATCGTGTCTATCGGTGCATGAGAAAACAGATTGGCTAAAGATACCTTGATGTGCACATAGGGCACTGACTTAAGGTCAGTTATCGGGGTCCTTTAGTCAACTGCTAGACAAGGATCTGTTATACAAGCATCTGGTACACCAGACCAATTATCTATGAACACAGCGCCTATGATCCCCCATTTTTGTGTAGAACCACAGCTATGTTACCCACCACATAAATGAACCTGAGGGTGACAGTTCAGCACAATTTACTTTATTTTTTTTATTCATCCATAAAAAACTTATTGACTAGGGGATAACTTGAAAAAATGCTGATATTCTAGATTGCCCTGGTCAAGAAAGTCTGGTAACCACTGCACTAGTAGAATGGTGATAAGTCCATGTTACTACTTTGAGAGGTCTTAACTTATTGCAGCTGCCTTTCTCTGAAAGCTGAAGGGTCAATCCATATAAAGTGGTTCAACAAGGGATGCTTGACAATTTTTTTTTAATTCATTTTTTGAAATGTGTTTGTACCTCTTCTATGGAGCTTGATTATATACAGTTTTGCTGTATCCATTTACACATTGGCCCTTATTCTGATCTGATTGCAGTACACATTTGTTTGAAAAATGGGCAAAACCATGTGCACTGCAGGTGGGGCAGATGTAACATGTGCAGAGAGAGTTACATTTGGGTGGGGTGAGTCGAAACTGAAATCTAAATTGCAGTGTAAAAATAATGCAGCCAGTTATTTACCCTGCACAGAAACATTACTCAAACAAATCTAACTCTCTGCACATCTGCCCCACATGCTGTGCACATGGTTTTGCCCATTTTACAAACAAATTCGTACTAGTAAGCCCTCTCAAAGCAAATGCTTTGAAAGCTAGTCGTCTACCTTGTGTTTGCCTCTGTGTTTGTGCATGTGTGAGAGAAAGAGATGTAGTTTCACTGACTGCCAACAGATGGCAGTGTTTCAGCGACACACAAACGGACACTAGACATATATATATAGTTGATTGAAAAAAAGAAAATACATTTTATGTCAGTTATCTCCCCTATATGCCAGTAGCTAAAAACCACTAATATGTTTTTTACTTGCTTCCTTTTAGAAATGGTGTCCATCTATAAAGCATGGCAGACAGAGATTTTCATGGGTCTAAGCATTTACGCAAATGCTATTATGTCAGGACTGGGATGTGGCAGAACCTTGGGACATAATCCATTGTTCTCAGCATGTTTTATTCATAGATTACCTTATTTAACTTTAATGGTAAAAAAGATGGTCCAACAAGAACAAAATATTTGAGAAAATAGGAATTTACATGGTGTCATTATCTGAGCTTGGAAATAAATATCAGTTCCCTTTTGTGAGAGGTACATATGCATTCGTAGTTTATTTTCAGAAATGCCTATGACTAGGATTTTTGTCCTACAGTTTTTATTAGATTTTGAATATTATTATTTTTTTTTTATAAAATGTTACCAAATTAAGGCTTAAAACCGTTGGGCTGGTAGAATAGGGTAAATGGAATTATTGTCTCAAGTCAAGGTCCGTTTGATTCTACGCTACTGTGAAAATCTAAATTTTGAGACTGAAGGCAGTATGAATTTTTGGCAACTGTAAGAGGTAATAATGTCATCTTAGCAGTAATTCAGGGCCAAGCTAGGCAGGGTATGGCTCATTAGGTCACCAGCATGTTGGTCGACAGCCATTAGGTCAACATCATGACATGGATTTAGGTTGACATGGGTCTAGGTCGACATGCATGAAGGTCGACATGGGTTAGGTCAACAGGGTCATTAGTTCGACTGGATCATTAGGTCGACATGAAGATAGGTCGACAATCAAAATGAAATTTTGTCAGTCAAGTCGACATGGCCTTTTTCTCATATTTTTTGTCCCGAATGTCAACAAATCGACATGGACACTGAAACGTAGCACCGCATCCCCTCGCATGGTTTGATACGTTCACCATGCTTAGGGCACGATGACTCGCTACTCTCGGCACACTATTTTAGTCTCCCACCACGCCCTAGTGGATGGTAGGGCATGAAATACCACATGTCGGCTCAAAAATAAAAAGTGAAAAACCCCCATGTCGACCTTGTGACTGTCGACCTAATGACCCTGTCAACCTATCCCATGTTGGCCTAGACTCATGTCGACCTTAATTGGTGTCGAACTATTGACTGTCGACTAACATGCAGGTGACCCAATGACCGTTTCCTGCTAGGCAACCATTTAGATTGCAGTGGAGACTTGCTGATCTAACATTTGTGTAGAAAATACACTTTACAAATTCAGTTATTTATACTATCAGCTGTGTCACTGATTCAAAATAGCACACATAATTATTTTCCATAATTTGTTGGCTAAGCCCCATACACACTAAAAGATAAAGTAAAGATATCTTTTAGAAAGCTTGTTCTGAAAGATATCTTTGGTACTTGTTTCCTAGCACGGCCACACCGATTTCCCTAGACCCCCAAATTTAACACCGTAAACCCCACCCCACGATTGACACCAACCCGAAGTGTGGTGAGCGCAGCGAGCCCGCGAGGGGCGGCGGTGCGCGTCCTCCGACCTTTTCATTCCCATACTATCCACGTCGGCGTGGAGTTGAGAATATAAAGTGTGGCGAGCGCAGCGAGCCACCGAGCCCGAAGCGTGGCAAGCGGACGCGTATAACTTCACAGGTATACGCGTCCCCTTGCCACGCTTCGGGCTCGCTGTGCTCGCCACACTTTATATTCTCGACTCCACGCCGACGTGGATAGTAGGGGAATGAAAAGGTCGGAGGACGCGCACCGCCGCCCCTCGCGGGCTCGCTGCGCTCGCCACGCTTCGGGTTGGCGTCAATCGTGGGGTGATGACGAGGCCATATATAATGTGAAATGGGTCATATTGGCCCATTTCACATTTTTTACTATGTGAGATGGACTTAATCAAGTCCATCTCATCTTGTGCCATTATAATGGCACAAGAACGACGCGATGCTCCCGATTTCAATGTTAAAAATTATTTTAACATTGAAGCCTATGGGGAAATCGGGGGCATCGCGCCGGTCGCGTCGGGGCCAATGTTAATGGTCCCGACCGACGCGATGCCCGCGATTTTTCCTTTGCCGACAAAATGGACCTGATTTCAAAGGAAATCGGGTCCATCGTGTACCTTAACTTAAAGGTACACGATGCCCAAGATTGAGGCCGTGCTAGGAAACAAGTACCATATCTTTTACTTTATCCTCTAAGGCAGTGGTTCCCAATCCTTTTTGAATCACGGCACCCTAAGGGTATCAAAAAATTTTCACGGAACCCCTAGACCACACAAAAATGTATTAGATTGGGTTTATATGCAATTCCCAGGGTCAGTTATGTGTTAAAGACAGGATTTGCTTCTGTTTGTACTTATTTTATTATTGGCAGCCACCAGCACTGGTTTTGCACATAAATAATTAACCATAATTAATTTGAATTGGTCCTGGACCACCAGCCCAGATCACCCCTGCAAGTGATTTTCACAGAGGTGGACAGCTTTCCATAGCGGGATGCTATGGAAAGCCATCCACCCCTTCACTCATCTTCTGGTAATACCAGCAGATGAGCAGCAGCAGTGGCCGGGGATGATGCGGGAGCACACATTAGCATGTATCGCCGGTCCGTCTACACTGGGTGGCTTTTGAGCTGAAAGCAGCTCAAATTACAAAACTAAGCTGCTTTCAGCTCAACATGGCCCAGTGTGTATGGGCCTTTAACAACATTTTCATGTTTATCGTCCAGTGTTTGCAATATATTGTTAATGATGCGTGCTCCCGAAGGGTCAGTATCGATGTCCTCTGCCATCAGTATATTCAGTCTATGTCCAAACTACAATAAATACAATTTTATTTTATGTCACGTCAGGGATTTTCTTCCACGTGGATCTGGAATTGTGACAAGACGTCCACTGGTCCTACAACTTATAACCTCTAATAATGGTAAGAATGTTAATACATAACGTGACAAACCATTTTCTAAATGCCCATAATTATTCATATTAAACACATACACACACACAAACATATAGGCAAAAGTTATTGCATAGGTGCCTAGTATCGAGTAGGACTCTCTCTAGCCGGCGAACTACAGAAACTCCTACCAACAGGCTAAAACAACTGAAACCCTGACTCATCGAACCACACCACATGTTGTCAGTCCTCCAGGGTTCAATAAGATATGTTATGCCGTGTTCTCACTGCCAGTGAGAAATACACAGCAGGGACGGACCCCCATTCTCACTGCAAGGCAAATTCCCGGGTGAAGGAGTTCTGCCCGGTAATTTGCCTTTTAACACAGGTTTTTCTGCAGTGTGAACAGGTCAACCCGTGTCTGCATACCCGGATCTCAAACATGGGTAAAAAGAAGGGTTTTACCCGTGTATGAGATCCGGTTATGCGACCCGTTCACACTGCAAAAAAACCCGTGTTAAAAGGCAAATTCCCGGGTCGACATGATAGACACGGTAATTTGCCTGCAGTGAGAATGGGGTATTATAAGACCAAGTGAAGTGTTGTGTCCAGTGTCGCATGGGTGTTAACATGGGTGCTCTGGTGAGTCTTCTGCTCCCATATTCCATGTAAGCTAAAAAACACTGCACTGACCTGTTGGATATGCATCTGATACCACCTGCCTTAAATTTAGTTGTATTGCTTATCTGTTACCACAGACACCCCTGGTCACGATTATTAAGCACCTGTGGTCAGCCTCTGCACTGTACATGGTGGGTGGCAATGCTTTCTATGAGGCATTCCTATTAAACACATGGCACAGTGACTAGAGGAATTTAAATGTCTGCACAACTTCGGAAATGGAATGTCCCATCTGTCGGGCCCCAACTATCATGTCCCATTCGAACTCCTAGCCGGGGTTCAGGCTGACTCATGAGATGTCAGATTACAAATGATGCAGGTCTGCGCATTTCCAAGACATCACAGTATGGTGGCGCCACCTACCACTGCCTTTACATGCTGCTATCCCATGACTTTTTTGCACTATTGTTGACTGTTATTATCCGCCACAAGAGGTCGACAGTGCTCTACAAATTACAGAAATAGTATGAACAAAAGAAAAAACATAGCACAAAATGGACATGGTTTCTAAACATTTCTGCAGCAGCTGTCATAATTCCCAAGTAAACAGCATAGACACCAAATCCAAAGGTATGGTGCTGTTGGCACTGGGGAGGGCAGGGCCCTGCTCGGGAGAGCTTACACTCTATATTCATCTGTCCAAGACCCATTGTATATTGCTGAGAAGCAGAATTGTTTTAGAAATGCATTCCATCTAACATTTTTATGGAAGATTGGTGGGATACAGATAACAAATGAAAAAAAAAAGGTATTCCAGGTTGTGGTGAGGGAGCTTGTGCTGCACACTAATTTTAAACATAATTCTACCATGCTGAGACTTGTAGTACGATACCTGAAAAAAATGCAGGTACCTACTCTATGCACTAAGAATACTGACAGACAAATCATTTTGAAGAACGCTACGATAAATACCTTATTTAATAAAGGTTAATGCTGCTCCTCACCTTTATGCGGAGAATACAAGTGTTCTGCATGCCGTTGGCCACTAGATGCCCCCAACGGAGAAATTCAAATGTTGCTTTGTTTGGCCCGCACATTATCCGATACTGACATTATTGTTATATTGTGCCATCATTTTGATAGACTGGTAACTACTTAAGTGTAAATGAGCTTTTTAGTATATTTGTACACAAATGTGTGTCCATACACCAAGTCAAGGTGAGCCCCTTCAGATAGGTCCATAATACTAGCGCAATATCACAATATAGCAATTCATCCTCGACTTACCATATTAGTGTCCATACTAATATGTAGACACTACACAGCAATACAGGAACCTGTGTTTATTAAAATCACCTAAGGGCAGCAAGGAGGGGTGCTGATATCAAGCAGGAGTCTCAGTCTTGAAAAGTGTACAATATATACACAAATTTACTATCATGGTGACTAACAACCAACGGACATCTGACAGCAGAGAAAAGGATCCACCTGCACCCCACCACCCTATAAGTGTCACTGGCCCTAAAAACGCTGAAGGCTGACAGATATGGGGATCATGCAGCAACAACAGGCCTTCTCACTGAAATTCTGTCATCTATTAGTCCAGGCACAACTAGGGTAAGCTTGTTTAAGTATACACTTAAGCAGCTGCCATCCCAGACACCAAGCTGCCGGTGCTTTTGCTACTGCCATAGCAACCTACCTGCGAGCTCAAAAAGAGAGAAAATGGGATGTTCCACATAAAAAGACATCACAAGAACTCAGTGTCCCATGGGTTGCATTTCCAGTCTTTGTTCCCTTAAGTGGGTCTGCAACATGAATGCCCACAGGATCTCTCTTATAGAAATGTATAGTACAGTTAGATCAGGGGTTCCCAACTCTGGGGTTACGCTGATGACTGGTTGGTGGTACTTGAAAATAATATGGAAGAAAAAGAAAATGGTGTAAGAAAAAGAAGAACTGGTACTTGTGTATTATCTGGGCGCCCGATATATTGCATCGCATGCCACTAATTAAGGCATGCGATGCAATGCAATTGGGCCCGATTTTGAGCCTTTCCCAGGCAGAGTGTACGATTTTAATATCGCGTTGCATCGCATGCCATTATAATGGCATGCGATGCGATTATACCCGATATTACATTGTACAGGCACCCTGATGACTGATTCCAATGTTAGATGCACCCCCAGACCCAATTTTTAATTCTACACCCACCCTAATGGGTGATTACTATGTGAAATGCCCCCCCCCCCATTGTTAACGCCACCCCAGTATCAACGCCAACCCGAAGCGTGGCAAAAGCGCAGCGAGCCCGTGAGGGGCGGCGGTACGCATCCTCCGACCTTTTCATACCCCCACTATTCATGTCGGCGTGGACTTGATTTTATATAGTGTGGGGAGCGCAGCGAGCCACCGAGCCAGAAGCGTGGCGAGCGGACGCGGAATATATGTGAAGTAATCCGCTTTGGGAGCGGAGGCTCGCTGCGCTCGCCGCACTATATAAAATCAACTCCACGCCGATGTGGATAGTGGGGGTATGAAAAGGTCGGAGGATGCGTACTGCCGCCCCTCGCAGGCTCGCTGCGCTTGCCACGCTTCCGGTTGGCATTGATAGTGGGGTGGCGTTAACAATGGGGGGCCATTTAACATAGTAATTACCCATCAGGGTGGGTGTAAAATAAAACAATCGGGTCTGGGGGGGCATTTAACATAGGAATCAGGCATCTGAGTGCCTGTACAATAAAAAATCGGGTCCAATTGCGTCGCATCGCATGCGATATGATTGCATGCGATGCGATGCGATTTTTTGCCCTGCGATGCCGGGCGCCCAGATAATACACAAGTACCAAAGAATTTTCCAGTTGGAGAAGAAGTCTCCCATTGCCATGAAGATGATGTTGGCAGAGTATATAGCGGTGCTTGTGGTGTTGTTAGACGACACACATTTTTGGAATCCACTCCACATTATCTAGGAATTGTAGTTATTATAGTGATGAGCACAGACAGAGTTAACAGGTAGTCAAAGGGTTAACAGATATGCAGAATAGCAGATATATATATAACAGGCAGGTGTACACAGATGTATGGTACAGGTGTATGGTGCAGGTATCGTTCTAGTAGCTGCAGTAGATGATGGAGGTAATGGAGGTCTCTGTGTGCTGTAGAAATAATTCAAATCAAATCAAGGGGTACGGGAGAGAAAAAAGGTTGGGAACCGCTGAGTTTGATAATGCCTACTTTAACCACAGTTTTAATGTAAGAACTTTGTATTGATCACATTTAATAGTCACATGGTACAATTGTCTCCTTAGGATCTCCAGGAGTTCTATTACATTTACCGTGAGTTCTATTCCACATGGGATGTTGCTGTGGGCAACCAATCAGAATCTACTTCTAATTTATTTAGCACCTTTTAAAAGATAATAGATTGGTTACCCATTGCAACAACCCATGTGACCTAGAACTCCCATCTTAGAAAATGTCCCACTATATGTACTGAGCACAGTTGCAAAGATAAAAATATAATTTACTTGTAATTGTTTACATGAAACCCTATCATAACCTTAGTCATTACTGATGTTCATATAACTTGCGACCTTTATAAGAATGTGCTAATGTTATTGCAATCGCATACAACCAAATTGAATACAATCAACTCAGAAACAATCAAATTGCATGCAGCTGAATTGTGCGATAAGTGACCTACAGATGTGTCCACATACATCTTGGTTTTACTGCGCCATGTACTGTATGGCACAATTTGGCACACCTTGTGTATGCTTTTTAAGAAAATACCTTCATTCAATTTAGCTAGGACTTCTAGTATGATCTGTCTCCTCCAAGGCTGTGGCCATTTTTGAAGGAACATTTTCAGCAGATTCCATACTGACGGCCAGACCCATTTGAATCTGCAGACACCATGCCGTTCACAGTGCCCTCTCCCCCAAGTCTCCGCTTGGGCTGCAGTACCACTGTTACACTGCTGACCTAATTTCCTCTGTATCTGCATGTAGAAAAGTAATTTGACGAGAAGAAGCACATAGGGAACATCAAACAACACATGTCAAAGCAGATCTGGAATCTTTGGAGCTTATGAAGTCTTCAGAACATTAGTTTACAATACTAAACAGCTTGACATTTATGAGCCATCACTATTGCAGTTTAAAACCTATATAAATATTATGTCTTGATGTTTTTTTTTATTCTTTTCACAATCAACATTGTTGTCTGTTTTTAAATTAAGAGTTATATCTTAAGGTCTGAATCGGCCCAAATCGGGTCAGTGTATGGGGCCTTTAGAAATATCAGAAGAGGGTGACCATAATTTGCTTAATACGGCCGGCGGAAACTGGTATGGGTTGTTAAGTCGACAAGAAGAAGGTCGACATGCATTGGGTTGACCACTGAAGTTTGACATGGCGTTAGGTCAACAGGGTTATTAGGTTGACACATACATTAGGTTGACATGGGCAATGTCCATAGCCAAAAGGTCAACATGGGGTTTTTCACTTTTTTGTCCCGGATGTCGACACAGTCGACATGGACACCGTATTGTTGCACTGCGTACCCTCGCATGGCTCGCTGTGATTGCCATTCTTTGAGATCGGTGCCTGGCTATGCTCAATACACTATTTTATTCTCCCTCCACACCCTAGTGGTTGGTAGGGCATGAAATACCGCCTGTCGGCATATATACCGGCTCAAAAACAAGTGAAAAACCCCTTACCTTACCCATGTCAACCAAATGTACGCATCAACCTAATGCATGTGTCCACCTAAGCCCGTGTCGACCTTTAGAGGTGTTGACCTTGGTGCATGTCGATCTTCAGTGGTCGACCCAATGCATGTCGACCGTCCTCTTGTCTGCCTAACGATGCATACCGGCAGAAACATGGTCACATAGCGGGCTTACTGACCCTGTTCTTCCTTGCCCTAAGGGCATTTATTCCTTACAGCTGACTCTGCTTACCAACCGGAAGCTGCTTTAGGATCTTTTGAAAAGGCTTCCTATATATGGCTGTTTCAGGGATAAGATCATTGCCAGAACAACGTCACTGCTTTGATCTACCACTGCTTATTTGTGTGTTATGGTTCCTAGTTGTATTCCTGCCTGCTAGTTCCAACTAGTCTTCTCTCTACTTCATGCACTTCAGTCTGCAAGTACTAGTATTCATTCTGCGCAGTGCAGTTCAATCTGTGGTGTTTTTAACAATGGTCACACATATATTTCCTGGAAATGTTTTGTTTTGCCTGTTTTGTGCATATGTGAATATTATTTTACCCTTTAAAAGGCACATGTATTGCCTATAGTATATTTGTCTGAGGTCCTGGCTTTGGACAAACTTATAACTATGGGGGTTATTCTGATTCACTCGGAAAGGCACAATCACTCTCTAATGGACAAAACTATATGCACTGCAGGTGGGGCTGATGTAACATGTGCAAAGAGAGTTCCATTTGGGTGTGGGGTGTGTGGGGGGGGGGGGGAGTGGTGTACTTCAAACTGATATCTATATTGTAGTGTGAAAATAAAGCAATAAAAGGGAATATATGCTATATCCAATATGACTTTTTCCCCATGTAGAGTATGCTGAGTTCTTGCATTGCAAAGGGAAGAAATTCTCAGATTTTGATGAGGTTCGTCAGGAAATTGAAGCAGAAACAGAGAGAACAACTGGCACAAACAAAGGGATTTCATCCATTCCGATCAATTTGAAAATATATTCGCCAAACGGTATGTCAATTTATTTAAAGCAAGTTTGAATTTATTTGTACGTTTCTATGAAGAATGCAAAGAATAAATTACACACCAACATTTGAAACTTGTAACATATATATTAAATGCCCCCCATTCCTCTTAGACCATTTCCCCAAATTATGCCTTTACAGTCCATGTTTTAAGGATATCCATGCTCGAGTCCAGATTGTTACATCAAACTGATTGATGTACTAATTAAGGGCCTTATTCTGATCGGTGCGGATTTTACCGCTTGCGGACGTCCCGCCGATGTTGATCGTCTGCGCATGTGCAGAGGTCACTCTGCGCATGTGCAGGCGATTTCGCCGCACGTATTCTTGATACGCCGCACAGGGGGCGTAGAGGGGCGTGAGGGGCTACTTAGCCTCATTACCCTATGCATACGCCCCGCGTTTCATGGGCGTTCCCATGCAAACGCGGGGCGTATGCATGGTAATGAGGCCGTGACGCGTGTGTAGGGGGCGGGCATCTGACATCGCCGGATGTCAGCTGCCCGCCCCCATACATGATTTCACACGGACAAGTGTCCGTGTGGTCTTGGGTGGCGGGACCTGGTGGAGCGTGCGGCCCTGCATTCGATGTTCGGCAACCATCGAATGCAGGGGCTGCTCCCAACATGGAGGAGGCGTATCCCCGTCCACTTTCATGCGGACCGCCACATATCCGCATACGGACGGAGGTGGCGATCCGTATGGAAGGCGGGGATTCGCCTGCACGGACATGACCGCATATTTCTGATCGGGCCGCACCGATCAGAATAAGGCCCTAAGTCACCTGTTGCCAAGTATGAATATCCTTAAAATCTGTACTGGTGCTTAATTGGCCATTATATAGAAACCCAATTAACAAGTTGTCATTCTTTTGCCTTACTTGCATTATGCTAATGTGAGTAAAGCATGTTCATGCCGATCCGCCCGTCCTCCTTGAGCTATCCATCCGGGATGCGGTCACTTGGTCTACATGCATTAGGTCGACATGGTAAAAAAACACGAAAAACACATGCCAACCTTTTGCATATCGACCTAATGCTTGTGTTGACCTAATGACCATGTTGACAATGCATGTCGACATATGCTACATTGACCTAGTGAAAGTAGGACTGTCGGCCTATAGTGGTCGACCTAATGACTGTCGACCCTATGACCCATACCCATCTATCCTCCTGTGGATTCTCCAATCCATGTGTCCTAATGTGGAATGCCAGGACTGTCTGTCATCGATCCATTCATCCTCCTGTGGATCGCTGACCTGCATTATGTTTTTCATTCTACATCTGACCATTAGTCCCTACACTCACACCACTCTATTGGTTACAAATAAGATCTATATGAAACAGGTGTCCCAATTCCTCCCGCATTCTGCTAATGAGCAGGTACGCTGGCCTACATGCCTACAACACTCCTAAGGTTCATTTCCATGGATGGATTGCATGGTAGTCACCCAGAAACACCCATTTCTCACATTCAGGCCCTTATTCAGATCTGATCACTCTCCATTTTATCACTTTTGAAGCATAGTGCATCTGGTCGCATATGAGGTTGGATCCCATGGATATATGCAAATTGTGTATGACCTGTAGAAACCAATCGCAGACTGGCCATGCACCTGGTCATGTATGTACAAATACACAAACTGGGGCCCTTATTCAGATCTGATCACAGTACAAATTTGTTCTCAAAATGGGCAAAACCATGTGCACTGCAGGTGGGGCAGATGTAACATGCATAGAGAGAGCTAGATTTGGGTGAGTTATTTTGTTTCTGTGCAGGGTAAATACTGGCTGCATTATTTTTCCACTGCAATTTAGATTTCAGTTTCAAAACACCCCACCCAAATCTAACTCTCTCTGCACATGTTACATCTGCCCCACCTGCAGTGCACATGGTTTTGCCCATTTTGAGAACAAATTTGTACTGCGATCAGATCTGAATAAGGGCCTGTTTGTGTACAGTATTTGTACATACATGACCAGGTGCATGGCCAGTCTGCGATTGGTTTCTACAGGTCATACACAATTTGCATATATCCATGGGATCCATCCTCATATGCGACCAGATGCACTATGCTTCAAAAGTGATAAAATGGAGAGTGATAAATAACCAGCCAATCAGCTCCTACCTGTTATTTTTCAAACCCTTTTTTCTAACATGACAGGTAGGAGCTGATTGGCTGGGTGTTTATCACTCTCCATTTTATCACTTTTTGAAGCTTGTACATCTGGCCCATAGGCTTGTGTCCAACACCCAAATTTTCAATTTATATAACTAGATCCAGAAACAGGAAGAAATCATTGCATAAATTAATAAAGTGAGTGTCTGCACACTTATCCAGAGTATGGAAGTTGCTGTAAATGTCAGCGAGTAACTTTTTGTAAGCATTGGTACCTTTATTTATAGAAAATACTCTCTATAATTGCCCACTTATATGCCAAATGTTTCCATATTGCATTCAACCTTTACAATTGTACAAATTACCATCCTGCATATTTTTCTTCTAGTGTTGAATTTGACCCTTATTGACTTACCTGGTATCACGAAAGTTCCAGTTGGTGACCAGCCTGCAGACATCGAGTCCCAGATTCGAGAAATGATTACGCAGTTCATTGTTAGAGAGAATTGCCTGATACTTGGAGTGACACCTGCTAACACAGACCTTGCCAACTCTGATGCCCTTAAACTTTCCAAGGAAGTAGATCCTCAAGGTATTCATTGATGATTGCTACTGTACCTACAGATATGTTCCCATATATCTTTGCTGCAGCTGTGCCAGACAGCACCTCATGGCGCACTAGGTCCCGTTACCCTCTGCTGGCAGGGGGTACTGTAACTTTTTTTATGTTGCAAATAATTCGGTACTTGTTTCTTAGCATGACGCCCATCGCATACCATACTTAGAGGTGGGCGATGCAATGTAATATTCATGTTAAATTAACAGGAGTGCTTGTACAATGAAATATCGCATAGAATTGCATGCCAGCAAATGGCATGCGATGCGATGCAATTTTTAATTGTACAGGCACCCTGGTGGGTGCTTACGATGTTAAATGCACCTCCATTGTCAACGCCACCCCCACTATCAACGCCAACTCGTGGCGAGCGCAGCGAGCCCGCGAGGGGCGGCGGTACGCATCCTCTGACTTTTTCATACCCCCACTATCCACATCGGCGTGGAGTTGATTTTAGATAGTGTGGCGAGCGCAGCGAGTCACCAAGCCCGAAACATGGCGAGCGCAGCGAGCCCTGCACGGGGACGCGTAATACAAGCCCGAAGCGTGCGAGTAATCCGTGTCCCCTCGCCATGCTTCGGGCTTGGTATCTAAAATCAACTCCACGCCGACGTGGATAGTGGGGGTATGAAAAGGTCGGATGACACGTACCGCCGCCCCTCGTAGGCTCGCTGCACTCGCCACACTTTGGGTTGGCATTGATAGTGGGGGTGGTGTTGCCAATGGGGGTGCACTTAACATTGAAAGCTATATTGCGATGCCATTCGATTGTATAAGATCTACTACGATCAAAATATTGGGTGCCGTGCTAGGAAACAAGTACCAAAATTACTAATTAGTCACATCTGATAACGCTAGGACACACAAGGAGCCTGTGTGGACTCATTTGAATGATAACATTTGCATATGTGTGTGGGGTAAATTTACTAACGTGTAGTACCTAAGGCACTTAGGGGGTAATGCAGAACTGCTCGCTAGACTGCGTATATCCGCTGCCTAGCGAGCAGGTAAACGCTGCCCCCCGCACAACCCGATTCCCTGTGCTACCATGCACGTGGATGTGTGCCGCACAGAGGAAAAATCAGTCGATGGTCGCTCACCATATAATGATTTTTCCTCTGTTCGGTCTGAAAAGTAAGCCAGGCCTTACCTTTCAGATGAATGCTGTCCGACGAATTGGGGGCGGGCGCTGACATAATTTCACATCATCCGCCTGAGCAGGCAGGGGCACGTCTGCATTCTGACGGGCCTCCCCAGCATTTTGTTTAGGCAACGAGGATCCTGGCGAATGAAAAATTTGTCAAAGGCGCTCACTGCACGGGTTTGCACATGCACATAATTGCACATGTGCAGACCCCCACGGGGACGAATTCAGACCTGTGCGATCAGTTCCGAATCAGCCCATTAGTTGCTTTTGCCTGCTGCTATTTTTTTGGCACCAATGGCATATCTGTCTTAGCTGTACATTCTTTCTTTGCCTGAATGTGAAAGAGGTCAGCATGTGTTTTTCACGATTTTTTTTTTTTAAATAAAAGGACTTGTTCATACTTTACCATTCCAGTGGACGCGGAGGGGGAATATAATAGTGTGCGCAAACCATGGAAAGCGCAAAGAACCATTCGAGGAGACGTGGAACGTTTATAGGTGTATATGTCTAAAGTTCGACATCAAAAAGTTCAACATGATTTTCTGTTTTTTGGGTGTTTGTTGACGTAGATCGACATGGACACTGTATAAGTGTACCCAGTTTTAAGTCTTAAGCCCCATACACACTAGCTGATCCCCACCGACATCGGCGGCAGTGGGGAGCTAGGGCCATGCTGTAAGGGGCTTTAGGGTGCGATTCAGATGTGTACGCACTGCAGTAGTCAGACATAGTAGATCAGTTTTCCATAGGGTACGTTTTGATGGTGCGATTGATGGTGGTACATTAAGGATGCACTATTCAGTATTTGGACAACAGTATTAACAGTGGGTGTCTAGTCCTTGGACACACAGATCTACAAAAGGGAAGTACTTTTTCTCTGCATGTTCATTAGGGCGGAGTGAAAAAACTGATATTGAGAAATTCAAAATCAGCTAGTGTGGAAAAGTTGTGACTTGACCTGAATAAGAAATGTGCAAAATCTTTTTGATCTGAGTCAACAACATCTTCTGTTCTGGCAAGAGGCCTGAAGTTTCACTTTTTAGGTGAAAATAACGAAACCTATGAAGATGCTCCGATCTAGTTAAAATTATGTCAGGATGTCTTAGAGTGGTTCATTAATATACTTTAGCATAGTAAAAGAGAGTAAGAGCTTGTCCTAGTGCAAAGTGACTGACTTTGGCGGGAGAAAAATCCCTAATAATTGACCCATTTTCATGGTGAATATTGTGTGTTTTCTCCTGAACTTGTTTATAATAGAAGAAGCACAAATACTCTAAATGGAATTCAGTGACACTGTGTGAAATATAACACTGCATAATGGCCCTTAATCAGACCTGATCGCAGTACAAATTTGTTTTCAAAATGGGCAAAAAAATGCTGCACTGCAGGTGGGGCAGATGTAACGTGGGCGCAGGTTCCCAGAGTGAGTCTGTCACGCTCACGCCACACTACAATGCGGCTGCTTGAGTTTTTGTGCCACGGCCGCTGCCCGTGCGCTCGCTGATCACAGGCAAGTCGGCACGGGCGCGGCCATGACACTGTGTCTGTCAGTGTCATACAGTGTCATAAAAAAAAAAAAAACATTGTCCAATGGGAGGGAGGGAGTGCGGGCAGGCTGTCCAATGGGAGGGAGGGTGGGCGGGCAGGGGCACGGCCTGGGATGGTGTCAGAGGCAGGGGAAGCAGCAGTGTCTGCTGGTCCCTGCCTCAGCTTCTTCTATGCGTGTGACGTCATTACGTCACACGCTGGAGACAGAGCCCAGAGGAGAGGAGCCGGGAAGCCAGGGAGCAGACAGCTGAGAGAAAGTGTCCCACCCAGTCGCTCACAGCTAACTTGTTAATGACAGAGGTGAGGTTTTAGTTACACCAGTAATATTTCAAATATATACAGTGTATATATATATATATATATATATATATATATATATATACTGTATATATGTGTGTGCACTTCAAGCACTGAACTTTTTGTTTTTACTTTAGCATCAGCAGGCAGCCCCTACGCGCCAGACTCTCCCCCCCCCCCCCCCCCCCCTTCCGTGGCTGAGGACAGAAAGCCCATATCACCTCTCTCTCCACCCGGCAGCCCCTCTCACTGGCTGAAGAGGATGGGTGGCCAGCATCTCCTCCCTTCCCAAACCACGGCTGCAATTAACGGGCAGCGCCTCCGCACCACACTCACCTACGCAGGAGTGCAGGCGGACAGCCACTTCACTTCCCCACCCGGCGGCTACATTCAACTGGCATTCCCAACCCGACGGCTGTGGGCGGCCAGCATCAACTCCCGGCCCGCCCTGCAGCTGCAGTCAGCAGGCAGCCTCTCTCCACCCTAGGGCCGTAAGTGGATTTAAGTCGATATATATTTATTTGTGTGCTTTAACCGTCGTCTGCTCTGGCAGGGACTGCTGCAGCGGAGGAGGATTGTGCCCCTGCCTGTGTGTACCTCTGTCTCTGCCATGTGTGCCCCTGCCCATGTGTGCCAGTGTCCCAGCCATGTGTGCCAGTGTCCCACCAATGTGTGTCCCTACCAACATGTTCCTCTGTCCCTGATAGGGTGCGCACCTGCCCATGTGTTCCTTTGTACCTGCCATGTGTGCCCCTACCCATGTGTTCCTCTGTCTCTGCCCCTGTGTGTCCCTGCCCATATGTGCCTCTGTCCCTGCCCATGTGTTCCTCTGCCTCTGTCCCTGCCCATGTGTGCCTCTATCTGTCCCATCCTGTCTGTGCCCATGCGTGCCTGTGTCCCTATCTCCTGGCAGTCCCTGTGTCCCCGAATGTTTGCTCAATCTGTGTGACATTATGTAACGTTTGGCTTAACCGTGTAGCAAAATGTGAATTTCCTCAATCTGGGTGGCATGATGTGAATTTAGGCTCAGTCCAGGTGGCATGATGTGAATTTTGGCACTTTCATTTTGGCATAAAGGTGCCCATACACAAAGGGATCCTGTTTTGCGAGGCGATGGGCGGTTCCTTTCAAAAAGTATGTGCTGAATGTACTTTTTGAACTAGATCGCATCGCATATATATATGTCAAAACGCATGCTGCTTTAGCACATCGCATAACTATGCAATACGATCTAGTTTAAAACGCACAGAGCACATCGATCCATGTATGGGCACCTTAGTGAATTTTTCTCCATCTGGGTAGTATAATGTGATTTTTGGCTTTGAATGTTGACTCATTGTGTGTCCCATAAGGTGAATTCTGGTTCCTTCTGTGTGGCATAAAGTTTAAGGGGCAAGTATAAGGGAGTCTGCTATTGTGTTGCATAATGTATATAAGAGGTATATGGCGTGGCACACTGCACTCAAGACCACACCCTTTTATGTGACCACGCCTCTTTTTAAGTGCCCACACCCCCTAATTCTGTAGCGCATACATAGCACACACCTTATATTTTCCACACCCCCACTTTCAAATTGGGGCGCCACTCATTTTTTGGCTGGGGGGAGCAAAATGTATAGTTACGCCACTGATAGGGGATGTTTTTCAGACCAATTCATGTTTAAAATAAACTGCCACAAGAAAAGACAATAAACAGAAGTGTTTTAAATCCTGCACCTAAAGAACAGAGGGTACTGTTTTCCTAGCACGGCGCCCACGATCTAGATTGTATGTGTGGGGCTGATATCTCAAGCATCTCATGCATCTTATGTGTTTGTGCGGCATAAGATGCATGAGATGATGCAATCGACGAGATTGACGAGATTTTTACATTGCAAGCATCTCATGCATCTTATGTGTTTGTGCGGCATAAGATGCATGAGATGATGCAATCGACAAGATTTTTACATTGGAATCAATGTAAAAAGGCCCCAAAACCCCAATTTTAATTGCAACCCCCCCCCCCCCCTCATGGGTGAAATGGCCCCCCCATTGTTAACGCCACCCCACTATTGACGCCAACCCGAAGCGTGGTGAGTGCAGCGAGCCCGCGAGGGGCGGCAGTACACGTCCTCCGACCTTTTCATACCCCCACTCTCCACGTCGGCGTGGAGTTGATTTTATATAGTGCAGCGAGCCACCGAGCCCGAAGCGTGGCGAGCCCCGCGAGGGGACGCGGAATACATGTAAAGTAGTCCGCGTCCCCTCGCGGGGCTCGCTGCGCTTGCCACGCTTCGGGCTCGCTGCGCTCGCCAGACTATATAAAATCAACTCCACGCCGACGTGGATAGTGGGGGTATGAAAAGGTCGGAGGACGCGCACCGCCGCCCCTTGCGGGTTTGTTGTGCTCGCCATGCTTCGGGTTGGCGTTGATAGTGCTGGTGGCGTTAACAATGGTTATTGGGGGCTCACGATTTTTTATCTCATGCATCTCATGGATCTTATGGATGCATAAGATCCATGAGATTAAAAAATCGGGTCCATCGCGTTGATTGTATGCCTTAAGTACCTTAAACTTAAGGCATACAATCAATGAGACGGGCGCCGTGCTAGGAAAGCAGTACCGAACAGAGTGTAATGCATTGTTACTGAACTTACTGGAGCATTCAGTAAAGAGTTTGTTGGGCATTAGAAGACACATAGGTGCACTATTCTATTAAGGGCAAACAAAAGGGATTTACCCTGTTTTTTTTCCACCAAGTTTCTATTCGTGATCACATCAATTTCAGAGCATCCTCTCCCCAAAAAAATAAAATAAAAACACGTTCCGGAGAAAACACCATATTCACAATTGAAACCATTAAAATGGGTTAATTATTAGGGATTTTTTCTCCCGCAAAAGTCAGTCACTTTGCACTAGGACAAGCTCTTACTCTCTTTTACTATGCTAAAGTATATTAATAAACCACTCTAAGACATCCTGACATAATTTAAACTACATCGGAGCATCTTCTTTTTTTTTCACCAAAAAAGTGAAACTTTAGGCTCTTGCCAGAACAGAAGATGTTGACTCAGATCAAAAAGATTTTGCACGTTTCTTATTCAGGTCAAGTAACAACTTTCCCACACTAGCCGATTTTGAATTTCTCAATTTTGTTTTTTTCACTCCGCCTTAATGTTCATAAAGTCACAAGTGGGTGACCATGAACAGAAGCACCTGCACCTCTGAAACAGGCCCATAGACTCTACACTTGCTTTATATTACTAGCAACATATTAATGCTTTAGCTTGGTGAATAAATGTAGTGCTTCTGTGGGAGACTTCATGGTTGTGAATTAAGTTGCTGGTGGATAACAGAACAAGAAGCATTTTGTCTCAATTTTACTCTGGCTCAGTAATGTTTGCAGAGACGGCATTTATATTCAGACACTGTGCTTTTGACCTGAAAATGGTCTTGGCAAACACTAACTTGTTTTCTTTTATGTACTATGACAGATATTTTACCCATTAATCAGGAAGCATCTGCTCTGACATTAACCCTTTGAATGCCAATATCTCTGTGAGAGATGCGCAAAAATATCGGTACTTATGTAGTATCTGGACGCCCAATTTTAAAATCGGGTCGGAAAAATCGCATCGAATCGCATGCGATCCGATTCGATTTTCCATAGGATCCAATGTTAACATAGTCCTGTTCATTTCTCCACTATCCAAGTGGGCATAGAGTTGATTTTTTGAAGCGTGGCGAGCCCGAAACGTGGCAAGCGGCCGCGGATTACTTAAAATGTTTTCCACGTCCCCTCGCGGGGCTCGCTGCGCTCGCCACGCTATATAAAACCAACTCTATGCCCAATGAACAGGACCTTGTTAACATTTAATCCTATGCAAAATCGCATTGCATGCAATATCGCAATATATGCGATTTTGCAGAAAATCGCGTCGAATCGCATCTGATTGTATGCCTTAAGGTATGCCTTAAGGTAAGGCATACAATCACAAAATCGGGCGCCCAGATACTACATAAGTACCAAAATATCTGTTAAAAATGCCAAATTCTCTGTGAAAGATGCGCAAAATATCAGTTAAAATTACCAGCGTCGCTCACATTTGTTATATAAATTCAAAATAAAAAAAATATTGTGTAAAAAAATAAAGATTATATTTTCTATAATGGTAAACATTAGAGGTCATTATGATGAATAAAAATGTTTGCTTGCCAATTTTCCCACCAATTTTGACAAATTCACTTGACACTCAAATGGTAAACAGTAGTTAGATTCAAAATGTACACACTAAAAAAAAGATAAAATAATAAAGGCCCCAGATAATAATGTATTGGCTGCTGCGCATGCAAATAAAGGAGTGATAAACCTCCACACAAGAAATGTAAAAAAATGGACAGCTCCCATTGCCACCGATGATGGTCAGGCAAACACAGTCAAAGATAAAAGTTTTTATGTGTAAGAGGAAGACCGAGGAATTGAGATGTAGTAGAGAAGAGGGAGGTAGATTTACATGGGGGTCTAGATCTACAGTAAGGAAAGTTAGATGCAAGCATTAGTTCAAAGGGTGTGTGGTCGATAGTCACATGGTTGACATGAGTTTTTCATGTTTTTTTGGTGGATATGTTGACATAGGTCGACGTGGACACTGTATAAGTGCACAGTCTCTCTTTGCATAGCTTTGGGCATGGTGCCTCGCTAAGCTTGGCACACTATTATTATCTAAGTCTATGTCCACTTGGATAGTAAAGTATGAACCAATTTGACTTGCACCAAAAAAAATACACATGTTGACCATGTTCCCACTGACCTAACGCTTGAGTCTAATTTACGTTACTGTCAATTTAGACGCGGTCAACTATCTTTAGTCGTCTAACTAGACACGTTCGACTAAGCATGGTCTACCATAACATGGAAGATCTAGACATCATAGGTCCGTCGAACGAATACGAAATTTGAGCTGGAGTACCAATCACAAGGTCATAATCTGCAATTTATCAGACAGAATTAGTGTCCGATTTACTCATTAGAATAATGAGCTGGTTATGTGGCCTTTTCAAGAGTTGTCTTTTTTAAATTATTAAAGTATTTTAATAGCATATATAATGTCTGTACTATTCCACTAGGTGGCATGACTTGCTTTTCCATGCTACTGTATGTGGAGATGTTCCTTAATCCAATGGTTTCCAAACTTTCATGAATGATGAGGCCCTAGTATATTAGCATTTTTTTCATGACACGCTAGACTAAAAGTTTTTCATTGATAAATAAATAAAATATTGAATTAAGGAAATTGTGCCTTAAGTTTAGTTATGTGTTAGTGTACAAAGTGAACAGACCTTCTAGTGGTGCGACCCGGTAGCGTTGGGCATCTTTTTTTCCGACCACTAAGTAGCATCTTATTTGAAAAATGGATAAGCAGCTTCTGCTGATTAAAATGATATGCGGCATATCTATATTGTGTATGACTGCGGCCGTATCTGCATACAAAATGCTATGTTATACTGTCTTCCAGGAATACACTGTAACGTTACACTTCTTATGCAGATATAGCGGTAGCCACACACTCACTATAGATATGTCACATGTCATCTGTTTTGCAAATAAGATGCTATTTAACAAAAAAGGCACAAATAAGATGATCGGCACTACAGAGTCACACGTTACTGTATGTATAGTGTGACTTGTATCTCATGTAGGAAAGATGTATGTGAACACATCTATGCTGATGTGGTACTGACATAATAAGGAACCATGTATATCTATTTCCTGCCTATGTTATCCAATGATGCAGTTACTTATTTCCATACCAAAAATAAAGGTTCCCTGCGATATATGTGTGTGTTTCTATGTGAATATGTATATTATACCACCTCACCATATAAAAGATGAAGAGCTGGAATTTTCACAGAGCTGGTAACTGTCCAGTAACTGATGGACACAAAAACATTCAGGTGAGGGAACCTTAATTTGCCCTAGATTTCCATACCTTATCCATTAGTGAGGGGGAGATCCTGTTTCAAGGTGATTGTTCATTGTCAAAGGTGGTAATACCCCTTGTCCACTGCCAGGACAACCAAGGTCCTGGTTCAGTGGAAACGGCTCCATTAAAAATAAAATCCTGTATTATAGTTGAGTAACCTAGGTCATCAGACACGGGTCCAGGTTATAGCATGGGGAGAGATGGATTTCCCAGTGCTTGGAGAGGATGCCCGCACAAACTGCCAGAAGAAGAGAGACTGCACCTGTGTGCAGGGTAAATGGCGTCATCCCAGGTATATCCCTCGTCAGAGCTGCAGTTGGAGTGGCGTCTGTTCTGAGTCAGACCCGAATTTTAAATTTGTTCACAATTCCTGGTTGGACCCGAGACTTTCATTGGAAAGGGGCATAATTGTGTGAGTTAGTCGCTGAAATATATAAATTTACATTAAAACTGTTCTAAATCGTTAGTAAATGTACCCCTATGTGTATTGATCAGAGGAAAATGCAGCTTGGAAAATGTAAAAAAAAATGCTTGGTACTGATTACTGTGCTTTACATTGAAGGTCTCAGAACGATTGGTGTAATCACAAAACTGGACCTCATGGATGAGGGAACTGATGCCCGAGAGGTTTTGGAGAACAAGCTTCTACCATTACGCAGAGGTATTATTAATATTATTCACACCCCAGCACTGTGAGCTGGATGCTGTAAGGGATTCAACACTCCGCTAATGGGAAATTCTGATTAATCAGGAGAAAGGTAGAGAAGCATTCCTTGCTGTTGAAAGACATCAGAATCAGCTTTATTGGCCATGTATACTTGTGTATACTAGGAATTTGACTCAGCCAGTTAGGTACAGTTAAACAGTGACATATATACAAACACATATAGGTATACACTAGAAGTAGCCTGGGGGATATAGACGCAGGGAACGCATACCCGCTGAGCTGAACAGCGCCTAGGCAGCCAACAGCGGCGCGATTGGTCGTTGCAACAGCTAGGAAGGTAACAATATAAGCAGGGACAGTACAGGTATCACACAGGGAACACATACCCGCCAAGCTGCTCAGCGCCTATGCAGCCATCAGCGGCAGCCTTACACTCATAGTCGACTTCATTAGCACTGAACGACCCTCATTATTTACAATTATCTTGGCTTTTTACTGTGATATGTGATTGGCAAGTTAACCCATATAAATTGGTGTCATTGTGTTTGAGGTGTTATTTTAGTGATGCCTGGGATCTGAAATACTGGAAGATTTAAGGACGTTCTGGTATAATTTCAATACTATTGTTTTGGAATTAACATATGCAGATAGAGGAGAGGTTGAGCTGGGATGTGTTCTGAAATAAGCAAAGAGATGTAGGGGGAAATTTAATAAAATGGGAGTTCTATTTCAGATGGGATGTTGTTATGGGCAACCATTGAGATACTATCTATTATGTTCTAGTAGGTACTAAATAAATAAGTAGATTCTGATTGGTTGTCCATAGTAACACCCCATGTGAAAAAGAACTCCAATTTTAGTAAATTTCCTCCGCAGCCATCTATGTTAATAACAGTTCAGGTGAAAATACAGCTCCTTTTGTAGCTTACACCAAGGTCAGGAGTACTTCTAAAACACAAAAGAGGGACAAGGGCGCCTCCTAGTACAAAACAGCAGTAAAAATTTACAAAAAGGTGAACATACTCAAGAAAACAGTGAAATTGCCTCGTTGGAAAAAGTATCCAGATGTGAGGAAATCAGCATTTGTATTTGATATAAGAAGTAGAAATATACATGTAGCAGAATCCTGTTATGACAGGGTTATACTTTGGGTAATGACTATAATCGCGATGTGCAGCGAATCCTGTTTAGGATTCGCTGCACAGTCGGCATGTTTTGGAGGGTTGGAGCCTTCGCTGCCAGCCCTCACTGACAGTTTTCAATGCCGCAGGGGCTCGCTGCCCCTGGCGGCGAATCTTAGAGCCGGGGTACAGTGGCAGGCAGGGAGATGGAAGTCTCCCTGCCTGCCCCAGAATGTATGTGGGGTGTAGAAGTGCTCCCCGGGACCCAGGCAGCACAAGCTGCCCCCCAGGAGAGCTAGCAGGGGACCGGGTAGGAGCCGCTAGCACTGCTCCCGATCGTGCATACGTAATGATCGGAGCAGCGAATATATGAATATGTAATGAGTGGCTCTCGGCTCCCGGCCCCCTGCTGGCTGTTATGTGTAAAAAAATATATATATTTTTTTTTATTAAATATATATTCATGTGCTGTAAGCACATGAATAAAAATAGCATGCCCCTTCAGATAATAAAATTCCTGTTTTGTTTTTTACACCAATTTAAAAAAAAACAAAAACTTTATTTTAAAAGTTCACAATCCACTTTACCATGAAAAGATGGCGATTGCTACACGGTGACACACGGCGAAAATCACTTAGAAAGCAATTCACCATCTTCTCATTGAATACACTCACAGCGAATCACACTGAAAAGCCCATTAAAAAAACACAGCGAATTGCAGAGACTAAAAAAGGGGGGAGTGGTGACACTTTAATAAAGTGTCACCATCAGGGCGCTTATAGAAAAATGTTTTTTTTTATACAGTATATATGAATTATTGGTATAGTTAGGTTTTCAATTTAGCTGCAGTTTTTTTAGTGCACACGTGTATGTACACTATAGCTAACCTATTTTTGGGCACAGTTGCGTGTGTCCAGTTAGGTAGCCTGAAAGATACAGAAACAAACAAAAATGAGAAAAACTGCGCTGTTTGTCTGGCACCATGTAAGAATACACCTTCACACAATTTAATTTTTGAAATGATGGTTTTTGTATAGCATCAACATTTATTATAGTATTTAAAAGTTTTTATTCAGGTGGCTAACAACAATATTAATATACACACTAAAAAAGATGATTAATGCACACAATATATCTTTAAAATATTAATCCACTTCAAACGGAATACAAGGACACCTTGGATAATAGCTTGTCACTGGGACAGTTGGAAAAAAGTCTTTGTATTTATATTTTGCAATATGTATAACAGCTGTAGATAGGAATACTTGGAAATAGAGCACAGTCTTTTTGGTTACAATACGCCAATTAAGCGTTTCTCACCTGCGCCTCCGTGCGCTGTGGCTCCGGGTGATGGATGATGTTGAGTGTCCCTCCAGTACGGGTGCGGGGAGGGGAGCAGACCGGCGTGGATGGTAAATGGGTCTCCGCTCTTACCCTCTCAGGAGCTCTCACTGATGGCTGTTGGTACCAGCGGCGCTTCTCTCACAAGGGCTGCGGTGATCAGTGAGAGTGCACGGGAGCTGCGGACCTGTGATGAAGGGGTCCGGGCTTTGTTCCTAGTCTCCCGGCTGGCACCGCTGGGTGAGAGGGGCTGGAAGTGTCTCTCCCACCGACGCTGTCGTCACCCGTACACTTTGGAGTTCTCAAGGCCGCTGGAGAGGCTGGCGCTGGAGGAGATGGTTGGTATCGCAGGTGTGTCGACTTTTTCAAGATGTAGACTGCTTTGCAAACAATTATTCCAAGGTGTCTCTGGCTGGGGCTTCCTCTAACGTGTTTCGCCCCTAGCAATGGGAGCTTTTTCAAAGAGACTCTTTGAAATCACCTTCCAACGCGAAAATAGCACAAATTTGCCGTGAAACATGGTGAATTGGCCTCATTGAATACTGCCCTATGTGATTAAGGTGGCCTGTCAGCAAACAGTTTCTAACACATTTCATTAATGTCACTGGAGTAAGGACTGACTTCATCCGCTCCATGGAGTTTACAGCTCTGTACACACAAGGGCCCTTATTCTGATCGGTGCGGATATTCCCGCATTCTTACGGAGCGGTCCGCACGCTACGGTGTTTTGCCGCATGCGGCCATCGTCCGTAGAAACGCCCACGTGTCCTCCGCATTCGGACGGACTCACTCTTTAAGAACAGGGCGTGTTTACGGACGACATACAAACCATGCGTGTGCGGGAGAAACACTCCGATTCTGCACGGTATTACAGAGTATTACAGAGTATGCTCGGGAATACCGCATCCGAACGGGAGCCAAGCGGTGCTACCGCACGTAAGCGGAGTATTTACGCCAAACAACCCACTATTATGTATCTTCTGCAATACATCACAAGACCCACTTATTCAATTACCTATCCTCATAAAAAACTTCTTATTTGGAATTGGAATCAATTAGATGCCAATATATCCTTACAAGCATGCCTAACACATGCATTGCACACATTAACCCTTACAGCAATTGAAGTGCAATGGTTTCAATTAAAGCACTGACAAGCGTCCTATTAGTGAGTAATGAGTAAAGGAGTCGATTCTATTGGGTTCAGGTGTTAATGCTTGTAGTCATTAGGCGTACGTTCGCCTACCGCATGAACGAGTGGTGTCCGCAAAGCAATAGTACACTTGTGGACACCGCACATTTCTTCCCCTTTTGATCGCGTGCATTCGGAGTGGTATCCGAATGTACGCCCCCCAACATAAGTGTACTCCCCCGTGTCCGCCCATGTTTCCGCCCCGTTTTGCCCACTTTTAAACTACGCCCATGTGACATTCCGCATGACGCCCATAATACGCCCATATTTCCCGACTGATTGCGGGGAACAGTTTTGTACGGGATTTGGCCGAACTGGTACGGAGTCAAGGCGTGGCACATGCGCGTTGCGTTCTCCACGCATGCGCAGACGCCGAAAAGACGCGATCCGTAAGAATGCGGTAAAGTCCGCGTCAATCAGAATAAGGGCCAAGATGAGCTTTTAAAAGATATCGCTCAGAAGGGCTCTTCTGGCCAATATCGTGGCAATGGCCCTTGTTCGTTTCTGTCATGTGTGTTCCTGTTTTTTTCTGCACCACCTCGAGCACTTTCCTTAGTACAGTTTGTGTTATCATATTAAATCCATGAATATTATGTTACAGTATAATAATGTGTTTTCTTGTTTTTCTGTTCACATACATTCACTGTTGCAGGTTATATTGGAGTTGTTAATCGAAGCCAAAAAGAAATTGATGGTAAAAAGGACGTCCAAGCGGCTTTATTAGCAGAAAGGACATTTTTTCTATCTCATCCTTCTTACAAGCACATAGCAGATCGCATGGGAACCCCATATCTTCAGAAAGTTCTCAATCAGGTATTGGAAGTACTGTAGATGTGGTTTTCAGATCCTTTCTACAGCTTATATATAGGGGCCCATTTATCAAGTAATATTTGCGGTTAAATCCCCGAAAACATCAGTTTTCGGGGGTAAACCGCAAATATTAAGTAGCACTGGGATGTATTAAGGGGGACCGCAGCAGGAATCTCCGATCCCCGCTGCGATCCCCCCCCTGCAGCGACGCCGGCCGCATCCCCCATAGGTTTCTATGGGGGATGCGAAGCTGCCCGATGTATCAACATCGGGCAGCCCGGCATTGCACCCCTGGGCTATCGCCATTCTGATATGGCGATAGCCCATTGAAGCCTATGGCTACATATCACACTGCCCGAGTGGCAGTGCGGTCAGCAGGGGGGGGGGGGTCAGCGCATAACCACGCATGCGCAGACCACCCCCCCGGCTTCCGGCTACAGACATCGGAGCCCTGTCCCTGCGCCCTGCCAGGTCATACATTCGGCGGAAATTATCGCATTTTACAATGCGATCCTGGGCGGTAATAATCCGTCCAGATCGCATTGTAAATGGGATCAATGATAAATGGGGGCCAGTATACTAAATGCATGTACATTGGTACACACGGGGTGATTTAAGCCCTATTTGGAAGCATGAATCACTTTGTGAGTTCACCCTATAGCGATTGCAATACGTGGTTTTGTGTGTTGCCTTCGCTCGCAGAGATAGTGCATGCACTGTCTATCCTGCTTAGATCGCAGTGTGTTCCCTATAAGCAAAGGCAAAACACTGCTCTGCACACATCGTGGCTGCATCACATGTGTGTAGCGATGTGTGCTGAGCGATCTGTGCTTAGGCAGCCTGCTCAGCATGGGGCACCTCTTGTCCCAGGTGTTCAGGGCTTTAGGTGTTGTTTAACAGAAATTCAGTTTCCTTGTGTTTATTTTTCTGGTATCAGATGAACTCTGACTCTCTGACATCATCAATCATGGCAGCCTGGACAAGAGCCTTTTGCTCTGATTTTCACAGCTGGTTATTTGCACTGTGTGTACAGAATCTACACACTATTTATTATTTATTTATTTACAGTTTCTTATATAGCGCAGCAGATTCCGTTGCGCTTTACAATAGTAGACAGTGATAAAACAAACTGGGTAACAACAGACAGACTTGGAGGTAGGAGGGCCCTGCTGCAAGCTTACAATCTACACTAGACTTATTACTAGATTGGGGGGTATGGATACAAAGTGCTTATGTTAGGGTAAGACACACAAGGGCAAGATGGGGGAATAATGGGATACAGGGTATAAAGAAAAAATAAAAGAGTATAATGATAAATAAACACTAATAAAAGAGAAAATGTATATGGAGAAATATAGATAAAAATAAGAATAATAAAAAAAAAAATTAATAAAATGCAAAAATAATTAAATAAAATTAAACAAAAAAAGATCAATCAAAAAAAGCAATGCAATAAGTGTTTACACTCTTTTGAGTAATTGTTGATTGGAACCGGGTCCGGAGCTATGCTCAGTATGGAAGTATAATGTCCGTGGTGGGTGCAAGGCACTGGGGGAGCGTTTGACCTGACTGTCCGGACCCGGTTCCAATCAACAACAATTACTCAAAAGAGTGTAAACACTTATTGCATTGCTTTTTTTGATTGATCTTTTTTTGTTTAATTTTATTTAATTATTTTTGCATTTTATTTATTTTTATTTATATTTTTTAATTTTTTTAATTAATTTTTATTTTTTTTATTTTATTATTTTTTATTTATTCTTATTTTTATCTATATTTCTCCATATACATTTTCTCTTTTATTAGTGTTTATTTATCATTATACGCTTTTATTTTTTCTTTATACCCTGTATCCCATTATTCCCCCATCTTGCCCTTGTGTGTCTTACCCTAACATAAGCGCTTTGTATCTATACCCCCCAATCTACGATCTTTCAACAGAGCAGCTATACATAAACCCAGGCGCAACGAGCATAATTTTAACGTGCTTTAGACTTATTACTAGTATAAAATGTAACTGCAGAAACTTAAGTACTTAGACACCAGCAGTGGTCCTGGATTTCGGGTGATTTTGGAATAAACAGGGAAAGGCAAATGCTGGAGAATGAATAAATAATGTTTCTTATTAAATTAATTTCATACAGTTTGATTGAAATCTCCAGCGAATGCTTAGATTTATTAATGTCAACCTTAATAGGGAATGTACAGCAGCTGATTTGAACATATTCTGCTATTTTCTCAGAATTAGAAACTTTTGTATATAGCACAAGAATAAAAGCTCTGCGTCACAATAATGTCAGTTGGTGGCAATACACTCATAGTGCCTGAGCCCTTAGGGAGCATATACACACAGCGATCACTGCAGCTGCCTACATAGATCTGCATGGTCCTCGTTAGTGATCTATTCTGTAGTAAATATAGTCTGTGCTTTAGCACTCTTCGGTATTGGCTAACTTTCCTTACGATTTTGACAAAAAATTGTAAGGAAAGTTAAGCCAAAATCGCACCATGTGTATGCCCCTCTATTAAGAGACATCTGCTTCCCCAGAGTATCCTTGAAGTCAATCAACCTACAGATGCATCTCTCACTGTCTACAAAATGCAAGCACTCTCTGCCTCACGCTAAAGCCCCATACAATCTAGAAGTTCCCTGCTGATGCCGATATTGGCATACACTCTTACCAATGCCGTTGGTGATGGGAGCGACGGCAGGGGGAGCAGCAGGGGGAGTGTGGGCCATGCTGCAGCATGGACGTTGTTAATCAGGACCTTCCTTGTCTGTACATGCAAGACGTGGGTTGTTAATGTGTGGGAACGTTTAACGTTAATTAGATTGTGTGTACACACTGGACGAGATAGTAACGGATATTGCTCAGAAGGGCCCTTTTACTGTGTAGTGTGTTTGGCACAAATAATGGTTTGAAGATCATACATTATATTGACAGGATACTTTTCTTATAACATCTGCATTCAAATTCCTTTAGCAAAACAGACTACTTTTTTGTTGCATGGTCAGTCATAAGGTTCCTGAGTATTCTGGCACTTGTGGATTGGAAGTACGTGGGGTCTTTATAAATATAACCCCTTTGACACCACATTGATTTTAAAACAAAAGTTTTAACTGATACCTCAGCGCTATGTATACAAATTCAGCCCAGGTTGACATACAAGAGAGCCTTCACCGAAAACTCCAATTCAACTATATAGAAACAAAAAAACGGTGACACCCACTGGCGAAATTTCATAAAACATACGACCACTCACACAATAAGGTCTTTGTGTATTGGTTCTTTAAGTATGGAACAATTCACATAGAAAGTTTGAAATTCTTTTCCTCTGAAACTCAAACAAGAAAAGACATAGTGCAACACTATACAGAAAGGGTGGATTTTTGGTACTTGTTTCCTAGCATGGCGCCCAAGATTTCCATCTTATGACATCTTATGCCATCGCATGCCATATAGATGCATGCGATGCAATGTCATTTTTAATTGTATAAGCACCCTGATGGGTGCTTACAATGTTAAATGCACCCCCAACACGATTTTTAATTGTATAAGCACCCTTATGTACCCCAACGCGTACCCGAAGCATGGCGAGCGGCGGCGGTACGCGTCCTCCGACCTTTTTATACCCCCAATATCCACGTCGGCGTGGAGTTAATTTTAGATAGTGTGGCGAGCGCAGCGAGCCACCGAGCCTGAAGCGTGGCGAGCGCAGCCCCACGTGGGGACGCGTATTACTTTAAATGTATTCCGCGTCCCCTTGCCACGCTTCGGGCTCGGTGGCTTGCTGCGCTCGCCACACTATCTAAAATCAACTCCACGCCCACGTGGATAGTGGGAATATGAAAAGGTCGGAGTACGCTTCGGGTTGGCGTTGATAGTGGGGGGGCATTTAACATTGTAAGGACCCATTGTAAGGACCCATCAGGGTGCTTGTACAATAAAAAATTGTATACCATCGCATTGTATGGCATACTATGCCATACAATTTTTTATTGTACAACATCGCATTGCATACCATCGTATACCTTATTTCTCCTTCATCCACTAGGTGGCACTGGAGATCTACAGTGGGGAATAGAGGGCGACCACTAGGAGCTTGGGCACTATAAAAAATATAACACTGTGGCTAGCTCCTCCCCTCTACTTCCCCCTGCCCGCCAGTCTTAGAATGTGCCCGGGGAGCTGGGTGCAATGTTTTGCCCTCTAAGGGCAAATAGAAATTTTTCTTTTTATATACTTTTACTTTAACTTTTTTCACTTGAGGATCAGACAGGCAGCTTCTGGCGACTGCCTGTCTGCGTCGCGGGAGCTGCCGGGGGGGACCCCAGCGCCACTGCTTGCGGTCTGCGCGGGGGTCCCCGGCTCCTGGGACCGCCGTCCCAGAGTGACTGGACGCCGCTGCTTGCGGCCGCGTCTCAGTCCGCACAGCCTCACCGCCGCTGGCCAGCAGGCATCGTAAGTATATCCCGGCTCCCCGCTAGCAGGGGAGTCCGGTCAATGGGCGGTGTAAACAGCGCGTCTTTTTTTCTAAAAAGCGCGCCATAGCGGGGTGCGGAGCTTAGCGCGGCAAAGGAGTTCCCAGTGTCCCCTGCGTTTCTCCTCATTGCCGGCGCCATTTTCAGCTCCGGAGCTCTCTTCTGCACGCGTCCTGCATCAGCAGAGTGAACAGAAGAACCACCGCTGACTTCTACACCCCTGGTCTGTGAGTGTACACAGTGGGGTGATAGAGGTTTTTTCTAGCAGCGAAGGCTGTGCGCAAATTACAGTCAGAGCCCTGTAGTGTTTTTAACCCTGGGCACAGTTGACTAGTGGGTGCTCCTTCCCCTGCCTTCCACTGCATTACAGCCTTGCTCTCTCTCTCTCTTACTGCCTTCTGTCAGCATAAGTGCTTACTGCCTTCTGTCTGCATAAGTGTGTGGTGACATGGCTGGGGGTTCTTCTAAGAGACTGACATGTAAAAGATGTCAGGCAAAATTCACTCCGCAGGTGGAGGGATCTGTGTTCTGTGCAGAGTGTACAGACTCTCCAGTAACACCCCAGCAAGAAGTACCTGTTTGGGCTTCACAACTAACACAGGTTATTTCCCATTTATCGGCTGAATTATCAGCGTCACATAAGGATAGAGAGACTGCTAGGTCTCAACAGGCCGAATTAACTTCGGCAGTGGAATCGTTAACCAGGGCCCTTATTCCTAGTGATGCGGATCCTATAGCTCCGCCCACCTTGTCTAATGAGAACCGTCTGTTCACTGACAGATTTGACGCATATGGATCAGATGATGACATGCCTCCTCTAGAGGAGGGACAGTGTCCTGACACTGACCCTATTGATATGTTACAAGTACAACCAGCCCCGGAGCCGGTTTCACAGGGGTTAGAAGACCTCATTGCTAAGGTTAAGTCTACCTTAAAAGTAGACGACGAGGCGTGTCCTCCAGCTCGCCCTCAAATGTTTGGTAAGCGTCGCAGGCAGGCGGCTGCTTTTACAGTGTCTGAGGAATTAGACCAACATTTAAAGGACGCATGGCTTCATCCAGATAGACGTTTTCAGGCCTCCAACAAATTCTTAACTGCATACCCTTTTCCTGCAGATAGTAGAAAATTATGCGAGACTCCACCTTCAGTGGACCCATCGGTCTCCCGTCTATCTAAGAAGACAGTCCTCCCTATCCCGGGAACATCCTCGTTGAAGGAGACGTCCGACAAGAAGCTTGAAGCCACCCTTAAGAACATCTACACGGCTGCGGGTTTGGTACAACGCCCTGCACAAGTGGGATGCTGGGTGAGCAAAGCGATGGAGGCCTGGGCAACCCAGATCTCCGAACATCTTGGTAATGATCCAGCGACAGGTGAGTTAGTGGCTCTAGCGGACCACATAAAAGAAGCCGCTGCTTATCTTATAGAGGCTTCTACGGATGTGTGTATATTGGCATCCCGCATCTCCGCTCTGTCCATTTCGGCTCGCAGAGCCCTCTGGCTACGCCAATGGCAGGCAGATGCGGAATCCAAAAGAGCAGTGGAGGCTCTGCCCTTTCAGGGGGAGTTTTTGTTTGGGACGGAACTAGACAAGATGATTTCCCAGGCCACGGGGGGGAAATCATCTTTCTTACCTTCTGCCGCCCCTCCTCCTCCTCCTAGGAGGCCCTTTCAGGGACCATCCTTTCGGTCCTTTAGCCCTACGGCAAGATTCCGCGGGCGTTCAAGAGTTGGCCTTTCTAGTGGCCGAGGATACACGCAGAGAATCAGTCACAGTGCTTCTAATAGCACCGGACTGGCCTCGCAGGTCGTGGTACACCACGCTCACAGCTCTACTAGTAGACGAGCCATGGCCTCTACCGCTGCAGCACGACCTGCTGTCACAAGGTCCCTTCGTCCATCCGGACTTACAGCGGCTTCATTTGACGGCATGGCTACTGAGAGGACAATCCTAAGAAGAGCTGGGATTCCTTCAGCAGTGATTCCTACTATGTTACGAGCTAGGAAGGAAGTCACCTCCATTCATTACCATCGTATATGGAGGGCGTACATTTCATGGTGTGAGAGTCGTAGCGTATCGCCAAGATTTTTTAAATTGGCTCGTCTTCTACTCTTCCTCCAGGCAGGTCTTACTGCAGGTTTACGCCTGAGATCCCTGAAAGTCCAAGTCTCTGCCCTTTCCATTTATTTCCAAAAGAAATTAGCCCTGCTGCCACAAGTGCAAACTTTCTTTCAGGGAGTGTTGAGAATTCAACCTCCCTTCCGGACACCCACATCACCATGGGATCTCGATCTAGTCCTCTCGTTTCTACAGTCTCCACTGTTTGAACCTTTAGAAGGAGTTGAGTTAAAATACCTAACCTGGAAGACAGTCCTTCTTCTGGCCTTAGCCTCAGCTAGGCGGGTTTCAGATTTGAGCGCATTATCATGTCGCCCACCATTCCTTGTTTTTCACGAGGACAGAGCAGAGTTACGGACAAAGGCGTCTTTCCTACCAAAAGTGGTGTCCTCTTTCCACATAAACCAGCCCATTGTGGTTCCTGCGTTTACAGAGGATTCCAGTGATTCTAAATACCTGGACGTGGTACGGGCCCTCAGAATCTACATTTCCAGAACCGCTTCTGTGAGAAAGACCGATTCTTTATTTGTACTTTATGACATCTCAAAAAGAGGTTGGCCGGCCTCCAAACAGGCTTTGGCCAGATGGATTCGCCTTACAATCAGACAGGCATATGTGACGGCATCTCAGGTGCCTCCTTCCCTATTACGGCACACTCCACACGCTCAGTAGGTCCTTCGTGGGCGGCTGCCCGAGGGGTCTCGGTTCTGCAATTGTGTAGGGCTGCCACCTGGTCCGGACAAAGAACCTTTATCAAATTCTATCGATTTGATACTTTTGCGGCCCAAGCTTCACAGTTCGGCCGTGCAGTGTTGGAAGGATCTCAGCGCCGTCCCGCCCGTAATGGGAGCTCTGGGACGTCCCCACTGTAGATCTCCAGTGCCACCTAGTGGATGAAGGAGAAAAAGGGATTTGTGTACTTACTGTTAAATCCTTTTCTCCGATTCCACAGGTGGCACTGGACGCCCTCCCGGCGCTGCTATTCCTTCAGTTCAGATATACAGGACAGTTATTACAGGGTAATTCAGGTTGTTAGTAAAAAACCCTGGTCACTTCAGTTGTTTGGTTGACTCTGTTTGAAAGAAATTTCTATTTTTCTTCTGTTCTACAGTTTCTAGAGTGCATGTTTTACGTGTGATGGTTACCCTCCTCTCGGAAGTATGTTGCATCTTCCAGCCTCCTCCGGGCACAATTCTTTAAGACTGGCGGGCAGGGGGAAGTAGAGGGGAGGAGCTAGCCACAGTGTTATATTTTTTATAGTGCCCAAGCTCCTAGTGGTCGCCCTCTATTCCCCACTGTAGATCTCCAGTGCCACCTGTGGAATCGGAGAAAAGGATTTAACAGTAAGTACACAAATCCCTTTTTAGTCTTATGGTATACAATGCGAAGGGTGCCTTGCTAGGAAACAAGTACCGGATTTTTATATTAAGCATATATGTCTTCTTCCCAAAGATATATTCTTCCTCTTTGTGCCCTAAATGGGACTCAATAGAAACAAATATGGTGCAAATACCATTTTCACAGTCACAAATACAAATATATATAAGGCACACTCACATATAAAGCATGGAACCCATAACATGGGTAATGGATACAGAGGTCAGAAGGAGGGATAAGTACAGTTTCCCAACAGTCATCAGGATTCCCCGTCCTAGTGTCCCGCAGGACAGCAGCAGACTTAAGCGCGATTTCGGGCAGATATGTGCCCTTCTTCAGAAGCGTAGCGGTCGCCATCGAGCAGGGCCTTTATTAAGGGCCGTTCTCGGGGCTGATTTGAAGGGGTTTATTAACCCCTTCAAATCAGCACACTACAGCTGTTCCGGATGATACGTCCTTCACCGGAAGTGACGTTCTCTTCCTCCCCGGCAGCATCATGCATTTCAACTGCGCGTCGTGTTCTTCCTGTTGATGACACGTCTGGATGTTCTCTCTCTCTTTTCCACAACTTAATGCATTCCAAATGCGTTCCACATATACTTCCTATTCATAACACGCATATATGTTCATTCTTGGAGCATAGTTGTAATTGAGATATCCACATAATTTTTCTATTTCTCTTTTTTGGGCAAGTCCGTTTGGGTCCAATACAAACAAGTTCATTTATTTAAAAATACATTTGTATTAATCCAATTTGTATTAATCCACACATTGATTTTGCACACAGGTTCAACCTGGGTGTAACCCAGCTGAGACTTCTTTCAGACTGGCAGCCTGTCCTGGTTTATAGCCGGGTCAAAGACATCACCACACAGATGTGCAAATATGGTGCTTCGAGATGAGATCATCTTCAAGTGCCAGCTGTCCCATTGCTGTGAAGGGGTCCTGGGTCGCATCAATCTGGCTGCACTTCAACCAGGTTTGAAGTGCCTGGTCATTCTACCCAGGTTCTTTCAAGTGTTCCCTTTCAGACTGCACAGAAACCTAGGTTCCTCTGCTTTCATTTGCAATAACCCGAGCTGCTGTTGGCAGTCTAAAAGGGTATAATTGATATGGGGGAAATTTACTAAGATGTGCATTCTACTTCACATGTGATGTTGCTATGGGCAACCAATCAGTTTCTGTAATAAAAAATCTCCTATCTCATAAGATGCTGAGACCAGAAAAGCAAAAGATAGTGCAGATCATTCAATTTTGAACAAATTTATTTAATAAAACGCACTCACAATAGACGGGATAAATACAGCTTAAGACATACTGTAGAAGCCCATGGCAAACACTGCTCACACTTCCTTTTATTTACTATTTATTTACAGTTTGTTATATAGCTCAGCAGATTCTGTTGCGCTTTACAATTGTAAACAGAGATAAAACAAACTGGGTAACAAGTTACAACAGACAGACTTGGAGGTAAGAGGGCCCTGCTGCAAGCTTACAATCAATAGGGCCATTTTGACCATCCTGGGATGTTTATGATCACTGCACCTCCAGATGGGGCAGCTGTCCTCCAGGGGGGAATCGGATGGGAGCAGGCAGGCGATCCAATAGCAAACGAAGGAAGCCACGCTTAACGTGTTTCAGATCAAGGTTGATCCTTCATCAGAAGCGTGACTGGCATAGGCAGAATGTATTCTAGGAAATATATTTACAACACTTGCCTATTTAAATAAGTACCCACTTTTAAACTTGGAAATCAATTGTTATGGCCTTTGTATGATGTATGTGACTTTTTTCTGGGATACGGTCATTAGGTCTACAGCAAGATGGTTGACAAGCATTGGGTCGACACCATTAGGTCGATATGCTGCTAGGTTGACATGGGACTAGGTTGACATGGGTCTAGGTTGACAGGTCATTAGGTTGACACAAGCATTAGGTTGACATGGGCAAGGTCGATGGTCGAAAGGTAAACATGGGGTTTTCCACTGTTTTTTGAGCCGACATGTGCCGACAGGCGGTATTTCATGCCTTACCATTCACTAGGGTGTGGTGTGAGAATAAAATAGTGCCTCACCATGCCCGAAGCATGCGAGGGGATGCGGTGCACTTTAACCTGTGCCCATGTCGACTGTGTCGACATTAGGGGCAAAAAACTGTGAAAAACCCCATGTCAACCTTTGACTCGACCTTGCCCATGTCGACCTAATGCTTGTGTCCACCTGATGGCCTAAACCCATGTCGACCTAGATTCATGTTGGCCTTAGTCCTATGTTGACCTAGACCCATGTCATCATTTCCCCATGTCGACCTAGTGGTGTCGACCCAATGCTTGTCGACCTTCTTGCTGTAGACCTAATGATCCATACCCCTTTTTTCTGTATCCTTCCCCTGAAAGTTCGATAAAAATCATTGAAACAAAACTCAAAAATAGATTCCATTTTTCTGTTAAGCTCCAAGTTCCAAATGGATAACAATAACTTACAAAGAATGTTTTTATCATTAACAGAACATGAGTGAAAAAGTATATGAGATTGTTTGTCAAATATTAAGCATTCCTTAGTTAAGCACAAAGGTGCCCATTATTTGCTAAATGCAGCTGCAGCCAGTATTTTGCCTTCATACAAAAGCAATAAATGCATTTGCACCTCTTGCACTGCATCAGGGTTTATTATAGGAGGTAGTGTGTATTTTTTATTTTTTATCAGCTCATTGTTTCTTTTTGCTTTTGTATTCAAAAAGCAACTTACAAACCACATACGGGAAACATTACCTGAGCTCAGGAACAAGCTACAAAATCAGCTGCTTTGCTTAGAACACGATGTTGAGGTTTACAAAAGTTTTAAACCAGAGGATCCGTCATGGAAGACCAAGGCTTTGCTACAGTAAGTCATTTGGCTTCTGTCTATTATTCATTTCTGAATTGTATTTTCTGTGTCTGACATACACTTTTGACCTGACCTTCCTCTTGAGTACCTGTACCCCCAATGGACGTGTATATTAGACAGTACCGCCTGCTTTTTCCATATATGCACAAGATTGGGATATGGTTGTATTGTCGACAGCACTTAGGTCAACAGTCATTAGGTCGACACCGTTGGGTCAACAGGTGTCTTGGTTGACATAAGTGAAGGTCGACAGGTACCAAAGAAGAGAGCCATGATGTGCACACATCTGCACACACACACACTATAGGTGAAGCACCCCGCCACACAACTGGTATATACTGTACATACGATAATTTCCTGCCCGGGGAACACGCATGCAGCTCCCGTGACATCACCGCTGGAGGCATGCCCTTGCACCAAATATGTAGCGTGCCTCCAGGTAGCGTTCACACCCCCATACATTCCCACTACTGTAAGTGGGAGGGGCCCCTTACTGCCTTCGCTCACTGTGCACCGCGCTGCTGTCAGTGGGAACACCCGCTGACTTACGTCGCTCACTTGCGCCCACGCTCCTGCCCTCCTGCGCCACTACAATACTGGCCAGGCGACCCGCACCAACCTTCCTTACATCACTGCATGGACACAATCCATGTCGGACACAATCCTCCACTTCTGTGCTACTACTACAGTCGTAAAACACAGAAGGGACAAACGCTAGACACACAAAGCAGCGCTGCCATCTGTCTTGCTGGACTGCGTACTGGGACATCAGCTATAAGAGCAACAGGTGGGTGCTAAAATAGGGAGCCCCTTGCTGTTCTCACCATGCGCATAGCGTCTATTCGTGACCGGAAAAGGGGGCGTGGTTTAATTAGCATAAGTCGCACCCTCATTTGCATAGGCCACGCCAGTGTCCCTATTCTGCTATCAAGAAAGTTGGGAGGTATGCAACCCTCCCCCACCCAGAAAAAATAAAAATGGAGCAGCGCTGTGCAAAATAACAGTATATTTATTTTAAATAATCACACAATTGGCCAACAACACAGACAAGACAAACAAACATTAAAATGAGTAAATACTCAGTTGCTTAAAGTTCCTTGTATTAGGATAGTTAGTATGCATGCATTCAATTAAACATCCTCTGGTATGGAACACCAGTTAGTTTTGTTATTGGTATTCAAAGCATGTGTTATGTCCCCCACTCATTTGCACATATCAGTGGTATTAAAAACTCAGTTGAGGGTCAGCATCAAGACAGGGTCCGGCTTCTAGTACCTGATGAGTGACTCCAACCGCTGGTGCAGTCCTAGTATCTGCGGTCTTCTCTGAGTACACTCACCAATCCCCGTGACCCCCCACCAACGCACCCGCACCTCCCACACCATCACCGCAACTGTCCATCACTAACCCCATTTGATATCTGTTCATTTGGAATTACTTTAATTGCTTTTTGATAATGATTGTAAAGAGAATACTTTTAAAACCCACCATCAATTAATTATTATTTACAGGATGGTCCAGCATTTTGCTCTAGACTTTGAGAAGAGGATTGCGGGATCAGGGAATCAAGTGGATACCCGGGAGCTCTCGGGTGGTGCCAAAATCAATCGCATCTTTCATGAGCGCTTCCCATTTGAACTGGTTAAGGTATTGTAGACACACATATCCTGTACTTTGCTGTCATTTCAGTTATCATACATCTTAGGTAAAATGGCATAGAGTTAATTATATTTTGAAACTGGTGATCAGCTTCCGAGCATTGGTAAGGGGAATCATTTAATTGAAAGGTTAGATAAGAAAAAAGAAGGACAAATTCCCCCAGTCCACTGTAATGGGCTAGTTAGAAGAGAACTCCTAAATGTAACAGAAATGCTGGGATCTAAGCTGCATACATTTGTGAACTTGTCATAAGCCAACACCCAAGGAGTTTTTGATTTGGGGGTCCTACACTATATGATAATAGTACTTACCTTGGGATGGGGTTCAGTATGATTAACCCACATTCAAAATACTGAGGGTCAAAATACAGAGGAGCATTGGCAGATAGTCAAAATACAGACATATTGGAAATGCTGGCATTCATTATGTTATGCTGACATGGTCAAATTGCCAACATGGATTTTTAGAGATTACAAATAAAACACAATTATGTAGAAGTGGCCTCCCTCAGATAGTGAATCAAAGCAAATATAAATGGTCAGAGAGTGTGTACATATGATGCACTCACACAGCCTACATGTAACAATAGAAATTGTACAGTGAATGATATATGCAGGAGTTCCAGTTTAATATCTGAATAAGAGTTTTAGTTACTGAAATAAATATATAGGTGGGCATATGGGTGTGTCAGGGTGGACAGGCAGATGGGCATGCTTGTTTCAAGATAGCTGTAGTGTGTTCTGCTGGCATAGCATATATTTGGATTATAACTTGTGTGCAAAATGAATAGGTGCAATTCTGGCTATGGATTTTGACTATACAGTCAAAATTGAATAGAAAGTTCAGCCAAATTCGATGCAGATTCTATCCTAATGCGCGCCCCTGTTTAGTCAGTATGGAATAGAAAAATAGACTGCAGGCAAGTCTGTAGGTCCTTAAACACTGTGCAATTTTGAACAGCGTGTATGGTGAGCGATGATGGGAAAACACTGATGGGCTGAAAATCGCTCATTGCTGTTATGATAATCTGGGGTGAACTCAGATTTAACCCTCGCTCTGACTGGCAGGTGTTGATTACAGCCTGCATTGTGCTTCTGTGGCTGAGGTGGTGAAGCCACAGCAGCGCCTGACCCTGACTCTTATGCTGTGTACACACTTGTACACAATTCGATGTTTAGTTCGATTTTTACTTTTCCCCTTTTTTTTATTTTTTTCTCAGATCTGCTTTAAGATTTTCACTTTTTACCATAAGATTTACTATGTGATTTACTATGTGATTTACTATCAGATCGGACATCGGATCTGAAGGACATCGCAAGGCGCATACTATGCATGCGATCTCCTTCAGATTTCCACTAAAAAGTCTTGCCTGCCCTCTCTTTTTACGATCTGATTTTAGAGGACACGGGAGCGCGCATCGCCCTCAAATCGGAGCCTGAAGCCCTAAAAAACATACAACCTACATCCGATTTATATCCGATTCCGATCCGATGTTGACTATATTGTCAACATCGGAAACGAAATCGGACCGTGTGTACACACTATAAAGCTGCCTTTCCTGGGCAGACTAGCTCTACCCCGTACTCGGATACTACCTGGTCTTTTGAGGTTACAAAAAGTCCAAACCGAGTCAGGGTACTAGTAAGAGGATACACTGACTAGACAACAAAAAAATAAACTAGGCTATGCACATGAACATAAACTAGAGCATGTAACCTTGCAGACACAGAGCAGTCCTGAAATAATCACTATGATGAACTGTACCACTGTATGTCCCTATGTCTGTATGTTTATGTCTTGCTAATTTTTGTTCTTTGTAATTGTATAAATATTAAAATAAAGATTTAAGGTAGAAGAAAAAAAAAAACCTTACAGACAAGGACTAAACACAGGATTTGTGGCCTTTACCGCTATAATGCGAATCCACACTGCTATAATTTCTACTGAAATAATTAGCGATGGATTTATGTACACAAATTTTTAAAGAAATCTTAGAATTATATACATACAGCTTAAAATGTGTGTGTGTGTGTATGTATGTATATATATATATATTCAAAATACCCTTTCAATGCGCTTATTCGTGTGTAGGCAACAGCTCTATACTGTATGTCCCTCCTGTTAGTGGGGATAAGGAAAAGTAGATAGAACAATGGATAGAGTGCGCCTCTATCTGATACCGCCACCATCAGATTCAAGTGACTATAATTATAACCGATAATCTCGAGACAGTTGATAAATTTAATAAAATGTATAATAAAACGTTTTCATTCGTTTGAAGCAGTTGAAACAATTCAATAACAAGGAAACAAAAAACCACCGCGTTTAGACATTACGACTTCTTCAGGGGTAAAGTTCTATGTGGTGTTGTAAAGTGAATAAGATAATATTTTATTCCACTATAGGTGTGTCACCTTCTGATCAGTATGAGCTGATAAGCCTCATAGGACTCCTTGGTACTTGTGTAATAGCACAGCGCCCGGCTACGCTACATTATACTGTATATATATGAGGTTTATTTAAATCATAAGACTTATAATATCTTTTTCCTTTTTGTTTAGATGGAATTTGAGGAAAAGGACCTACGGAAAGAGATTAGTTATGCAATCAAAAACATCCACGGCATCAGGTTTTGTTCATTTTTTATTTTTTAATGGTTTCATAGCACCTTTAAAGTAAACATATTTCTGTATCGTACCTTTTGTCTTTGCAAGGTTATTGTGCTAAATAATTATTAATAATGCTGGGACCATACTGGCCAATACTGTACGTTGGGTGTTCAATTAAATGGTGAGTCAGTGGTTGTGTACTACTGATATGTCTGTAAATGATGTTTACAGACATACGTCCTTTTTCTGGTTGACTGGCAAGGCTGTGAATTTCGCAGTCTTGCGAGTACCCCTGATGCCCCCCGCACGCCCCCCCCTGAACCCCCGTAGGCATGCAAATGGATGATTTGCATAATTGTCCATTCGCAGCCTTGGGTGCGGGGGAGAAATCATTCGATGGTCGGCGATCCTGACCTGCGAGCGCCCTGTGTGAGAAACAGGCGTCAGCTGTGGCGTCAGCTTCCCACCCCCCCGCACCCGCCCAGGGTGGGCATTCCCATAGACAAATTCCCTGGCTCACCGCCCCCCACCTGGACTTCTGCGTGCGAGTGCTGTGCGCGGCACATGTGCATAAATACCTATGTGTGTGCGCAGTCCTGAACAATCGATCCCCCATGCAAACGAGCGGGGGACCAATTGAATTAGAATAACCCCCCTATTGCATTGGCCCTGCAGCACAGGCACTGGCCAATATATATAGGCACTTTGTGCTTTCTGTACATGCGGTCTGACATCACAACAGGACGGGCACATGTAAATGCTCATCCAGTTGTCTCATTAGGCACAACACATTGGCCCGACGATTGGTAATTTTGTATGCACTACCCGACTGTCAGTAACAAGTTGGCCAGTCCATCGGCCGAGTGTGTACCCAGCTTAGCTGTTCAGATTTGTGTAACTATTGTTGTATAACTGTATGCTTATTTGAGAAGACAAGGCTCACACTATGTCGTGTTAATTAATGTTTGTTGATTGCTGCTTAAGTTCTGGAGTGTTGTACCACTCTTTTGAATTATGAAAACAGACTGGATTCATTTTATTATAAAAATATGCAAATGTTATTACAATTACCAAATTAAAATCCACATTCAAGTACATAGCAGTAAACCAGTGTCTTGACCCCCATTGACTAAACAGAGCATAACACCTTCTGGTGTTAATAGGTAAAATACAAATACTTTTTTTTTTTCTGTTAGCTATAGGGGGTTAGTCAATGTGAGATTCTGACTGTCACAATGTCCTGACAGTTGGAATCCCAGGCCGGTTTCACCCAGCTCGCCTGCAACTCGACAGCCGGTATTCAATGTTCCAGCTGCGGATTGTCGAGAAACGGCCATGAAATCGATAATCCATTGCCGTTTCCGACAAAACAGATCAAACAGATCAAAACACACCAGAGCCTTCATACTGTCTTGCAGCATCACATATTTTGCAATCCTGTAGGTTTCTGCTTCTGGTTTAGCACAGTGGTGGCCAGAAAGTACATGTGACTCCAATCAAGCATGAGACAGAGGGCCAGATGTATCAAGCTTCAAAAGTGATAAAATGGAGAGTGATAAACAGCCAGCCAATCAGCTCCTACCTGCCATTCTACAGACTGGGTCTGAAAAATGACAGGTAGCAATTGTTTGGCTGGCTGTTTATCACTCTCCACTTTATCACTTTTTGAAGCTTGATACATCTGGCCCAGAGTGCTAAGCATCTCATGGAGTCTACATTTATCCCAGTGTTTCACTGTTCTCTGACAGCTTTCTTAAGGAAACATGTCCTTCATAAATAATCTAGTATTGGAATACTGAATCTTAAGGTGCGTACACACGGGGGGAGATATATTGCTAGCAATATATTGCTTGCAATATATTGCTGAGCAATATATTGCTCAGTGTCTCTTTTTCAACAAGCGACCAGAGATGGTCGCTGTTGAAAACGAACCTCTGCCAGGGGAGCCGCAGAGGTAATTAGCTGGTCGCAGGAGCAAGCTCCTGCGACCAGCAATTACAATGGGGCAGAAAACGGGAGCGCGCACCCGGAGATTTATCGCCGGGGCACACTCCCAATCACTGGCAATATGGTCGCCTGCGACCATATTCCCAGCGATTATAGCACCTATCTCCCCCGTGTGTACACAGCATTAATGTCATCACCTAAAATGCATGTGGAGATTACAATTTAATCTGGGAAGGGACAAGTGGAAATGTCTTTTAGTGCTGTAGTCATCAGGAATACCTCAGGACACCCTTTATTCTCTGTAGAGCACTTGGAGTATGTTAGCATTTCTTCAATGAATAGTTTTTTAAGATATCCTATAGAAGATTATCATCATCATCTATTGGGACAGTAGCTACATTTTTCCTACTGATTCCTTTCTCATCAGCACCATGATTAGACAGTGCTACATTACCTGCTAATGGTCTTTGGGCCTTACAAAGTTTAAGACATTTTTCATCATTAACAATTTGGAGGAAAATGTGCCATCTTTTTTAAGTAACATACAGTACATGTATTATTGCTTCTTTAGGTATTAGATGTGCCATAGTTACTTGTATATAGAGGTATGGCTTTATAGTTTAGTAGTTTTAACCTCAGCATTGACCATGTAATGGTTAGCATTCCCACCATGGTCATAACTGTGCAGAATTTGTATATTATCCCTGTACTTGTGTGGGTTTCCTCTGGGTGCTCCGGTTTCCTCCCGCAATCCAAAAATATACTGGTAGGTTAATTGGCTCCCAACAAAATTAACACTAGAATTAATGTGTGTGTGTGTGTGTGTGTGTGTGCGTGTGCATGGGGTAGGGAATATAGATTGTAAGCTCCACTGGGGCAGGGACTGATGTGAATGTTCAAATATTCTTTGTAAAGAGCTGCGGAATATGTATGCGCTATATATAAATAACTGGTAAGAAATAACAGATATGGGGTTCTACAGTGTATGCAATCTGGGATCACGGTGACAGCCGTGATCCTGGCCCATTTGTGGTCAGATCGACCGCATAACGACAGACGGGATTCAATGTCCAACCAGCCGATGGCCGCAAAGGGGGACTGGCCATGAAAACGGCCGTGGATTGTCGATCTGCGGCCTGGATCGCGACAATCCACAGCCGTTATCGGCAGAACGGGCCCGACAGCTTCTGAAGTCGGGCCCGTTCTGCCGTGATCCCGCATCAATGCTTTAGTTAATGACAGAATTGAATAGGGAGCCACCGCTATTTCCCATGTCGGATATAGCGGCGGCACATTGCATACCCCCCCAGTGACTGTGTGTATAATGCTGGGGGGAGTCATAGAGTGACAGTTCAGGGCTTTAGCCTATCAGCACAGATTTGTTCACTAACAGGTCTATACTTACATACCCTCCAACATGTCCCATTCCATTAGGTACAAAGGGGCAGATGTATGAAGTGTCGTTATGGGGGAGAAGGGGTATCAGCGCACGTTATGTGCACTGATACCGCTTCTCCCCCATGTATGAAGCAGGTGAGATGCGGTAAAGGACAGGGGCGCTATGCGCCCCTGTCCATATCGGCGCTGCTATCAAAATGATAGCAGGCCGAATGTATGAATGGTCAGCATCGCTGACCGTTCCGCACGAAGCCTGCTTTGGCTTCGCCAGCATCAGGCTGGCGAAGCCCTATCTAAACAGCAGGGACAGCGCTGTCCCTGCTGTTAGGTCTGGGCTGCGCTGGGGATCTCGCGTGAACAGCGAGATCCCGCGCATGCCCAGTGCGGCTGGCCGGGGGACAGGAGATAGCGCATCAGTATTAACTGATGCGCTATCTCCAGAAAGGGACATCGCCGGAGGGGGGAGTTAACGCTCCCCCGCTTCGGCAGACAAGATGTTAATACATCTTGTCGATGTCCCTTCCTGCTTCGCCTCGCTATTGAGGCGAAGCAGGAAGTATCATAGCGGCGCGATAAGAGCTGCTATGATACATCTGCCCCACTATGCCCTGTTCCTGGACTTCCCTGCCAGTGGCAGTTACAGAGGTGGGACTCCAGCACAGTCCAAAATTCAAAGAGGGAGGGTCACATCAACTGCCAGTGAGTCCAGGACAGTGATGTTTGGAGTGGCATTAGGTGTGGCTGCCCTTTTTTGAATATTGGACAGTGCTGCAGCCCCACCTCTGCAACTGCCACTGGTAAGGAAGTCCAGAAACAGAGCATTTTGTACCTAATGGAATGGGTCATGTTGGAGGGTATGTATGTAACGCTTAGTTCACTTGCTTAGCTAATGTTTTGTGCCTCCACCCAAGCTTTTGTTATAATGACCCTATGGGTAATTAAATTAGGTTAGCTAGGGATAACCTCTAATTCTAATATACAGATTAGTTATTCAATACAATTATAAAGTAAAAACGTCTTTATATTTTTTATGATAAATTAACAACACTTAGGCTATATTAGTATACATTAGTATAATAACAATTATCAAATATTAAAGTGGAAAAACAAATATATATATACCTGTACAACAGACTACTTGCATGCAATACAAAAAACTTTAGAAAACCAATTTGTTAGATGTAAATATATATATACCCGGGTATAAATAAAAAATGTAAAATATTATTATTACTAATATGTCAATCCCAGTTGTGCGCAGTTGGGGCCCATATAACATCCGGTATAGCCACTTACTGGATAAAGTCTCTGTATACTAGTAGAGCATTAAATTCCGCTGTGTTCTCCTTTTACGTAGTTTGACCTCCAGTTAATAACGTGTATCTTAGGTTTGTGTCCTTTGCAACAATGACATCCAAACTATACTTGTGCTGAATCACACCCTGAGAAGTATACTGTACAACTCTTCTCTATGGTCCAATTATGAACAATTAAAGTTCTTTTCTTTAATGTAAAGTAACTGTGTTAGCTGCATATGCGTTTATCTGAGCACAGTCCTGAGCAAATGATACAACGTTGCAATCGCTAGCAAATCACTTGAAATGTAACATTTAGATGAAAGCAGGTATCAATGTCCTCAGCTCAGTTTTGTAAGTTCAGGCCAGACTGTCAATGTATAAATGTATAAAGCTTTACTTTTATTCCTGAAACTGTTCCTCTGGAGCTTATATTGAGACTAAACTCACTTCTTAAACATGCAACGTGTCCTCATCAGTTTACGTTTGCAACAGATATTAGAAGCTGTCTGCACTTAGGATGTTAATAATTATAGTCTCTGTATTCATAAAACGACAGGAATTATCATCACATCATATGACGTAGATAGCAGCTCTAACATAGCACCACACACAGGTTATACTGGCTGCCTGGTCATTGTACTACAGCTTGGCTGCTCCCCCAATCTCTGACTTGCTACAACTGGCTTGTGTATGCTGCAAGTAGTGTCTGTACACAAGGCTGCTGGCTTCACTGATGCCACTCACCGCTGCGTGGACTATATAATCATCAGTCCTTCTTCACTTTATGGCCACTACAGCATCCATGGAAGAAAGTCTAGCACAGAAGCTGCTGCTGCTGCCAATTATAGTTAAGGCCCTGTATGGCTTTACTCTATTACTGACTCCTGCCGATGCCGAAAAGACCACCCTAACGACAGGTATTGCTCCCTTGATGCCCTGCTCTGACTGTCACTCACTCACAGTGCCCGTCTTTGCTCTAGTTACAGCACAGCTTCTTTACCAGCAGTGCAGTTAGCTCCTAGGATGTCAGTCCTGTCTGGGGTAATGGCGGTTTTTCTTTCTAACTGTCACTATGAGATGTTTTCCTACTCTTCCCTAGGACTGTCATGTGACTGGCATCATGTGACTGGCATCATGTGACTCCCTTGTCACGAAGCATAAGGTGGCTCTGGAAGTTTCCACAAGTGTCCCTTTATTCTCTTGCCAGCCGTGTGTAAATACATGAAATACATTAAAATGTGTAAACACATGCAATATCTAAGTATATACATCATACATTAATTATGTTCCATCAATAAAAATGACATATATACACATACATATACCTTCTCATGAACTACAGATTAACTTTTAAATCCTAGCCTGTGCCTATGGAAATATGTATTTATAGACAAAGGTTTTTCACAGATATGACTATATTTTCAGCAATGTATGCCTATCTGTTAGCATCTCTTACAATTATATGCCTATTCAGAGCACTGAGTTTAGTTTGAAAATAGGGCGCTACACTCTCCCCCTGGGGATTCTGACTTACATAAAGGTCAGGATCACCATACAGATTCATATTGGTCTTTCATGTACTAAATGATATCTTTTTAAGCTTCACTATTAATTTAATTTCCTACATATCCAAAATAAGGCCAGGACATTACTATTCTAGGATGTACTAGCAAAGGGATTTCTGTAGGATTTCCTAGTTGTTCATAGGTAAAGATCCTAGGCGGTTTACATTCCCTTTTTGGTCTAGGTGATTTAGGTATTTCAGGTGCTTCTACACCTAAATCATCACCAGATGGGTCTTGTGATATTTGATCAATACTCCCACTCCAACACTCTTCATTAACATTGCTATTATTTTCTTTTTCCCAATCATTGTCAGTAAAATTCATCACAGGAGCCATGGGCCCAACTAACTTCTCACTACTGACAATTAGGGGCATATTCTCTTTGTAGTAACACCCATGTCTATAGTCACAGGTATCTGACTCATCTCCATCTGCTATCTCCTCATCTGGTACAGTTGCCTTCAGGAAAGGTTTTGGATCAGTATCATTCAGTAATACATCAGTGTCTTCCCACCTTATATCTTGTGGTATGGGTAATAAATGCTGTCTATGATATGTTAATACAGGGCCTTGCCTGTTCTCTGATATTAGTTGATAGACAGGAATATTAGGTAGTTGATTTAAAACAATATAGGGTTCTGTTTTCCACCTATTTGCTATTTTTTTTCTTCTAGGTAACCCCAAATGTCTAATTAATACCTTATCTCCAGGGGATAGTGGATGTTCCCTCACATGGGTGTCATATCTGAGTTTGTTTCTGTCTCCCAACTTTCTAGCAACATTTTGTGCCAGGTTGTGGGCTTCTTTTAATTGTCTCCGTAATTGTTTCACATATTTTGTGTGAGTGGGAGCAGAGGGGGTAGTAATCTTAGTTCCCAAACACACATCTATAGGTAAGCGTGCTTCCCTTCCGAACATGAGTAAATAGGGGGAGTATCCTGTGGCCTCATTTTTTGTACAATTATAGGCATGGACCAGATGTGAGATATATTGTCTCCATTGATGTTTTTGTTTTGTATTTAAAGTGCCTATCATATCCAGTAAGGTCCTGTTAAAACGTTCTGGTTGTGGATCTCCCTGTGGGTGGTATGGGGTGGTCCTCGATTTTTTTATACCACAGCAGTTACATAACTCATGAATTAGACGGCTCTCAAAATCTCTTCCTTGGTCAGAGTGAATTCTTCCTGGAAGGCCATAATGTATAAAAAACTTTTCCCATAAAGTCTTGGCTACTGTAATGGCTCGTTGGTTAGGGGTCACATATGCCTGAGCGTAACGTGTGAAATGATCTGTAATAACTAAAATGTTACTTTCCCGTCCGCTTGGATCTTCCAGTTTCAGAAAATCAATACATATTAAGTCCATTGGCCCAGAGCTGGTTATATTTACCATATAGGCTGATTTTGTGGGCAATGTTTTTCTTACTACACAACTGCCACATGTTTTGCAGAAGCGCTCTATGTCTTGATTCATAAGAGGCCAATAAAATCGTTCAGAGATTAACCCCTTAGTCTTTTCATATCCCAAATGGCCATGGTTATTGTGCAAGGATTTCATTACCATTGTTTTGTACTTTGCAGGTAATACTAGTTGTAATTTCTTGGTTCCATCCTGTCTTCTGATGCGTCTGTATAACAATCCTTGCATTACAATCAAATTCTTCCTTTGTCGAAAAAGAACTTTGGAATTGATGGAAAGGCTTGAATAAGTAATATCTGTTTGATGGTTTTCAACTGCATGGATAATGGGAAAAATATCTTTATCTTCATACTGCTCTTTTGACATCTCATCTTTACTCACTACCTCCAATCCCTCCATTATAGAATGGCTTAGCCAGCAGTACAGAGGAGGGATGGCCCTTTCTGATGCCCCTATCGATGTTATAATGACAGGTTCCACATGTCTTGTGATATGAATTTGATGACATAACCCTTTTACTTCTGCAGCTGGGACCTCAATCCACTCTTCCTGTGCAATATGGACATCCTTCCTTGGCAATCTAGATAATGCATCTGCATCCTGATTATTTATTCCTGGACGGTATTTAATGATAAAATTATAATTGGATAATGCTGCTAACCAGCGGTGACCAGTTGCATCTAACTTGGCCGTGGAATGTATGTAAGTTAAAGGGTTATTATCTGTCTGAACTACAAAGGAAACACCATATAAGTAATCATGGAATTTATCAACAATGGCCCATTTTAAAGCCAAGAACTCTAATTTATGAACTGGATATCTTTTCTCACTAATGGATAAACCCCTACTGACATATGAAATGGGCTTTAATTTATTTTCTTGCAGTTGGTACAATACTCCACCTAGTCCTTCATAGGAGGCATCAATGTGAACTTCATAGGGGAGTTCTGGGTTGGCATAAGCTAATACTGGTGAATTGGTTAAACTATATTTTAACTTTAGAAAAGCTTCTTCACACTGGACATCCCATCTTTCTCCAAAGGATTCCTGAGGTTTATAATAATTATCTCTTTTCAGGGATAGTTTCTTCTTCCAATTAGTGGGAGGATATCCCTTGGTTAATTCAGTTAAGGGTCGAGCCAGTTTGGAATACTGGGGTACAAATTTCCGGTAATATCCACAAAACCCCAAAAAGGACCGTAGATCTTTCAGGTTGTCTGGACGGGGCCAGTTCTTCACAACCTCAACTTTTTCTGGGTCGGTAGCTATACCTGCCCGGCTAACAATATGGCCTAAGTATCTTACTACTGATTGGCAAAATTTACACTTTTCCACTGATAGTTTCAGTCCTCTAGCTTGCAGCCTATCTAGTACTTTAAGGAGCCGCACATTGTGTTCCTCAAGAGTCTTTCCAAACACAATTATATCATCGAGATAAACCAATACTTCTCTGTAGCACATGTCCCCAACTGTTTTCTCCATAGTCCTCTGAAATGTAGCAGGTGCACCCTTAATTCCTTGGGGCATTTTCAAAAATTCAAAAAATCCGATAGGACAAATGAAAGCTGTTTTAGAGCGATCTTCTTTACTCATGGGGATTTGGTAATAACCGCTTCGCAAGTCTAGTACTGAGAACCACTGACTACCTTGAAGACAGTCTAGAGCTTCATCCACTTTCGGTACTGTGTATTGATCTGGTATAGTACGATCATTTAGAGTTCTATAATCAACACATAATCTAATTTCTCCATTTTTCTTTCGGGCGACCACAATAGGGGATGCATACGGACTTTCTGAATCAGCAATTACACTAGTTTCTAAAAGACCCCTTAAGTGTTTTCTCACATCCTCAAAGTCTGCAGGTGCTAACCTTCTTGACCTTTCTCTAAATGGGGTGTCATCTTTCAATCGAATATGATGTTCCACACCAGTAGCAGTACCTATATCCCACTCACTTTTGGAAAAAACTTGTTCTCTAAGTTGAAGTTGTTCCATCAACTGTTTTTTTCTTTCACAATCAATATCACTACCATCAAAACAGGGTTCTAAATTCAGGGACACTATTTTATTTGTTTTTGAATCTGTGGCAGGAAGTCCTGGTGCACAGTTCACTCTCTGGCATATGTAATTACTGTTAGCTGATTTACTATCTACAAAGCTAGGTTGTTCTTTTTCTTGCTTTTCACACCACTTAATCAGATTTTTGAACATGTTAGTATTAGTTCCTACTATGGCAGGTAATTCTCCGTTATCACCAGGGGAGTCAGGACAAACTAAAGCTATAAATGGAACAGTTTCATTTGGTGTGATCAACCCAGGTTCAAATGAAATTAGAGCCACAACATAGCCTAAATAAGGATACTTTTGTTCACTCAAGCCCCAGATTGTGAGACCACTAAGTGGTTGGATAGGTACATCTGAGATATACAAATTATACCAGGACTCAAAAATAATGGATACTTGAGATCCACTATCCATTAATACAGTACATTGATGTCCATTGATCATTGCTTTAACCAGTGGAGCCTTTCCCATTAAGCTATCAGGAAGACTATTTGACCACTGGGCACTCCCCATTGCTCGGACATTTATGACTGGGGAGTCTGTGAGGGGATCACAGAGCTCCCTTGTGCGTTTCCCGATTGGGATGGCATCCCCTGTGCAGTATAATTATTCTCTCTATTATTCCCAGAATTAAGGCATTCAAATGATCGATGTCCGATTTGCCCGCAACTATAACAAGTATAGGTAATGTGGTTACCCCTTTGCCTATTGGCTCCTCTTCCCATACCGGAAGGCATATTAACATTGTTGGTTTGTTTTATCTGTAATTCTATGAGTTGATCTATTTTCTTGTTTTGCTCTTCCAGCAATCTGAATAGCCTCTCATCCATAGTGGGTTGATCAGAAGCAGGAAGAACCACTTTTACTTTTTTTATAGTTTTCTCCCTATTTTCTATCTGGACTTCCTCCAATTTGACTTCTCTGACCAGCTCGGTTAAAGTAGGAGGAGGAACCTTTGTCATAGTACATCTTAATCGTTGAGCAACCGGATTATTAGTCAAAGCACCCTTGAGTATTTGCTTCATCCGTTGCTCATCCTCAGTTCCCTTAGCAAGACCTCCCTTATCAATAATTTTATAAATTAATCGATCAACTCTGTATATATAATGTGTTAATGTTTCTCCAGGCTCTTGATATGTGTTATTTAACCTGGCCAACAAATCCCCTACATCTTCCAATGTACCATATGAAAAATCTAAGGCTTCTATATAATCTTTTAGAGTAGCCTGGGAATTACTTCTTCTGGTAGCCTGAATAACTCCCATGGCTGGTCCCCTTAAACTTTCTACAACTCTCTGTTTCTTTATATGTTCCGGACACTGCCATTCTTCGGAGTGTTGTATTGCAGCCTCCCTCCACAATTCATAATTCTCTTCACCTGCAGGCACAGGTGATATCCCAGAGAAGATCCTTAAACGTCGGTATCCTCCCTCATAGTGCCACCTTTCCAGTTGACTAACAACTTTATCTACCACAGTTTCTACCTGGACCCCAGTTATTTCACCTTTATTCTCTTGTGGAACAGATTCTGAAGTGGTAGCATGGAAACAGCCCCCAGAAAATAATTCTCCTAATCCATGGTCCTCTGTTTCTGTGGCGTCTTCTCCCCCAATATTACCACCGTCTGGCCACAAAAGTTGTATCCTTCTTCCTGGTACATTTTCCATAGCAATCATTCTTGGAAAAAATACTTGGTCTAAATCGTTTCTGTTACTGATCAGTAAAGCAAATGGATCCCCATATTGTCCCTTCCACTTATCAACAATATATGGGTAACTTATTCCATACAATTTTTGTACCTCCTTTAGTACATTTTCCTCACTGACATCAGAGAAATTTCCTCCTAGCCCAAAACTGCACTGCACATTAACCCCTTTATCTCTACACCAACGGAAAATGTCTTCCCCAGTTACTATTTCCATCTTTTGATTTTGGTAAACAGGAGACCACTATATGTTCGGATCTCAGCAGTGCCTCCAAAATGTAACGCTTAGTTCACTTGCTTAGCTAATGTTTTGTGCCTCCACCCAAGCTTTTGTTATAATGACCCTATGGGTAATTAAATTAGGTTAGCTAGGGATAACCTCTAATTCTAATATACAGATTAGTTATTCAATACAATTATAAAGTAAAAACGTCTTTATATTTTTTATGATAAATTAACAACACTTAGGCTATATTAGTATACATTAGTATAATAACAATTATCAAATATTAAAGTGGAAAAACAAATATATATATACCTGTACAACAGACTACTTGCATGCAATACAAAAAACTTTAGAAAACCAATTTGTTAGATGTAAATATATATATACCCGGGTATAAATAAAAAATGTAAAATATTATTATTACTAATATGTCAATCCCAGTTGTGCGCAGTTGGGGCCCATATAACATCCGGTATAGCCACTTACTGGATAAAGTCTCTGTATACTAGTAGAGCATTAAATTCCGCTGTGTTCTCCTTTTACGTAGTTTGACCTCCAGTTAATAACGTGTATCTTAGGTTTGTGTCCTTTGCAACAATGACATCCAAACTATACTTGTGCTGAATCACACCCTGAGAAGTATACTGTACAACTCTTCTCTATGGTCCAATTATGAACAATTAAAGTTCTTTTCTTTAATGTAAAGTAACTGTGTTAGCTGCATATGCGTTTATCTGAGCACAGTCCTGAGCAAATGATACAACGTTGCAATCGCTAGCAAATCACTTGAAATGTAACATTTAGATGAAAGCAGGTATCAATGTCCTCAGCTCAGTTTTGTAAGTTCAGGCCAGACTGTCAATGTATAAATGTATAAAGCTTTACTTTTATTCCTGAAACTGTTCCTCTGGAGCTTATATTGAGACTAAACTCACTTCTTAAACATGCAACGTGTCCTCATCAGTTTACGTTTGCAACAGATATTAGAAGCTGTCTGCACTTAGGATGTTAATAATTATAGTCTCTGTATTCATAAAACGACAGGAATTATCATCACATCATATGACGTAGATAGCAGCTCTAACATAGCACCACACACAGGTTATACTGGCTGCCTGGTCATTGTACTACAGCTTGGCTGCTCCCCCAATCTCTGACTTGCTACAACTGGCTTGTGTATGCTGCAAGTAGTGTCTGTACACAAGGCTGCTGGCTTCACTGATGCCACTCACCGCTGCGTGGACTATATAATCATCAGTCCTTCTTCACTTTATGGCCACTACAGCATCCATGGAAGAAAGTCTAGCACAGAAGCTGCTGCTGCTGCCAATTATAGTTAAGGCCCTGTATGGCTTTACTCTATTACTGACTCCTGCCGATGCCGAAAAGACCACCCTAACGACAGGTATTGCTCCCTTGATGCCCTGCTCTGACTGTCACTCACTCACAGTGCCCGTCTTTGCTCTAGTTACAGCACAGCTTCTTTACCAGCAGTGCAGTTAGCTCCTAGGATGTCAGTCCTGTCTGGGGTAATGGCGGTTTTTCTTTCTAACTGTCACTATGAGATGTTTTCCTACTCTTCCCTAGGACTGTCATGTGACTGGCATCATGTGACTGGCATCATGTGACTCCCTTGTCACGAAGCATAAGGTGGCTCTGGAAGTTTCCACAAGTGTCCCTTTATTCTCTTGCCAGCCGTGTGTAAATACATGAAATACATTAAAATGTGTAAACACATGCAATATCTAAGTATATACATCATACATTAATTATGTTCCATCAATAAAAATGACATATATACACATACATATACCTTCTCATGAACTACAGATTAACTTTTAAATCCTAGCCTGTGCCTATGGAAATATGTATTTATAGACAAAGGTTTTTCACAGATATGACTATATTTTCAGCAATGTATGCCTATCTGTTAGCATCTCTTACAATTATATGCCTATTCAGAGCACTGAGTTTAGTTTGAAAATAGGGCGCTACATGTACTTAGGACATGTGGGCATATACTGATGCTTGAGAAAAATAAATTCCGTACTGCATTAAGAAGAGGATTCTTCACCATTAGAGCAGTAAAATTCTGGAACTCATTGCGGGGTGGTTATGTTATCTACTGTAAATTAATTCAATTCAAGACTGGATACATTTTGGCCACTAAGAGAATCCTATAGATATGACTTACTCAAGTCAGTAGTTACAAGTCAGATAGGTTGAACTCGATGGACTAATGTCTCTTTTCAACCTTAATTGCTATGTCACTATGGCCCTTATTCTGGTCGGTGCGGATATATCCGCGTGCGTTCGGCCCGCCGATGTTTTGTGTCTGCGCATGTGCAGAGGCGTCTCTGCGCATGTGCGAGCGGGGCGTACGGCCAAATCCCGCATGATATGTGAACACTCCGAACAGGGGTGGAAAGGGGCGTGAAGGGCTATTTGGGCTCATTACCATATGCATACGCCCCGCGTTTCATGGGCGTTCCCATGCAAACGCTGGGCGTACGTATGGTAATGCGGCCGTGACGCACGTGTATGGGGCGGACATATGACATCGCCGGATGTCAGCTGCCCGCCCAGATCCCGGCTTTTGCACGGAAAAATGTCCGTGTGGTCTGAGGTTGCGGGAGCTGGTGACCTGCTGGTGTCTGCGACCATCGAATGATGGGGGAGGTTCCCTGAGATGGAGGAGGCGTATTCCGTGAAAAATACACGTGCGGTCCGTTCGGCCAGCTTATTACCGCGTACGGACGGAGTTGGCGATCCGTATGGAAGGCGGGGTTTCGCACGCACGGTCCTGGCCGCATAATCGGATCCGGCCGCACCGATCAGAATAAGGGCCTATGTTATGTTACTAAGTTGCTGTAACCTTTATACAAATAATGAAGTGTCTAATAAATAAGGCCTGTATATAGGGTTATGTGTGTATCAGGTGTATGATGATGATAATAATAATAATAATGTGATCCATGTTTATTGGGTGTGTGATAGCAGTGCAACATGAGCACAATGTTCCATGTTTAGCAGGTATCTGTCAGTATTTGGACAAATGGAGCAAGAGGATCCTAAACCAGCATCTGGGCCAGATGTATCAAGCTTCAAAAGTGATAAAATGGAGAGTGATAAACAGCCAGCCAATCAGCTCCTACCTGCCATGTTACAGACTGGGTCTGAAAAATGAAAGGTAGCAACTGATTGGCTGGCGGTTTATCACTCTCCACTTTATCACTTTTTGAAGCTTGATACATCTGGCGCTCGATCTGGTAACAGAGGGGTTGATGTATTAAGTCATGAAAAGAGTGGAAAAGTGGACCAGTGGATAAGGTGCCCATAGTAACCAATCAGCCCATAGCAACCAGTCATTGCTGACTGGTTGTTATAGGCAACTTTACCACTGGTCCACTTCTCCACTTTTATTCACTGCTTGATACATTAGCTCCGGAGGAGATATGGATATAGATATGGTTGTATGCTCATTAAGTATCTTTATGATTCCACTGAGGCAGTAGTACTGTAGCTGGTCTCATGTTTTAGTAAATTTGACAAATGCAGCTGCCTAGTGTCTGAAGACAGCGAAGTAAGTTATTCTCCATTTGTGATGTTGAGTATCGGTCAAATTCAAATATTTTTATCTTATTTATTTATTATTTATTTATAGTTTATTTCATACATATAACTTTTTCCAATATCATTATTGTTTGTTTTCTTTTAGTTTGTGCTGATTTTTCCCATATTATTGGTAATAAAGAATAACCATACTTTAAGTTCTTATTCAGGGTTTTCTTTGTTGATTAATACCCCTAAATTTGAATAACATTATTCTATCTCATTTGATATAAATACAGTACATACAAGAACTTGTCATGCTCCAAATATAAGCCAACATGATATAGCTCTGTAATTGATATTCTCTCCTGAGACACGCTACAGTTTTCGGTACTTGTTTCCTAGCACGGCGCCCGCGATTTTGATTGTAAGCATCGGGTCGTAAAATTGCGTTGATTTTTACATTGGAATCAATGTAAAATGGTCCCTGAGACCACATTTTGCATTGATTTTAATGTAAAATGCCCCAAAACACCCCATTTTCACAGAAACCCCCCCTGATGTTTCAAATGCCCCCCATTTTTAACGGCACCCCGGTATTGACGCCAACCCGAAGCGCAGCGAGCCCGCGAGGGGCGGCGGTACGCGTCCTCCGACCTTTTCATACCCCTACTATTCACGTTGGCGTGGAGTTGAGAACAGAAAGTGTGGCGAGCGCAGTGAGCCACCGAGCCCGAAGCGTGGCGAGCGCAGCGAGCCCCGCGTGGGGACGCGGATACCTTTACAGGTATCCGCATCCCCTCGCGGGCTTCACAGGTATCCGCGTCCCCTCGAGGGGCTCGCTGCGCTCGCCACTCTTCGGGCTCGGTGGCTCGCTGCGCTCGCCACACTTTCTATTCTCAACTCCACGCCGATGTGGATAGTAGGGGTATGAAAAGGTCGGAGAACGCGTACCGCTGCCCCTCGCGGGCTCGCTGCGCTCGCCACGCTTCGGGTTGGCGTCAATAACAGGGTGGCGTAAAAATTGGGGGGCATTAAACATACTTTTTACACATATTCAATGTCAAATGGGCCATATTGGCCCATTTCACATTGTCACCTATGTAAAATCGGGTTGATCGCGTTGATCGCATCAACCCGTTTTACACTTTAAAATTATTTTATCATTGCTCCCTATGGGGAAATCGCGTTGATCGCGTCGGTCGCATCGCGGCCCCTTATTAGGGGCCGCGATGGACGCGATCAACGCGATTCTCACTTTTACCGGCAATTGAGCTTGTTAAAGTAAGAAAATCGGGTCCATCGCATGCCTTAAGTACCTTAACTTAAGGCATGCGATGAACCCCGATGGGCGCCGTGCTAACAAGTACCCAGTTTTCCATAGAATAGTGTTTCTTGTAGCGCACTTCAGCCGGCAAAACCATACCATTTCCATACTGCTTCCTCCCCAAGGAATCTATCTCCCAGCTTTATTATTGCTTGAGGTGGGACATCCATGTGATAATTAAAATAATCATAGGGATCTCCAGCACCATGCATCCCTGGATACCTGTAATATGTGATAAATATATATATGAATCCTACGTCCCCCCATTAGTGTCTAATCCAACTACATGTCCCAGCAATCCCCCCGCCACAGATTTTATCAAATGGATTGCTAAAACTGTGGCATGGCATGCTGGGACGTGTAGTTCCACAACAACTGGAGGGCCATGAGGTTGACACCACTGATCTATGGAAACACTAATACCCCTTTCACATCGCACTTTTAAAACGGTATATTGCCGTTTTTTTCCCTTTTTAAAACGTTTAAGGCTGCACTGTGAATGCACCACAGCCGATTTACCGTTTCAATTTAACTGGCATTTCGAACCGTGTAAAAAGCAGAGTCCTACACGGTTCCTTGCCGTTTTTTCTGCTATGTGAATGTGTACAGTTTCAATGAAACGGTATTTCAGGCTTAGAACAGAGCTACAGAGCACTGATAGGCTGTCCCCTGCGTGGTGTCACTGCCCAGAACCAGGAAGTAAACTGTGTCACTTGCTCTCTGCTCCCCTGCGTCCTTTCTCACAGGCGCCGGTATTAATCGTTGCCTGGGGGGAGGCAGCCGCACTTCCACCCGGCCGTCTCTTGCTCTCTGCTCCCCCAGCGTCCTCTCTCAAGGGAGTTGGTGCTGGTTTTTGCCTGTGACGGGGAGCCGCACTCCCGTCCGGCTGTCGCTCGCTCACTGCTCCCCGGCGTCCTCTCTCACAGGATACGCCGCGTCCAGGAGCGATCCCCGCCGGAGGGGGCTAGCAGCGCACCCGCCGTCAATCACTCGTTGCTTCCCCGGCGTCCTCGCTCTGAGGATACACTGCATTTAAAACGGTAATCTGGCCACTATTTAATTACCGGTTTAAAATACCGGTTTTTAAAACGGGTCTGCGATGTGAAAGTGGTATAATACTCTGGGTTGCCGACCCTCCCGGAATTTCCGGGAGTCTCCCGAAAATCGGGACCCCCTCCCGGCACCCCGGAAGGGTGGGCAACCCTCCCGGATTCAGGGGGGACCCCCGCTAACCCCCGGATCGCGGCATTAAAATGCCGCAATCCTCGGGTTTTCGAGGAGGGGGCGGGGCTAAATGACGCGATTTAGCCCCGCCCCCTCCACGGAGATACCTTAATCCCCTGTTTTACCAGCATAGGGGCGGGGCTTAGTGATGTCACCCTTAAGCCCCGCCCCCTGAGTGGCTACAGAAACTCTCCTCTCCGGGCTTCTCCCGGAGAGGAGAATAACAAAGTCGGCAACCCTGCTAATACTGTATAATTCTTTGAAATATAGTACTCAAATATTAAACACCTTGGTGCTGTGAATAGTAAATCGTAAAAGAACAAATGCAAAAAAAAAGTAAAGAGTGAATGTGTCCTGAAACAATTAAGGTTCTCTGTTCTTGTTTGGTTTCTTATTCTCTTTCATATCCACAAGGTGGCGGTCTCCTCAAACCATGTATACAGCAAAAATAAAACATGTATATAGTCTATTGTAATTGACCAAAGTGAGAAGTGTAAAATAAAAATGAATCAAAAGTGAATCCAGTGATTTACATTGGGTCAACCACTGAAGGTCGACAGGCCTTAGGTCGACACCTGAATAAGTCAACATGGGTAATGTCAACAGGGTTGGAAGATCAACAGTCAAAAGGTCGACATGAGTTTTTTTAAAAATTGTCCCGAATGTCAACACAGTCGACATTGACTGTTTACTAAGTGTACCACATTCCCTCGCATGGCTTGCTGCGCTAGCCATGCTTCAGGCATGGTGCCTCGCTGTACTCAGCACACTATTCTCCCACCACGCCGTAGAGGATGGTAGGGCATGAAATACCGCCTGTCAGCACATGTCAGCTTAAAAAAATTAGATAAACTGGTACTTATATGTTAGTTGGGGGCCCAATAAGCTATTTGCTTAGTGGGCTATTCTGCGTAGGGAAACCGCATCGCATCGCATGGGCCATTTTAAGGGGCATGTGATGCGATGCGATTTTCCTATGAAATTTATTCACTGCTCTCTTTGCCCCGGGGGGATCGCATCACATCGCATCTCCCGCAAAATCGCATGCGATGCGATTTTATAGGGTGTACAATGCAATGACATTAAGGTACACAATAATAGCATTGTATGACATATAATGATGTTTTAGGCACCCCTCCCCCCCACTATCCAGGCCACCCCGAAGCGTGTCAAGCGCAGCGAGCCCCTCGAGGGGTGGCGGTACGCATCCTCCGACCTTTTCATACCCTTACTATCCACGTCGGCGTGGAGTCGATTTTATATAATGTGGCGAGCACAGCGAGCCACCAAGCCCGAAGCGTGGCAAGCGCAGCGAGCCCAGCGAGGGGACGTGGGATACATGTAAAGTAATACGCATCCGCTCATCATGCTTTAGGCTCGGTGGCTCGCTGCGCTCGCCACACTATATAAAATCAACTCCATGCCGACGTGGATAGTGGGGGTATGAAAAGGTCGGAGGACGCGTTCAAGTCCAATGTCTAGTCATGCTCATTGGTCCTAGCGCTAGTAGCAGATCCAATGGTGAGCCACTATAAAATAAGACCATTAACATCATTCAACATTCAATGCAGACCATTTTTTTTTATAAAAAAAAAAAAGTCAATTCATTTAAATATTGAAACCAGACTTTTTAAATTGCCAAAACAATTTGGACTGCAAAAGGTTAAGGAAGTCAACAATATGCATGTTGACCATATGGTGTCAACCTATTGACTGCACATTTAAAAGATGACTTTACTCAAGTGGGTACTGACACACTGGGCTATTTTGTGCTGAAAGCAGCTCAGTTTTGTCAATTGAGCTGCTTTCAGCTGAAAAGCTGCCCAGTGTGTACAGCCTGGCAATGCGCAGGGAGCTGGTATTACCAGCAGATGAGCGACAGAGTGGATGGCTTTCCATAGCGTCCTGCTATGGAAAGTCATCCGCCCCCGGGAAAATCGCTTAGATGGATGAAAATCGCTCAGTGGCCCTTATCAAAATGGGCAAAACCATCTGCACTGCAGGTGGGGCAGATGTAACATATGCAGAGAGAGTTAAATTTAGGTGGGGTGTGTTGAAACTGAAATCAAAATTGCAGTGTAAAAATACTGCAGCCAGTATTTACCCTGCACAGAAAAAAAATAACTTCCCCAAATCTAACTCTCTCTGCACGTTACACCTGCCCCTCCTGCAGTGCACATGGTTTTGCCCATTTTGAGAACAAGTTTGTACTGCGATAAGATCTGAATAAGGGCCAGTGTGTATGCACTGAGCGATTTTCAGCCCAGCGATTTTGCCCCTCATCGCTGTCCATTAATATCGACCAGGGTGTATGGCCCTTAACAGGTGGTTTCTTACCTCTCAGTTGTATTTGCATACATACTAGAAATGTATTGACTACATGCTGCTAGTAATTGGACTTGTGTAATTTGCTGCCTAGTTCCAGTTTGCCTTTTTGAACCTGTATTGATCATATGTCATTGATGAAGTCGACCAAACAGCCCCTCTTTGCACACAATGTTGCGTTGCAATCTTTCAGTGTTGGGTGTCACTTTATGCTAACATGCATAATAGTCGCAAAGTGACTGAGCTGATTTATTTGCTATATGACACATACTGTATCTGTATATCTTGGTGCGACAGTGTCTCTGACTCTGTACACACATTTATACAGAGGGTACTGTATGCAATCACATTGTTGATCATTTCAAATCGTTTTGAAATTTTGCCCGGTCCTGGTAAAAAAAAAATAGGGGTCCTCTGTATTTTTTAAACCAGCATCGGCTCCCAGCAGCCAGCGGTGCCATGTAACAGCTGGGGTAAACTATTTTTATTAGTTCCCCCGGCTTTCTGGGCCTTGTAGTTCTGCTACAGAACTCAATATCTTTATTTTTACACTTTATTTAACTCTATATTTGCCATCAGCCTAGCGTCCACCACCCAGGGATGCTGGGGACAGCCCAGGGCTTCAGGGGTCCCCACTCCTCCAGGGACCCGGCCCGGGCTCATGTTTTGGCCGGGGGAACTAATATAGTTTCCCCTGGCCATGGCATACGCTGGGTGTTGGAGCCCAATGCTGGTTGTAAAAATACTGGGGACCAATATTTTTTTTGTCCTCCGTATTTTTGTAGCCAGGATCAGTCTAGGAGCCCAGTGCTGGTTTATTTAATACAGGGGGACACCATTTAGTTTTTTCCCAGTATTCGAGAAACCAGGACTGGTTTAAAGACCACCACACACCAAACAACTTACATGTGCCCTATTGAATGCACGCTCTGTTTGCAATAAATTAACATCCATCCATGACCTCTTCATCTCCCACAACTTCAATCTGATGGCAATTACAGAAACCTGGCTCACACAATCAGACACAGTCTCGCCTGCAGCACTGTCACATGGTGGTTTCCACTTCACTCACACCTCTAGGCCTGGTAACTGTAAAGGAGGTGGAGTTGGTATATTACTGTCACAAGACTTCACATACTCAGTTCTCCCACCAGTTCCTTCACTCACATTTACATCATTTGAAGTTCACTCTATTAGGGTTTTTTCCCCTTTCTCTCTGCGTGTTGCTGCTATCTATCGCCCACCTGGGCTTCCCAAATCTAAATTTCTGGAAGATTTCTCTGCCTGGCTCCCCCATTTCTTATCCTCTGACATCTCCACTATCATCCTGGGTGACTTCAACATTGCTATTGACAGTCCACCATCTTTGCATGCCTCCAAACTCCTCTCTCTAACCTCCTCTCTTGGCCTCTCCCAGTGGTCCGACGCCGCTACTCATGAGGAAGGCCACTGCCTTGACCTCGTTTTCACCAGGCTGTGCTCAGTCTCTGATTTTACTAACACTCCCTTCCCTCTCTCTGATCACAATCTCATTACTCTCTCACTCTCCTCCATTACCTCAAGCTCACTGACACAGAAATCATGCAAGCCTACTCTAACCCGCAGAAATACTAATGCAATTAATTTTCCACAACTTACCACCTCCCTGCAACAACAGCTCTCACTAATTTCTACATTTACCTCTCCTGACTCTGCTGTTTCCCACCTCTACCAGACTCTTGAAACAGCCCTTGATGGAGTGGCTCCAGCTACCCATTATACCCCACGTAGGCTTAGATGCCAACCGTGGCACTCCAACACAACAAGACAACTACGAAATCAGTCACGTAAAGTTGAACGCCAATGGCGTAAATCTTGTAATATTACTGATTTCCTCACATATAAGACTAGCTACCACTCCTACTGCAATGCTTTGGACACGGCCAAACAAACATACTACCAATCTCTCATCTTTTCTCATGCCACCAACCCTAGGCGACTTTTTAACACTTTTAAGTCTCTTCTGTACCCTCCCCCTCCTCCCCCACCGGCTACCATCAGTGCACAAGAACTTGCCTCCTACTTTAAGGACAAGATTGATAACATCCGAGATGAAATGGTATGCTCCACAATCTCTAACCCTCTTTCTGCCACACCTGAACCCTCTGGCACTTTCTCTTCGTTTGAGCCCACAAATGAAAAGGAAGTATCCGCACTCTTCTTATCCTCCTACTCTACTACCTCTCCTCTTGATCCTATACCTGCACAAGTCACTAAAAATCTATCTCCTGTGCTTATTCCAACCCTAACTAAAATCTGCAATCTCTCTCTTGCTACTGGTACTTTTCCGTCTCTGCTCAAACATGCAGCGATTACTCCCATTCTGAAAAAACACAATTCTGACCCTAACTCTCTCTCTAACTATCGTCCTATCTCTCAGCTCCCATGCCTCTCCAAGCTACTTGAGAGACTTGTCTACTCTCGCCTAACAAACTTTCTTAACTCCAACACCCTATTAGACCCGCTTCAGTCAGGCTTTCGTTCTCAACACTCCACTGAGACAGCACTGACTAAAGTGGTTAATGATCTGGTAACAGCTAAGTCTAAAGGCCATTACTCACTGCTTATTCTTCTAGATCTTTCTGCTGCGTTTGACACTGTGGATCACACTCTCCTTTTACAAACACTACACTCCCTAGGTCTTAATGATACAGCCCTTTCCTGGTTCACATCTTACCTATCTGATCGCTCTTTCACTGTTCGCTTCTCTGACTCTACTTCCTCTTCACTACCTCTGTCAGTCGGGGTTCCGCAAGGCTCAGTCTTAGGTCCTCTGCTTTTCTCAATCTATACCTCCTCGCTTGGCAAACTAATCAGCTCCTTCGGATTTCAGTATCACTTATATGCGGATGATACTCAAATCTATCTATCAACCCCAGAGTTGTCACCAGTGGTTTTGGGCCGAGTCTCTGAATGTCTCTCTGCCATCTCACTTTGGATGTCTTCTCGCCAACTCAAACTCAATATTTCCAAAACTGAATTACTTATATTCCCGCCAACTAAGAACAGTTACCATCCTGATATCTCCATCACTGTTGACAACTCGACAATCTACCCTACCCAACAAGCTCGTTGCTTAGGGGTCACCCTCGACTCTGACCTGTCCTTTGTTCCCCACATTCAATCTGTCTCCAAATCATGTTACATGCATCTAAAAAACATATCCAAAATACGACCGTATCTCACACAAGACACTACTAAATCTCTTATCCATGCACTCATTATATCCCGCATTGATTATTGCAATAGTCTCCTAACTGGACTTCCCAAGAACAGACTCTCACCACTGCAATCCATTTTAAATGCTGCTGCTAGGCTGATCTTCCTTGCAAGACGCTCATCGTCTGCTGATCCGCTCTGCCAGTCCCTCCATTGGTTGCCTGTATATTACCGTATTCAATATAAAACACTTCTACTTGCATATAAAGCTATTAACCATACTGCACCAGCATATATCTCTGCACTTATCACACAATATCTCCCATCTCGACCACTCCGCTCTGCACAAGATTTGCGTCTCTCATCTGAGCGGATCACTAGCTCCCATTCACTATTACAGGACTTTCATCGGGCTGCTCCCATCCTATGGAATGCCCTTCCATGCACAATTAGACTCTCCGCTAGCCTCCAAACTTTCAAGCGTTCCCTGAAAACTCACCTCTTCAGGCAAGCCTATCATATTTAAGTTCTACATGCATAACCCTCCGAGGCACTTATGTATTATATAGCTTCCCTTCTGGACTTGTAACTTGTTGGGACTGCTATGCTATTACTGGTGCCTGTCCTTGTGTTTCCCTCCTATATCCCTATAGATTGTAAGCTTGCAGCAGGGCCCTCCTACCTCCATGTCTGTCTGTTGTTACCCAGTTTGTTTTATCACTGTTTACTATTGTAAAGCGCAACGGAATCTGTTGCGCTATATAAGAAACTGCAAATAAATAAATAAATAAATAAATAAAGACCCCGCGCTGTTTTTTTTTAATTATTATTTTTTTTTTATTTACACTGAGAAGCCTACACAGATATGACTGTACTGGCCGAATTCAGCAGCATGAATGTTAGTAAATAAGCACACCACCATAGAATCCATTGCCATATACAGCCGAGTTCTATTGAGGGTGTATTCATTAGTATTCCAGATTTCAGCTGTATATAAATATGGCAAATCAGCCAAATTCAGCGGAAAGTAAGTTAGCTGATGCTAATTTACCAGCCGTATCTTAGATCGAATTGGTAGGAATACATGCATTTGTTCGTGTTAAGGGACCACAAGTGCCAGCGACGCATCAAGAGAGGAGGTGGCCCATGTGCAGATTCCTTCTGTGACCCCTCCTCCCAAGCATACTCTTGTGCTGTCCCATTGTCTAGTGTGCATGCGCAGATCTCTTGGCAGCCATTTTCTGATGAATATGGTATTGGCAGATGCCATGAGGATGTTTCCTGCCAACTGCAAAGGTTAATTTCACAAGCTTGAGGTAGAGATAATACATACGTAGTAGGATATGGAAGACAAAACCAATGGTAGCAGCTTATGAGCTGGTATATGTCAGCAGTCTGCTCTCTGCTAGTAGGGGGCTGTTTCTGAGTCCTGTACTATCATTTTTCTGCAGCTGGAGCAGATCTGATATCTGAAAGGGGTTTATTATTTCTGGCTGCTGGAGCACAGAAACCGGATGTGTGAGTGGACTGAGGTACTGTACCATACTCATGGGTACCTCACCAGACAGTTATTGTTTAAACAATAAATTCTGAAACAATGTGACACACCACTTGGTATGAGATCAACCAGTTAGATATAACTTCTACATATAAATTGGAAAACATCTGAAAAAGTACCCGACTTCTAAGACTATGGAGAAGATGTGGGACTGGCACATGGATATGAACAATTCTACATTACCATCACATTGTCACCTTTCCTTAGTGCAAACTCCCACAGCCAGTGTCGGAGGAGGCAAGAAGAGGCTTGCTTAGGATGAGCACAGAGGTAGAGCTGTGACATGTGGTGCTGTCATCTGCCCCTGGAGATGACCTCACCACACCGGCTCCTCACCTTCTACAAGTTGGTCACTATCAGCATGTTGAACTATGATTTCATCTCCATGCCGGTCACTCTCCACTTAGTATAAGTTCACCAGGCAGAAGAGGATCCAGGACCATTGCTACTAATTTCCTTAGCAGTGAGCAGTAGGAGCACTTACAGTTTGCTGTGGTGGCGGCCGGTTCAGCCCACAGGTCATCTGCGCTCTATGCGATGCAATGGTCGCACCATGCTAGTTATGGCTTGTGATGGCAATAGTTAAGATTAAGAGACGTTCACCACATAAATAAGGCAGTAATAATCATATGGCAAATAAATCAAACAGTTTACAATGGGGATATTGCAGTATACTAGAAGTGCGCAGTGTTAATGTACAATCACTGTATTCATGTAGAATATGCTGCAAAGGTTCCTATAGTTATTGCTAGTAGTTTTAAGGCCCATACACACTAGGAGATATGGAGCCTAAAGTAGGTCACTTTCCCGCTTTGAGCTACTTTGAGTTTAAAATCTCCTAGTGTGTATGGGCGGGCGATGAGCACGAATGCATGTCCTTCGGCCTGTATAATAACAGCCCTAGTGAACCACTTTCCATAGTCTCCTACTATGGAAAGTGGTTCACCTCCCCATGAAAATTGTAGGGCTGGGTTAAAAACACCCAGTCAGTGTGTACGCACCTTTAATTCAGAACTACAGTATAACCTGTACAGTGCTGCATATATTGTGTGGTGCCTTAAAATAAACTATAATATGCCTCACTCTTCATACTAAAACATGCATTTATACTAGGCCTGTACCTTTTGGAATGACTTGAGTATATCTGCCTGCATCTTACATAAACCTAGTGCATATGCCACTTGTGCTACTGAATATTTATGTGAAAAAAACTTTATTTTATTGCATCTTTATTAATGTAACTTTTTACTCATTGGCCTCCAACTCAGAATCTGTCCCATAATGTTATTTTTGTGTGTCCTTCCACATCTAAACCTCTTACTACAACTTCAGATGATGATGGTCCAAGTGACATTACTACCTTCATGCTAAGAACAATACAATTCGTTTTTTCTCCAAAAACAACTACAGCAAAAAACTTAATTTCCAAATGCGCACAATAAGAGCAAGTTTGCACAGACTTTTCAGAAATGTATTTTATATATGGTAGACGGTTTCTAGTGTGAAAAACTTTGTAGATTTATGTGATTATGATAAAACTCGGACTAATCATTATGTTAATTTTACAGAACTGGACTATTTACCCCGGATATGGCTTTTGAAGCAATAGTGAAAAAGCAGATTGTGAAGCTAAAAGTACCAGCTCTAAAATGTGTTGACCTAGTAATGCAAGAGTTACTGAATACGGTTAGAAAATGCACTTCCAAGGTTTGTTTTTAATCTAGATTTATATGTAGTTTTGCTTTGTTCTATCTATTATATTGTATTGTATTGTATTGTATTGTATTGCCATCACACTCATCTGACAAGCATGATACAGTTAGTGGGCTTGCTTCATAGGTGAATGCGGTTTTGATTCAGTCACAACTGCCTTATGTCTTCAGTTCTGTATACAGTATGCTGCAATGGTCCTGCAATGGTGGTTGCAGTAGTTCAGTTGGTATCCAGTCCTTAGGTTGACAATGTTTAGGTTGATAATGACCAGTGAGTAGGTTGACACCTAAAAATGGTTTTTGTTTTTTTTAAACAAACTTGGTTCATACTTTACCATCCAAGTGGGCATAGAGTTAGATTTTAATAGTGGGCCAAGCTCAGTGAGGTACCATGTTACTTATATGATGTCCATGTCATCATATGTCAATGCAGACACCAAAAAACTTTAACTTTTACAGCATTGACCATGTTCGTGTCGTCCCTTACCTTGTGTTGATCTTTTTTTACCTAGAGGTAAAAAACCGAGTGATTGTCGACCTAGACATTGTCTATCATCTATACCATAAATGTTCAGTTTTAGTTGGTTTCATTGACAGCCAGCGACCACTTTGGGGCATGTCACCACTGGTTGAAGTCACTTTACAAGAAAAACAGCTCCTTTGGCATTAGAATGTCTTCTTCGATGAACTGTAACTGAAGGCGCAGCACCAAGCCGATTTGCATCCTTCTCCGAATCAGGACCAGTGTAATTTGCAGCCTATTGTACATGGAGGTCAACAGAAATAAATATCAGCATCTATAATGACTAAAATAATGGCAGCGGTAAACTGTTAGCCTAAGAGGAAATACAGTTTGTGCTTTGAAAGATATTTGGCATTATATAAAATATTTGCTGTTCTATATTAGAATATGGAAATATGTCTAAAGCAGCCCATACACGGTCCGTTTAACGGATCCGTTTGGGACTTAAATAGTACACATCGGATCGGATCGCATCCCTAGTGCATGCAGTGTGCATGCACTGCGATCCGATGTGTACCTAGTACAAAAAGTATGTGCAGCACATACTTTTTGTACCGTACTATGTGATGCGCAGGAGCGCACTTCGCATAGTACAGAACGGAGCCTTACACAACGGACCGTGTATGGGCTCCATTAGGCGTTACAGCAGTGGTTCCCAAACTGTGTGCCGTGGCTCCCTGGGGTGCCTTGGGACACTTTCAGGGGTGCCCTGGGTTGGTGGTCCAGGACCAATTCAAATTGTTTATGATCAATTATTTATGGACAAAACCAGTGCTGGTGGCTGCCAATCATAAAATATATGTACAATCAGAAGCAAATCCTGCCCTTTAAACCATAACTGAACCTAAGAAGCACATATAAACACAATCTATTTAATTTTATATATATTTTTTGGCGCCTAGGGGTGCCGTGGAAAAGTTCTGATACTCTAGGGTGCCGTGATTCGAAAAAGATTGGGAACCCCTGCGCTAGAGCAAATGGTGGTCTAGACTTTTTGACTGTCGTCTCTCCCAATGTTGACCTAATGATTGTGTCGACCTTTTGACCCTTAGGGTTGTTTCACAGGCTCCAGCTCCTGCCGGGTGGCGAAACCCTGCACGGCCAAGAAGCTGTGCCACACACAGAAGTGAATAATGGACATGATTGTGTCCATTCACGCGGGACAGCCACGGCTCGGACGCCCGGCTGCAGCCGGATGTCACGACTGGAAGGGACGGCTGCCGGGCTGTGGCCAACCCCACCATTCTAAACTTCTGTGTGCGGCATGGCTTCCTGGCCGTGCAGGGTTTCGCCACCCGGCAGCAGCCGGAGCGTGTGAAATGGCCCTTAGGCATGTTGACCTTTGCTCTGTGTAGACCTAAGGCCTGTTGACCTTAATTTTGTCTACTCAATGACCCATACCTCTACTCCCATTGATCTTTCTATAAAAGCAGCTATTGAGTGTGGAGAGTGGAACCCGGGAGGTTTTTTGCATGTTTTCTTTATGTAATATTGTGTATTAAATGTTTTGAATTATTATAATTATTGGTGTTTATGCATTATTGAGCGCCACAAAGAAGTGTCTTTGTAACATGAACATCCATTCGCAGGCCGTGGGGAAACTCCCACATCATTTAATGGTTACCGACCATTGAATGATGTGGTGAGTGTCCGCATATCTAAAGTTACTCTCAGGTCACTTAGATATGCGTGCACACATGAAAGGAAGTGGGAGGGAAGCTGACATACGGTGATGTCAACTGCCCGGCCCCTACACTCATGTCACGGGCCGATTACAATGGGAATGTCCAGCATTTTCCCATCGGCGCGACTACACACAGCCGCCCCACACACCCCATCCACAGTGTTGGGTACACCCTGTTCGCCATGGCGGCATGCACCCGGCATCTGCACATGCACAGAAATGCATTTGTGCATGCGCAGATGCACAACATCGGTGCCCCGTGCGAACGCACTGGGGATACGTATGAACCAGAATAACCCCCCTGATTTCATTGCTGTCTTTGAGTATGAATGCAAACACTTTCTAACATTATGGTGGAGGCTTTAAACAATTAGGAATAAGTGGGAATATATATATACCACACATCACACACACATATACATTACACACATACACATCACACACACAGTACACCCCATACGCACACACACACACAGCACACTATACACACATATAAACTTAGCGAAACTCACACACTTACACATTGGACACATACACACAACACACACATACATACATACATAACAAACCACATGCAGTACAACAAACACCCACATACACTGCAACACACACCCAAAAACAGTACAACACACGCACACAAACATTGCACAGATACATACAGAACACCACACACACATATATATACGAAGCACACCTCACACACACATTGGACATATACACACAACACACATACACACATACATCACTCACACACACACACCCACATTCACTACAACAAACACACACACACACTTAAACATTGCACAGATACACAAACACAAAACACACACACAGAAAAACAGTACAACACACACAAACACCAAAAATCAATGCATCATAGGTGCTAAATCTCAGGAGTGGATGCGGAATTTATCAACACACACAAGCTATCAAGAGGGTGTGTTTTCGGACAACATCCAAACCATGCGTGTGCGGTGGGAACAGAAAGATTCTGCATGGTCTTACATCGTCCGAAGGGATGGGAAACTGCCCGTACGCACCCATTCGGTGTATTTCCGCAAACAACACTACTCTAATCGGAGCTCATACATCTGCCACATGACACACTTATGCAATTAGGCAACCTCATAAATTTTTATTTTACCCCCACATGTTTGCTGTTATCGCTGAATGTAAAAGTGACATTTACATTTATATTAGTGTTACACATTTCTGTCCATTGCTTGCAGTGAAAAATGTGTGTCAAATAGCAACAGTGCAGTGGTGTTTGCAGCATATATTTGTGTATTTAGTAATGGGCCATTTAGGCAGCAATGATTCCAATTGAAGCTATGAAAATAGTGTAATTAATCACTAATGAGTAGAGGAGTGGATTGTATTGTGTTCAGCTGAGAGTGCTTCAGGTGCGGGCGTACTAATTGGGCGAACCGAATGCCTAGCACATGAACAAGTGCTCTCCGCAAAGTGAAACTTGCTTATGAAGACCGCATATTTCATGCGTGTTGGTTCGTTTGCAGTCGGTGTCGTGTCCGAATGTACGCCTACCAGAGTTAGTGCACTCCCTCGTGTACGCCCAGATTTACGCCAAGTTTTTCCCACTTTGAAACCACGCCCTTGTGTAGGGCCGAATGACGCCCATATTTCCCGAGTCGATACGGTGCACATTTGTGGACGGTATTAGAGAGAACGAGTACGTAGACCATGCTTGGCACATGTTACATACGCATGCGCAGACGGCTAAAAAGCGCCCTCCGAAAGAATTCGGAACGGACCGCACCAACCAGAATAAGGCCCTAAGTATCAATGCAAACACATTTTAACATTATGGTGAAGGTTTTAAAAAATTACAATCTTGGCCCTTTGGCACAGCATAAGACATAATTTTACAGCAATTTTGGAAATTAAAAAACCCCAAGGTTTTTCCGGGCAACGCCGGGCGGGTCAGCTAGTAATATCATAAATTGATTAAGGGAATCTTTATAATGATTCTCAACCATATGCTAAAATAAGGGTTCACTAAATCTTTGTTTGCTTTTAGTTGCACGGTATACGTAGGTGTTATACAAAGAACTATTTTATTTTCTATTTTAGCTTTCTGATTATCCAAGACTTCGTAATGAGACAGAAAGTATAGTGACTTTATACATTCGTGAAAGAGAGGAGAAAACCAAAGAACAGGTACAGTATGTTTACAGATACAAACACCTCAAGCATGATTTTGAAGCCCCATACACACTAGATGAGTTTTTAAAATCTATTACTCAGAAGAGTCTTTCTGCGCTATATCATTTATGTGGTATGGGATTCCGACAGTCGGGATCCCGAAAGTCATTATCCCGACGTCGGGATCCTGACTGCCCGGAGTCAGACAGCATGGCGAGCGCAAAAAAGCCCCTTGCGGGCTCGCTGCGCTCGCCATGCTGCGGGCACGGTGGCTCGCTACGCAAGCCACCTATTCTATTCTACCTTTATGGGGGTCGTGGACCCCCACGAGGAAAAATAGCGGGTGGCCGTCGGGCACCCGGCTGTTGGCGTTTTGACAGTCGGGATCCCGACGTCGGGCAAATGACTGTCGGGATCCCGACTGTCAGGTACCCGTCCGGCACCCCATTTAAAAACTTGTCTAGTGTGTATGCTCAATATCATTAACGATGCTTGTTTTCACACATTGTTAATGACTCCCATCATCTGTGCATGCAGCTCAATCTTACTATATCCTCAGTGACTGCATGCATAGAAGGGTCCAGTGACATCACTGAACAATATCATTAACCAATATCGTTCAGTGTGTATTCTCTATATTATTTGCCCAGCGGCACTGCAAGTTTATTTACAGCATATCGGTGGTGCAGCTAATCAGCTAGTGTGTACAGGGCTTCAGTGTGTACTCACACAGAATCCCAGTGCTGTGTAGTGCATAGTATAAAGAAATCAAGCACAGTGTAGTTTGTGATGTTTCACATTAAATGGATTCATTTCAAAAGTGAATGAAATAAATCAACGAGGACTTAACTGTGTGTAAGCACGTTATCTCATACAGTATGAGTGTCTAGTGCAGTGATGGCTAACCTTGACACTCCAACTGTTGTTGAACTACACATCCCAGCATGCCCTGCATCAGTTTAAGAATGGCCAAATAGCAAAACTGTAGCAGGCCATGCTGGGATGTGTAGTTCAACAACAGCTGGAGTGTCAAAGTTAGCCATCACTGGTCTAGTCACAATGTAGAAAATATTTTTTGGAAAGTAACTTTTTTTTATATATTTTTTTTTAAAGGTATTACTCATGATTGATATACAACTTTCTTATATTAACACTAATCATGAAGACTTTATTGGCTTTGCTAAGTAAGTTGACTTTTTTCCTATGTTTGTTTGTCTTTTATCATTCTCTTATGTGTTGTCATTCAATTTCTTATGGTGTTGATTCTGACATTTTGCATGACCTTACTGTAATGGCCCGTACACACGGGGCCAACGGAAGCCCTGTGCCTAGTGATGTGCTTAAGCACACATCACTGGCACACATCGCTGACACACATGCGATGCACCAGCGATGTTTACTGAGCGATCTGTGTGGAGCAGCATTCTCTTGTGAGGACCCTGGTGATCTGACTAGATCTTGACTGCATGGGACTGCACATCACCATCGTTGGGGGTATACACACGGGGCGATGTGTGCTTAATTTCTAAGGGCCCCCATACATTAGGCCGAATTGTCCTAAGGACAAGTCGTCCCCGACTTCCCCTGAGCTCCCCCGGCAGCTCCCCGGAGAGCTTGATAAGAATTGGCACTTGATGTGCCATTTTTTATATGTGATAATTCGGATGTGATTTCTCACATGTAAACCCAGGGGAGCTGCAGCCAGGGTAAAGGCAGGGTCCTCATACATCTAGCCACAATACACTACACAGCTGAAATGCTTGGAGCGAGTTACCCGTTAGATACCATGCAACTCTGCTAACGTCACACCTTTTTTGCCTTGCAATATAACTAAAAACTAATTTTCAGCGCAAAAAAAGATGCCAGATGCTAGATGAGTCTCACAGGACTGAGAGGGGATGGTTGGCACGACTGGGGCAATTATGTATGTGGACACATCTGCATAGTATGTAAATTATTTGAATCAAGCAAACCAACCACTCATTATGTGGGCTATTTTGATCGATAAATAAAAATGGCACAATATTCTAAACCAGGTATGTCCAACCTGCGGCCCTCCAGCTGTTGTGAGACTACTCTAATAGCAAAGCTGTGGCAAGGCATGATGGGACTTCACAACATCTGGAGGGCCGCAGGTTGGACATGCCTGTTCTAAACAGTCTGCTTATTAAATGAATGTAATGATTGTCAGAAAAATTTCCTGTGTATAAAGCAAGGCCATAAATGAATGAGTGATCAGAGCTAATGATATGTTATTTGTTAGTGCACAGCAAAGATGCAATCAGCAAAAGAAGAGTCCGACAAGCAATCAGGTAAAAACAGCACCTATTTTTTTTTTACAGTAATTATTTAACGTTATGATGCCCAGATTGTTAATGATAAGTTCCAGTTTATGGACAGCTTATATGTCTTTTAAATGTACTTAATAGACCCCAACCCCCAGCTATCTTGATCACATACAGTTTCTAGCAGAGTATCTATCTATCTATCGCATGAGAAACTGGCAAGTCAGTCAAAGCATTGCTTTGGTAAAAGGACCTGTGAGTCCTGAAACATTAAAAGAATTAAAGATAGCTGAAAGCTAAAGATAGCTTAATACAACAGTTTAATGCACGACTCTGAGTGCCGCCAATTTTTCGCATGTTTGATAAGTGACAGACAAGTGTTTGTATTTAACCTTTTTCTACCTTTCTGCCTGTGTTTGATTTTCTATGAATCCATTAAGCTTTATATGTGTGTATCTTCACAATCTTTAGAGAGATAAGTGATGTCTTCTGTTCTTTTTTTTCCCCGCTTTTGATAAATGGAATTTATCAAAAGCGGAATAAAATGCTTCCATGTGCACAATGTTGTTTGACTTTTATTCTGGTTTTATCATTTTAGGATTTAAGTAAATTTTCTTCTACTTGCTTATAGTAAGTAAATGTGCATCTCTTAGAGACTCTTCCCTCTACCAGAGTATATGCAGTAATCAAAGTGGAATAGAATTGAGACTGACATAATGGAATCCTCCTACAAAGTAACAGCTTTTACTGCTGTCTTCATCAGTCTTCTCCGCTACTTATTGCCGTTCAAACTGACCAATTTACATCCCTTTGATCTGAAGGTTAAAATAGATGGCAAGTTAACTGAGCCCCAACTAGGTTCAGTGGTGAGCAGAATATATATGGTCGGTTGGTATGGAACACCAATAAGTATGAAACTATTCTTTATCTGCTTTTATGCTGTGCAGCTTCAACACCTGTAAAACAAAATATTCATGGCGCCTAGCTCTGTATAATTGTTAAATGTCTCATGCTGCCCCCTATTTGCAGTGATTATAGATAAAAAAAAATTTGCACCCTTTCCATGACAGTTTTTTTGGCAATTGCTTATGGCAAAAAAACTTGACTTTCTGGAATATAACATGCACACAAACACATTAGCAGGGGAAGAACAGTAAGAGCATCGAGCCTGCCAGGTAGAAAGCAGAAAATCCCTCTTTGGCAGTGCTTTTTCTATAGTTTAGACCTGCTAACACTATTCTGGTATTATCTACTGGGGATAAGCTCCAAACATTGCCTTAGATTGTACTCCCCATAGAGAAGAAGGGTCTGCAGTCTTCTGTGGTTACTTTGATGAACAATGTATCTCCTGCATGGAGACTTTTCCTTGGGCAGGTTTTCTGTTTACCCAGATGTGAGAGGTAACTGATCTTTAAATGAAGGGTTGTATAGTTCTACTAAAGCTATAGGGCCTATGTTTTTGAAGACGTATAGTTAAAACAAATAAATAAGACAAAAGAAATCCCTGTTCTAAACATACAGTACATCTTTATTAGACCCTTAAAAACATTACCAAACAGTTTGTAGATGAACATTGCTATTCTGCTAGTTTCATAAATAGGGTTAGGCAAGAGGTTTTGTTGCCCATGGCACAGAGCCAAGGAGTCAGCATTATCACTTCCTGTGCCACCTGTATTCAGCCTCAGGGTGCCTGGAATGGTACACTGCAGTCCAAAGCGATGAACAATTGTATTTAGGATGATGTGGTCACTCCACTTGTTCCCGGTCCCAGCAGCCATGCCCCCTCATCATGGCCTCACTTGTTTTTGGGGGTACTGACACTGACAGACTTTCACTCTGCTATGGCCATGGCTTATGCTCATGTAGACGAACATACGTAGCTTTGTGAAACTGTGTGCCATTGAGTCCTACAAATCTCAGACAGATCACCTTCAGCTGAGTGTGTGAAGTGTGTTGTAGTTTGGATAATGTGTAAGCATGTAGGCAGAAATGTGAGCTATTCAGAGTAAATCTTGATGGTTTAACTGCCTGTAACGATCAGATCAGGTGATCGATCAAATTAACGTATGCCTCCTGTTATGATTATCTGTCCGGTGAATGTATGTCTGATATTGGTGTAATAGTTATGTCTCCTGTGAGTATTGGAATCAGGACATGTCTTGTATGTAAACTGTAGGTGACCCTGGTTTGAGTTTGAGGCCTGTATTCCCTCAGTGTGACATCTGTGGACTCCTCTGGAGTTAGGATGTAAGATAAGATCTGAGCCCCTCATAAACCATGGTCCAGGAGAAGAGGTTAGAGTTTGTCCCCTTCCTTCACATCTCTTATCAGTGGGTCTGCTATGCAAGGAAGGAGGATCAATCACTTTGAAAACAGCAGACTGTAGATTGCCAGGGACCTTCCACACTCCTTCAGCATGGAAAGAGTGGAATCCCAAGGGTGGGAGGGATGAGGGAGTCTGCAAGGTATAACTAAGACCTTTCTCCCTATAGTCAGTGTCACTACCTGGGGGTCTAGCAATCAGGCTGTAGGCGACGAGAGATTTCTTGTGGAGAACCCCCCCACTTCAGGATTGTAAGATACGGTTCTGTCTTTTTTCCCTTTTTATTTTATATCTGGAATTGCATTTAAAAATCGTTGTGTGTACTTTTAAAATCATTGTAATGTCTTGTAACCATTTTGTTTAAAGCTCTGTAGTATTTCTAGGAATAAATAATACATATTCCCAGTTCTGGTTCTGTGTTCTTAAGACTCATTAGCCTCATAAGAGACAGGCTGGAAAACGTTACCATTGTTATCTTGTATTGTGTGGTCAGGGGCGAGCCAAGCCGCCCCTTGCGCAGTTTCAGGCGCTAAAATCAGGTTTTGGCTGGTGGCAGTGTACCTCAAGGAAAGGACCCGAGTGTCCTGAGTGAACCCCAGTCACGGCCGGCGCTGCTCAGATTGACGTATCGGAGCAGGCGACCGGTGGGTCCGTGACACTGCCCAACAGTCGGGATCCTGACTATAGAGGGAGAATAAAACAGTGTGGCGAGCACAGCAAGTCTGCAAGGGTTTTTTGTGTGCTTCCCCTGGCAGAGTATATAAATACACACACAACCCTGGAGGACTGATGCCAATGTAATGATCACCACTTTGTGACCTGAACCAGGTCTACATAGTAATGCACCCAATTAACTCTCAATTCAGTTTATTAAAAAGTCCATAAAAAGCATAAAATTGGTTTGAGTCAATTTTCAGAGTCTTCAGAATTGCTTGAATCAAATCACAGTTGTACAAGTACCCAGCGCGTGTCATCTTATAGAGACTTCATCAGGGGCATAACTTGATTAGTTACATGATGTGATTTAGGAGTTGATGTCCAATAAGAGGAAATCAAAAATTCCGTACAAAAGATTCTTATGGACTATCTCAAAGTTAACCTGGCACTCCAGAGGTATCTATTTTCAAATATATATTATAAATATTTGTATTTTTAGCACAGCATTTTAATCCACTTTGATTCCTGTTTATATCTTGAACTCGTTAATATTACTTGTTTTCCACTAAAATCCTTATAGGACCAATGATTGCTTAGATTTTATTTTGGAAATGAACATAGTTATGTTTCTTTTTTCTTTGACAAAGGCTATTCCTCTCTTCTGTAGTAATGGACATTTGTATTAAAAGCATTAATTACTTCTAACCTACAATTTGTACGTATAGTACATAACCCCTCAGAAATTGCCTATGCATGTCTACCTTCTATAAGAATGTTCATGTTTAGTTGTTTTATTATGTAATAATAAAATTACATTTACAGGTTTCTTTTTAGATGTATTTAACTCCTGGTCACGGGAAGTTTTTTGTCCCTTTATAACTAGACCAGATTTCACTTTTGGCTATGCATCATTTTACAGAATACTTTCATCCCAATTATTTGTTTTGAAAGATACAAAGTACAGTAGAATTGGGGAATTCAATTAGTATTAGTAATGTTGACACTGACAGAATATGCAGAACTTATAGCATTGGATTAAGGTTAATTCACAAATTAAAAACACATTGTTGATATGCTGTCGACATTTATATTGTCCATCGGCTATTATTGTGTACAATTTTAATTTTGACAATTGACATGTCGACATACTGCCCGCGACATTCAGACCATATTGACATTTTGAATGTTACTGCATGGCCAACCAGAAGATGCTGTGTATGACTCGCAGGGGTGTGCAATTGGGCCTACACATTTTACGATACAAAAGGTTTTGCCAGAAATTCTATATCATGTTAGATCATCTTGATCACTGTTTATTCATCTAGAACTATATAATTGCTTATAATACTGAACAAATTCAGCTACAATATCTGGAGTCTGGACATAGTATACATAACCTGGTCCAGGACTACACCTGAAGGACATTTTGTTAGCGTGAGTTTAGCTAAGTAAGTTCATGGTCTCTCACCATTGAGAGTGAGAAATCCACAGTATATTTTAATCTATATAGAAAGCAATGTATATTACAAAAGGGTGGAGTTGGGTGGAGTTTGTCCAGCTAAAGAAAATTCCTTTGCTGTGCACTCTTTTATTAATCAATTATAAAACTTCACTTTTAATGAACATATATTTTTAACAAGAAATGAGACGTGAGGTACTATAAACAAACATATATTCCATATTGAGGTAATTTCTTCTATGTGTTTAATTTCTGAGATATACAGCAGTCCTCTTAAATTACATAGTATAGTCTTCTTTGTATAGTCTTCTTTGTTTAAATAAACAATATGTGGAAGAGTACTATATCCCCACAATGAGGCACGAGCTACTACAAACAAACATATATTCCATATTGAGGTGAATTCCTCCATGCAAAACTTGTGAGGTACTGTACAGTCCTCTCTGTTTGAATAAATATTATGTGGAGGAGTACTCTATCCCCACAAAGTGTAGTTATATACTATAGTCAGTTATATAATGCCTGAGGTAACAATTACAGGAATAAAGTGTAATTCACCAATCAGATAGCCACCCTTGCTTAGGCAGTTAATGTGAGATGTTTTGGGTATTTAATTTCTTAATCCGAGATCACCAGCCTGGCATGTAATAATGGTAATTTACCCAGTTAGAGGCTGGTGTTAGTTAAGGGGTAAACAGCTACATAAATCAGCATACAGATTCAGTGAATGTTTACACTAATAATTATAGCAATCTATATTGCACCTTATCAACCAGGCAATCTATAGATAGTGTTCACTCTAGTTTTAGTAGGATGCACCCTGCTAAAACAACTGGGCCCTTGGGTCCCCACCACAGCGTGAATTGGTACTTTGACCAGAGAGCGTGGGTGGAGCCCAGCACCTCCCTAGATGCCGGGCACGCTCCCAACAGTGTCACTGGCGGGTGGGCTAGCCCACATTAGTGACATCTAATAAATGTTAGAAAATGTCAGTTTCAGAAGATCACTATCACCACTTAAAAGATACACTGTAAAATCTTGAATGCAATTGGTAAAATATCAAATTAACTTAACATGCAAACTAGAACATTAAGAATAATATACAAGAGAAAATTACAAGAATAAAAATTATTTAAAAATATTCTTGTGCAAGGTCCAAAAAGCTATGTATTTCATGGACTCTGACAGCTTCCTCAGGTATTAAATGACATTTTCATTTCACAGATTAGAAATAAACACATATTAAACATTTTTGAACGGTTTGGTCACTCCAGGAAAATGTCCAGCATTCCTGGCGATGCTGGCTGCCAATGGAGAAGGGCAATTTTAGTGGCGGGACTTTGGGGTCACCCCCTTTAATGGTGACACCCAGTAGCGGGCTGTTCCCCCTGCACCAGGCTAGTGATGCCACTAGGCTGCAAGAGGGGGAGGTTAGTGTTGGGCTGCAGTAGGGGTGGGTTAGGATTAGGGGTAGGGTTAAAATACTTACTGCAAGCTGTCGGGATCCTGACTGCGGGTATTGTGTACTTTGACTCACTTTAATTGCTCTTCGTCATAGTGAATGGCTAGTTGGATCAGGAATGAATGTAATGTTTAAGTAGTTACTGTTCACTGATATAATGTATACATTATGTAGTACTTTCTTACATTATTGACAAATAACTTTGTGCAGCCTACACTAAAATATGTTTATGACTGGATCTCTCTTTTTATTATTTATGCTACAACATTATTGTCCTCTTAATTTGTTTTTTCACTGTAAAATCTCAGAAGAACATCCTACAATTCTATTTATGTATATTTAATTGTACTATGTGTTGTTATTATTGTTATTATTAATAATAATAATAATCATCATCATCATCATTTTATTTCTATAGTGCTTTTCTCCAACAGGACTCAAGGCGCTTCCATTTTTCATATTTGATTATTGGTTATTGTTTTCTTTCTGCTACATTGTGAGATGCACAATTATTAATGGTATTATTGACAGGTACAGGTTGGTGCATTGTACTTGTATTAATATATGTAATGCTTTATATTTTGACCAGCGCTTCTAGCAAGACACTGGATTCTGAAGACCTCCCTCGAGCCTCCCTTAATCGTGTATTTTGTGTGGTGAGATGAACACTCCTAGTGTTGGGAGAATTTCTCTAGCTTCCATTACCTTGTAGGGCATATACAGTGCACATCTAGGGCATGGAGATTTGTTCCACACACCATCACAAAGCTGTAAACTGTAAATTAGCTACACATTTTTAATATCATGAATCATACAAACATCCTGCTTATTAATATACCTTTCCATGATCTACAACCTACATGATCTACATCATTGGTCATTTTATTTTGTGACATCTACTTATTTTCTGTTTTTCCTTATGCTATTGCTATTATTAGGGATGTGCACCAACCACTTTTCGCGTTTTGGGTTCTGATTACCTTCAGGTTTTGGGTTCTAATAGGTTTTGCCAAAACACCCCCTAAATGTTTTGGGTTCTGATTAATCCACACCAAAATAGGTCGTTTACTGTACATGTCATTACTGAAACTTTTTGTCTGTAGAATGCACCTTATTTACAATGGAATGCAAATAATATGCACAAGCAGCTTCTGCTGATTAAAATATTCTGCAGTGGAAGGTGATAACGTACCAGACAATCAACTTATGCATTATCACCACTTTATTACTTTACCAGGCTTAATACATCTGCCCCAGTATTTCATACCACAACTGAACAGTTTCCATCCAACCAACAACCAACCTCACTGCACTCCTACCACACATTTAAATCCTGCTGTATCATGGTGATTACCTTCAACTGAACAGTCTTTTGCTCCACCATGTCAGTGCAGACCAGATGTAGCCCATCAGGACACTATAAACACACATCTTTTAAGGAACAAAGTAGCAGCGCAATAACACTGTGGATGACCCTTTTTGATAAAATACATGCTCCATTCATTTGTATATGACTGACCGGCTGTAAGCTGTCACTCACTACATGTTCCTTTAGAAATGTGCTCTGTGACATTTATGGGGTTTTTATTTTGCAAGTACAGGATGTGGATGCTAGTGGAGATAGTGGAGCTTCCCTGTGGATCTGAGTGAGTAATAAATGGGTAAACGAGTGTATTGCAGGGGCTGGTGTTTTCCAGTTAATTTTTTCTAGTTTTTCGATAAGTGTGTCCTGTGTTCAGTGGGCACTTAATGCTGGCACTTGTGGCTCTTTGAAATTGCACTGAACATTTCACTTATGCTGCTTTCCCACTGCCAAACCTGCTTTGACCCGTTTTTTTTAAACGGTTCTTTAAATGGGTCAAAACAGGTTTAACCCCTTTCCCACTGCATGTAGTAAATGGTATATTACTGGTTAATTACCGTTTTTGTACCTTTCACATTGAACCCCTTGTGAAAGCTACAAAACGGTAATTAACCAGTATATACCCCCCTCCCCTGGTACCTGCCCTGTGCCCACCCTCCCCTGATACTTACCTGCGTGGGGGATCCGGGCAGCGGGATTCACGCACTGCTGAGCGGGGTCTGGCATGGGCACAGTACTTTGGGTCCCTCTGCATGCTGGGCAGTGGGGACGCAGCAGGGTCCATCCCGCATGTGCTGGTGGTGCATTCGGGGTCCGGGCAGTCCCTGCAGCTGATGGGAACTAATTGTTCCCACTATGCGCATGTCTACTGAGCACCGTGCATATCAATGAGCCGCTCATTACATATATAATGAGCGGCTCATTGATATGCACGGCGCTTGCCGATTGCATATGTAATGAGCGGCTCATTGATATGCACGGCGCTTATTAGACATGCGCATAGTGGGAACTATTAGTTCTCATCAGCTGCAGGGACTGCCCCGACGCTGAATGGACCCTAAATGGACCCTGCTGCACCACCAGCACCCACAGCACAGTGCCCATGCGGGATGGACCCCGCTGCTAGATACAAAATGCAGGTGTACAATTTGAAATTTAAAAGAACATTTATTGCACAATAGTATATTTAAAACATAATGAAATTAGCTTATAAGAAGCTTATGTAAAAAATCATGAAAAAATTATTAAGAAAAAATTCATGAAAAATTGCTGCAGTCATACATGTATTATTGGGATTTTTTTAAAAGGTCACCCCTTGTTTGCATTCTGTATACTTTTAGGGGATTGACACCCCCTTTTTTCCATCGGTTGCAGCTTGGCACAGCAGACTCGTACAGGCGCCCTTTTCAGACACCCAGGTATCTGTCCCCTTTGTTTCTTTTTATGTCAGGGTTGCCTACTTTTAAAGTCTCATCTCCTGGAGAAGCCCAGAGAGGAGACTGTCAGCAGCACTTCGGGGGGCGGGACCTGATGTACAGTATGTGCCTATGCACATCCTTGCTGGCGGGTCGCCAGAACGTACGCGCTGGCGACCCGCCAGCAGCCTCGCCAGCGAGGAGACTGAGACGCGCGTGCGTCTCACGCGCACGCGCGTCTCAGTCTCCGTCGCTAGCGTGGCGGAAACCCTGTCCGTCTCCGCCTCAGGGAGACGGACGGGGTTAGGGGGGGGTTAGGGGGGATGCGGGCAGGCGGCGGGGACCCCGGGTTACCGCCGGCAAGCCGGCGGGGACCCGGGGAAACGTTTGGAAGCGCCGTCGGAAGGGGGCGCGCGCGCCTCTCGTGCGCGCGCGTCCCCTTCTCACGATCGCCATGGCGCTGTAGACGTCATCAAGCCCCGTCCCTAGAAAGCAAATCCTGCAATTCCCTCCCCCAAAAAGCAGTGAATTATGGGAAATTAACGCTGCGGTGGGGAGATGCAGGGGGGCCCGCCAGTATCTGGGAGGGTTGTCCACCTTTCCGGGGTGCCGGGAGGGGGTTCTGATTTTCGGGAGCCTCCCAGCCATTCTGGGAGGGTAGGCAACCCTGGTTTATGTACGGTTATCAGCACAATGCTGTCATAGCAATGTATTAAAAGCTCAGTTCTTAGTGATTTTCATTCTATTTACGGGGCATATGTAATAAGAAAAGCAGAAGTACCTCAATATTTTTAACTGTACATCACATAGGGGATAATATTTGTTTTACATAAATATCCCCTCTGTAGTAGATGTAACTTGCAGGGACAGCGGTATTGGTAACCAGTGTTAATGCAAGTTACATTCAAGGGTATAGGCGGAATCTTTGACATATCTAAAATACATGCACACAGTTAATGGTGGTTGCCAACCAGGGCCGGCGCTACCCGCTTAGCAGAGGATGCAAAGCAGGTAGGCGCCGGGCAGGAGAGGCGCTGTCCCTGCTCTGCATCCCCTGCTGTCACTCTCTGTGGCTGCCGGCTGCTGCTGCGCCTGTCACACTGCAGGGCACACAGCAGCGACGGAGGCACAGAGCTCCCTCCAGGTCCAGGCTCCTAAACATCAGGTCACTGGTCAGCGCTGCAGTACGGACGGAAAGGGGCGGGGATACACAGGTGGAGGGAGGGCTACACGAAGCAGAAGGGGCGGGGCTATGAGGGAGCAAGACTGAAGACAGTGGACACAGGAGAGGATGAGATGCCAGGATACTAAAGTGTGTACTGTCAGCAACTGATGTGGGCACGTGTATAGGTAGTGCTGCTAATGTCAGCAACTGGTGTGGGCACTTGTATAGGCAGCGCTACTAATGTCGGCAATTGGTGTGGGCACGTGTGTTGGCAATGCTACTAATGTCGGCACCTGGTGTGGGCACGTGTATAGTCAGCGCTACTAATGTCGGCAACTGATATGAGCACGTGTATAGGCAGCGCTACTAATGTCGGCAACTGGTGTGGGCACGTGTGTTGGCAGTGCTACTAATGTCGGCAGCTGGTGTGAGCGCATGTATTGACAGCGATACTACTGTCAGCAACTGGTGTGAGCGTGTGTATACGCAGCGCTACTAATGTCGGCAACTGGTGTGGGCATGTGTGTTGGCAGTGCTACTAATGTCAGCAACTGGTGTGGGCACGTGTATAGACAGCGATACTACTGTCGGCAACTGGTGTGAGCATGTGTATAGGCAGCACTACTCATGTCGGCAACTGGTGTGAGCACGTGTATAGGCAGCAATTCTATTGTCGGCAACTGGTGTGAGCATGTGTATAAGCAGTGCTACTAGTGTCGGCAATTGGTGTGGGCGTTATGTATAGGCATCGCTACTACTGTCGGCAACTGGTGTGGGTGTTATGTATAGGCATCGCTACTACTGTCGGCAACTGGTGTGGGTGTTATGTATAGGCATCGCTACTACTGTCGGCAACTGGTGTGGACACGTGTATAGGCAGCGCTACTAGTGTCTGCATCTGGTGTGGGCGTTATGTATAGGCATCGCTACTACTGTCGGCAACTGGTGTGGGCGTTATGTATAGGCAGCACTACTAATGTCAGCAACTGGTGTGGGCATGTGTATAGGCAGTGCTACTTCTGTTGGCAACTGGTGTGGGCATATTTGTATAGGCAGTGCTACTAATGTCGGCAACTGGTGTTGGCATATGGTTACGCAGCGCTACTAATGTTGGCAACTGGTGTGAGTATGTGTATAGGCAGCGCTACTAATGTCGGCAACTGGTGTGGGCACGTGTATAGGCAGCGCTACTGCTGTCGGCAAGGTGTGTAGGCAGCGCTACTGCTGTTGGCAAGGTGTGTAGGCAGCGCTACTGCTGTCTGCAACTGGTGTGGGCATATGGTTACACAGTGCTACTAATGTCGCAACTGGTGTGAACACTATGTATAAGCAGAGCAACTACTTTGGGCTACTGGTGTGGGCATTATGAATAAGCAATGCTACAAATGTGGACATATGCAGGAGTACTTAGGGCATTATGTGTAGCATAATGTGTGTCAATGTCATATGGGCATTATGGTGCATGGCATATTTTGTAAGGGGAATTATGGTGTGTGGCATAATGTGTAATGGGCATTATGGTGTGCTGCATATTGTGTAAGGGGCATGATGTGTGGCATAATGTATCATTTGCATTACTGTGTGTGGTATCATGTGTAATGGACATTGAGGTGTGAAGCATAATGTGTTATGGGGATTACGGTGTAATTGGTATTTTTATGTGACCACGCCCCTTCCCCGTGAAGCCTCGCTCCTACATTTTTGCACGCGCCTACGGCGCGAACCCTCCCTGTTTTTTATCTCATGGCACCAAAATGGCTAGTTACAGATATGTAAGGTGAATAATAGGTGAATAATATTGTGCTACTGTGTGGTGTAATTTGGAATAGGAGTACTATTGTGTGGCCATTCCCCTTCCTTGTGCAATCACATGTTTTTCTTTCCGTGTGCACTGTCCCTTTGTAAAGCTTGGGTGGGCGCAAATTTATAGTTTGCAGGAGGGCGCCGAACCCCCTAGCACCGGCCCTGTTGCCAACTCCTCTAAATATGCCTCCAAAGGATTAAAGTGGCATATTCCATATGTTAATCCCATAAACCTATGGCATCAAGCTGGTACATAGTGTTCAGATTGCACTCCATATTGATAATAATAGAGACTTCGGTCTGCAGGAGATTTCGGGGGAAATTTACTAAGATGTGTATTCTACTTCACTTGTGATGTTGCTATGGCCAACCAATCCGATCCTGTGTATTATCTTCTAGAGCAGGGGTTCCCAAACTGTGTGCCGTGGCACCCTGGGGTGCCTTGGAGGACTTGCAGGGGTGCCCTGGGTTGGTGGTCCAGGATCAATTCAAGTTATTTATGTCCAACATAATAGTCAAATTGTGCACAAACAGAAGTGAATCCTGTCCATTACCACATAACTGACCCTAAGGATGAGATGTAAACACAATATATTTAACTTAATATTTGTTTTTAACTTTCTCAATGAGAAACCTGTAGCCTAGGGGTGCCGCAAAATAATTCTGATGCTTCTGGGTGCCATGATTCCAAAAAGTTTGGGAACCCCTGTTCTAGAGGGTGCTAAATAAATACGAAGTAGATTCTTAAAGCACAATTTATAAACCAGGGAGGTTAACCTGCCAATTCCACCTGGGTTATAAGAAGTGTTAAACCCGGGTCGCCCTCTGTATGATGGGCGTCCTGGGTTTAATGTGAAAGTGCCAGACTCGGGTTGGAGACAGAATCTTGAACCTGGCTTTGCCTTTTGAAAGGGGTATAAGTGTATTTACTGTTTCATCCGATATAACATTCTTTTATTTTTGACACAATGCAGATAATATATCAGATTTATAATATACTAGATAAAAGCCAAACAAAATAACGGCTTAGTCCCTATCTGCTCCTACCTTTAATCTCTGTCTTCACAGCTCCCTCTCTCTCCATATCCAGGAAGTTTGAAACAGATCATTTTGCTTTCACTTTCTGTTAAGCAGCAATTTGGTCCATCAAGTGGCCTCTAGTGGTCACTGGCGGTACTTCACCTAATAGAGGTGAGGAGTATTTAGCTATATATATATATATATATATATATATATATATATATATATATATATATATATATATATATATATATATATGTGTGAGAGAGAGAGGCCAGCCAGGGGGTTAGCAGCACTCAATGGGACTTGGTATCAGCAATAAAGACCAACGCTTAGGATGTGCAAATCAACACTTCGGTTTGTTTAACCTTTATCAAGGTTTATCAACCTTTATATATACTAGTAAGCCCTCTCAAAGCAAATGCTTTGAAAGCTAGTCTGTTACCTTGTGATTGCCTCTGTGTTTGTGCATGTGTGAGAGAGAAAGAGATGTAGTTCCACTAGCTGCCAACAGATGGCAGTGTTTTGGAGACACACGAATTGAGATATATATATATATATATATATATAGAGAGAGAGAGAGAGAGAGAGAGAGAGAGAGAGAAAGAGAGAATATTTACACTTGAACACTGTGTTTTGACATTTTAATTGTCAAACAATGATGGTTCCTCCCTTTCATAAGGAATCTATTTTTGTTTTATTATTTATTATATTTGCATAAATGATGTGGATGACATAAGGGGAATTTCTCATTCACAATTGGAAAAATGCTACAAAAAGAAACTATTTTGTGAATGCTTCCCTGTAAAGCAGCGCTACAGGTGGATAACTGTTGCTTTTCGAAACTGCGTGGAAAAAAAATGTACAGTACGTTTTTTTTTCACTTGATTAGTGTCTGTTGCATGATAGTTTGACCATAGATGCTCCATGATAAAAGTAACAAATCTGTGCTCGTTTAACAATAGAACATTTTTAGAAAAGCATATTTTCCTGTTGACCTGTTCTTCAGGGAAAGGGAGGGAGATGGGTGTTTTCACAAGCGTAAGTAATCTTTCAAAGTAACTTCCTTCTGTTACTGTACCCATGTAAAGTCTGCAGGAATTCGGAATAGGACACTAGGCAACCCAATCGTGCTCACTGAAACCTATCGGGAAGGAACCATGTCATCTTTCATTCATCCTGTCAAGTGTACCCCGCTGACAGCTGCAATATTATCTTCTGTCCTTGCTACTGGTGCATGTGTTTCCCTTCTTCCTGATCTGCTCCATTTCATGCCAGCAACTTCCATATCTGTCCCGTGGCAAGTGCGCACTCCGGGAATAAAGCAGAGTGAGACAAAACAACGACAGCAAGGATACTACATCTGCCTCACTGCAACATTATGTATACATTATCTGTTCAGAACCTTCTGATACAGTATTTTCATGCAACTGAAGTATCGGTGGGATTACATCTTCACAGGCTAAAATGATACTGTATATCCTTTTTATTTACAGTATAATGATAGGTGCCCAGGGTTTGTATAAAAACTACAATGGCCCTGACCCCAGAACGCTGGATTAGACGGGCTCCTTTTCACGAGCTCTGCCACTGTGGAGCTTGTAGTGAAAGTTCTGCCCATCACTTTCCAGGGAGCGTGTCTGACAGCTGTTACTGGGGAGGTGGGGAGGGAGAGATTACAGTATCCTCACATTTGTTTTTTTTGTCAGAAGCCAATTAACATACCAATATGTTATGGGAAAAAAGCAGATCCCATGCAAACACAAGTAGGGCATACAACAAACCCCACACCCATGTGCCATGATCAGTAATCAAACATCCCTAGCACTGTGAGGCAGTATTGCCAACCATCTGTGCTAAATTTTACCTAGTAGTTTAAATAGTCATGGCTAGATTGCATTCGCTTTGATTGGATTGTTCAGGTGATGGACGGCTAACGGAAAGAAGTTTCTTGCGGATCCCCGTCAAAACGTCCAGATCCACAAGAAGCTTCTTTCCGTTAGCCGTCCATCACCTGAACAATCCAATCAAAGCGAATGCAATCCCAATATCAACAGCCAAACAACGTGTCCCTACTTGGCGACCTGACCACCATAGTCGTAGCTAGAAATGGAATGAATGTAATGTCTTTATGTAATATATGTAATGTCCCCCCCCCCCCCCCTTTTTCATCCCTGCTTGATGCTGCACTGTAATCCACAAAAAAATTCCTAGTGTGCGCAAGCATACATGGCCAATAAAGTTGATTCTATTCTATTCTAGGGATGCCAATCCCGGGGCATTTTTTCAATCCCGGGATTTGGGATTGAAAAATGTTCAATCCGGGGATCCCAGGATTGGCATCTCTAATTTAAAAAAAACACCCCCACCCCCCTAAAGCGGCCACACCACACATTCCCTTACCAGTGTAGCAGCGGTCAGAGCAGGAGGCAGGGGTGTGCGGTAGAGAAAGCGTACCTCCTAACATGGGTGGTCTGGTGCGCATGGGGACGACAGAAGTGGGCGGACGGCAGTGACGTGGTATTGGGAACAGCCGTACAGTGTCTGAGCGCAGTCTAATGACAAAATCCCAGGATGGAAATCCCAGGAGTTTTGGGGCCAAATCCTGGGATGCTGCCATTCCCAATCCCGGTATTGGCCACCCTAGTCATGCTATTTAAATTTATTTAGTGGTTTTAATTTGTTAGCCCCATGATCAACCTTACAGTATATTAAAAGGGGTAATAAAATACAATGTACTGTATTAAATCAGATGGTGTGACTGATGAAATCTGCTAATTACCTTTTAATATGTAGAGTATAAAGGGTCTGAATTCTTTTCACCGGCTGATGTTTGGAGTTTGCGCATGGGCGAATATGCGCATGTGCAAACTCCTTTGGTGAGTTTCACACTCACTGGAATGTTCTCTCTGGCGGAAGCAGGGAAACGCCCAGCGTTCTATGGGTGCACACATAGCAATGCTGCGCATACCCTTGGGAACGCAGACGTGCCCATGTCTGCTTGGGGCGGGCAGCTGATGTCACATCATATCAGTGCCTGACCCAAATTCATCGGGAAGCGAATGCTAGAAAAGTCAGTCCAGGACGGCTTTTCTTTACTAACAGTGGAAAAATTATTTGATGGTGAGCGACAATCTAATCCTTCCTCATTCTTGTGGCCGAATGTGAGGGGATGTGTAAGCAGAGATTCACTCTGTGAGGGGGGGGGGGGGGTCGGGGGCAGATGGTTGGCAGGCTGCTTTTACCTACTTGCTGGGCAGTGAATATACGTTGCTGAGCGCACAGGTCTGAATCAGGCGCATAGTTTGTTGTCATTGTAAAAATGATATACAAAATGTGAAATACACTGACGCGTCTGTTTTACTGCTTCTGTGCAGGTGATTCGGAAGGGATGGCTGACTATAAGTAACATCAGTATCATGAAAGGAGGATCCAAGGACTATTGGTTTATCCTCACTGCAGAAAGCCTGTCCTGGTATAAAGATGATGAGGTAAGTGAGACCAGGAGAACAACAGAAGTGGAAACGCAGAAAACGTAAGAACTTTTGTTTCTGGACTTCATTATGGTTGGGTTTTATTAGTACTGCCTTGTGTACTTATAGATGAACTCCTCTCCTTCAGTCTTTGGGGACAACCGCTTTCTAGTCTGTGGCCACCGTCGTTCCATATATTCTCTGAATTATATTTTGTTTGTGGTGCAATATATTGGGCATGTGCCAGTTTCACAACACACTTGATAGAATGATCCACAGGATTTAGTGTCTTGTCCAGTGAGGTACGTCCCCACATTGGGGATAATCTCCTTATTTTCACATGTAGATGTAGTACAAGGGTGCCAGGGCTGAAAAACTGAAGGCCTCCAGAGAAGCCTATGGTTGTGCTAGATGGGAGGATGGTCTCCTTAAAAATGTAAGGGAGACTTTTTAATTTAAGATTTTTGCCTGTATAGTAAAAAACATAAGGAAACAATGGAATGACTGTCGGGTCTCACTTTTGGTTTGTGATGTGCCCTGCTGCTGTTATACAGTAAGTACACTTTTCTCTTAGTTGCCTTTTCTCTCAAACACAGGCAACTAAGAGAAAAGTGTACTTATAACAGCAGCAAGGCACATCATAAACCAAATGTGAGACCCGACAGCCATTCCATTGTTTCCTTATGAAAAAGTCTCCATTAGATTTTTACTGTACAATACATGTTAACTGGACCTTAATTTTGGTGTACTGTGTGCTGTCTCCTTGCTGGATTATGGATTACACATTGGACTGCAATACTATCTGACCTGCACCCACCTAATATACTGGATTTGTGATAATCCTCTTTGTCCCTTATTCTGGTTCACTCACATAGGCAAGTTCCTTCTCAAATGGACAAAACCATGTGCACTGCAGGTGGGGCTGATGTAACGTGCAGAGAGAATTATATTTCGGTGAGTTTTATTGTTTCTGTGCAGGGAAAATACTGACTGCTTTATTTTTACACTGCAATATAGATCTCACTTTGAAGTAAAACCCCACCCAACTCTAATTCTCTCTGCACATGTTACATCTGCCCCATCTGCAGTGCACATGGTACATGTGTACAGTACATGTCTGCGATGGCAGACGCAGGACAGCATCAGACTGTTAGTGATTGATATTCTGATGACATTTGAGGGCGAGGAGGGGGCAGAAGTGGCCTCAGTTTCTTAAATCAGAGGTGTGTCACCGGCATTGCAGGGGAGGGAAGAGAGCAGGACCTCTGTCAGTGGATGGAGATTTCCTGGCCTCTCTGTAGAAAATCTTGCAGCTGGATTGTACGAGCCCATGGGGCACACAGCCAGCTGATGGTGTTGGAGAAGACCCTAGGACGCAGTTTGAATCATCAATGCAGCAGCAGGAGGTGTGACATCTTCTGCAGCAATACTTTACTAGTGATGTCGCTGCTGCCTCTATGTAAGCAGCAGTAATAGCAACTCCAACCACATCTAAATGATAAATACATAGTGCTATACTCTGAAAACCTAGTCAAATGTATTTTCTGTATTTATGTCCATTAAAGTCAAACTGGAGAATAGATACTGTACATGCTATAAATCAGTTCTACACACTGGAAGTATGGGAGATATTTAACAGCATTATTATTACCTGTGTATGATGTAGAAAGAAAAGACACAGATGTCATGAAGAGCTGATATGGGGGGCTTAGGACATTTTGTACTGTGATTGGTTTATTAGAGTGAAAATCTGTGTACAATTCCATAGTATTCCTCTGCCAAAATTGGACCTACCATTATTTGTACCCAGTCCTTCTTAAGGCCCCCATACACTACTGCTGCAATTTGCCTAGGCCTTAAGTCTCCATCTGATTTCCCCTGAACTCCCCCGGCAGCCCCCTGGTAGTCCTTCCATCTGATTTTGTTCTGAAATAGGGTTATATAAAACAAATCGCATGCAATATATTGCAGGTGCTAAAAACACTTGATGCCTGCAATCTCAATGAATCCTACCTGCAGCAGGACCGATCTCTAACCTCATGCGCACAGTAATGCGCATCAGATCGGACAGGATGTCAAACACAATGCGATTTTGCCACTTTTCCTCCAATTTCTCTGCCCGATCCGTTGGAATCGGATGAAAAATGGCCAAATTGCACTAGTGTATGGCCAGCTTTATTGTCTCCTTCCAATAACAACTTAGATTTTGTATTTACCATATTGGGACGATATTTTCAATATAACTTCAGAGTATAACTGTATGTATATATATATATATATATATATATATATATATATATATATATATATATTGTTCCTTATATATTTCTTTGATGCAAAGCAACTATATTATCAGAAGTTGAAATAATGGGTATCCAGGGGACAATATTTAACACTTTAAATTTATGAGCTGTAATTAGTCATATTTCTATATCTGCAATAATATCTTATTATATATAACCAGTCTCTTAAAATAAGATGTACAGACCTACAGTATACCGGTATGTAAAAACAGTCATCAATAAAATTAATGAGCACACAGAGAGACATGAATTTTTTATCACTATTTGAATTCTTTATTTCACTATAATAAAAAAATGTTATATTGTATAAATCAGGCAAGTTTAATAATATGAATTAAACGTTATATTTAAATTTTCTTTGTTTTAAGTGTGCCAACAAATAGACAGTCCTTTTTTAGCAATTTCCTTCACAAATACATTAGGTAGCCCAGGCTAACCTAAAACAACTTTAGCTGTGATTCAACTACATGTGCTGCATCCAGACAGACACGTGGACATACCATTATCGTTTATTATGCCTGTTTTCTGTTGCTGCATGATAGAGATTGTGATAGTGGAAAATATTTTAGATTAACCTTTTTTCTCCCATTCACAAACCATAGCTCTCTCCTGGAAGACCGTTAATATGCATGTCCTGTAGACAAGACAACTTAAACTATATGAACTGGGTTTATTATATTTGATCTCATGTTCCAAGCAATATATTATGTATGTACTGTATATATGCGTAGAAGGTGTTCTTACAAATAGCAAAAAAAAAAGTTTCATGATTGAAATCATATGGGTTCCATTACGTCTTTTCCAAAGATGCTCTTTGAAAGCAGTAGATTCACCATTAATAATAATGACAGTGGAGTTTCCGGCTTACATTTATATTGGCAGAGGGCCAAATAGAGAATAATGCAAAGTTTGATAACCCTGCTTACTATTTCTCTTACATATTTAGAGCTTCCATTACATTTCCAATGTACGCTTTATGGTTTTTATGCAGTACAACTATTTATAATAGACTCACATTATTTATTTTCTATAAAATATTTTACTTATCTAGTTGATAAAAATTAAATTGATTCCATTTTAGATGCTACACCCAGTGCCCTCAAAGGATAAAATATCGAAATATATATATATATATATATATATATATATACCGTAACATAATATATACCAGTTGTCAAGCAGGTAATACTGTAAATAAGATGACACACAAGCTGCTGAAATGCTGGCAATATGACATGCTTGATCATTTATTTTCTTTGTCCTTCATGCCACAAGTGCTATCTATCTATCTATCTATCTACAGATATATCTCTAAATAGATACTTTGATCCCCCAAAGTACTAGCAGCGCTGTGCAGGGCTACTTCTCACCTGCCTTGTAAGTACTGGGTCTCCTCTGCTACAGCAGGCTCGGACAGAGGTGTTAGTTCTCCTGTGCCCCGCTTCGGCTCCAGCAACGACTGGTGCGCTGATGCCAGAAGTTGCAGTGTCATCGCCCCGGCTCCGAAAGTAGTAGTGGTAGTGTCTTGAGTTCTGGTGCCCAAGGGTCTCCTGTGTCTGTGTGTTGTGCGCCAGTGCTCAGTGCCAGAGGGTCTCCAATGCTGCGGCTCACCTCCGGCTTCCAGCAGAGCCCCTTATCTCTTGCGGCACACTATACCACCGATGGCGGCACACTAGTGTGCCGCGGCACAGTGGTTGGGAACCGCTGTACTAGAGGATAACACTTCCTGAACAATATTTGATTTCCATAGTAGAAATAACAGACCAAGTTGTGTTTGACAGTTTTGTCTTTGATTAGTCAGACATTTAAGTTAAAGTTTGGTAAACCAAATTACTTTTTTGTTTATTTCAAATTATTAATTTGTTGTATGCTTTATTTAGATGACAAAACATTTAAATACTTCATTAAAAGGGCAACACATTGCTCTCAGCACCTTTCAAAATAACAAGGAACAAACAATGCATAAAAAGTCAATCATAAAATAAAGTAATTTCTGCATATAAAGCACTTATCAAGGAAAATGTGGTGTCACAGGAAATCTCCGAAATGAAATATCCACTAATATAAAGATGTGCCCTGGTACATTGTTTCTACAAATATCAGCTTACTGTAGAGGGACCACGATGTGAACGAAGCGCGGCATGCCACGTTTGTTCACATCACTGTTGTGTCCAATTGAAGTGAATGGGAGGCGGGCACATGCTGGCTCCCATACACTTCAATGGCATAGCAGGAGCGTGCGGATGCCTGCTCTCATTATCCTGTTATGCTGTGACATCCTTGCAGCGATGTATACACATCACAGCATTGATGTAAAAGGACACATCTGTATACCCATCAGTTATAACATTAATACAACCTTCTTAATATTGTGTAGAGTGCCCTTGTACTTTTAAAACCACTAGGCATGGACTCCACAAGAGGCCAAACACACTGTTTGCGGTGTGGAGGGGCACATTATCCTACTGAAAGAGGCCATTGCCATCAGGGATTACCATTGCCGTGAAGGGGTGTACTTAGTCACTAACAATGATTAGGTCCAGTGGGGCAGATTTGTTAAGCTCGGTGAAGTGATAACGTTTCTGGTTTTTATCGGCCAATCAGCTCCTAACTGTGAAGTTACAGGCTTGGTTTGAAAAATGACAGGTAGGAGCTGATTGGCCCGTGATAAAAACCAGACACTTCAACTAGCTTAATAAATCTATCCCAGTATGTGGTAAGTGTCGTAGGGGTAGATTTATTATGCTCGTTGAAGTGATAAAGTGTCTGGTTTTTGTCACAGGCCAATCAGCTCCTACCTTTCATTGTTCAAACCAAGCCTGTAACTTCACAGATAGGCCGGTGATTAAACACCAGACACTTTATCACTTCACCAAGCTTAATACATCAGCCCCATGGTAACATCCACATGAATGTTTCCCAGCAGAACATTGCTCAGAGCATCACACTGTCTCCCCTGGCTTGCCTTCTTCCCATAGTGCACCATAGTGCCATCTCTCCAGTTAAACCGTGCACACAACTGGTCATCAAAATAAATGTTAAAAAACCCCCATAATTCATCTGACCTTTTTCCCGTGCTCCATGGTCTATTTCTGACACTCCCATGCCCATTACATGGTCCTTCAGCTGCAGACAGGGGTTATCATGGGAATTCTGGCAGGTTTGCGGCTATGCAGCCCCATATACAGCGAGCTGGGATGCACTCTGTGTTCTGACAATTTTTTTTTTTATCACAGACAGCTTTATCTTTTTCAGAAATTTAAGCTACAATAGCTCTTCTGTGAGATTGGACCCAGACAAGCTAGCCTTTGCTTCCCATGTCCATCAAGGAACCTTGCCCCCTCCCCATTACCCTTTCGCTAGTTGACCAGTTGTCCTTCATTGGACCACTTTTGGCATTTACCGCTGCATACTGGTAACACCCCACAAGATATGCTGTTTTGGAGATGCTCTATCAAAGTCATCACAATGGGCCTTATTCTGATCGGTGCGGATATTCCCGCATGCGGACGGACCGCCGATGTTGATCGGCTGCGCATGTGCAGAGGTCACTCTGCGCATGTGCAGGCGATTTCGCCGCACGGATTCTTTACACGCCGCACAGGGGGCGTAGAGGGGCGTGAGGGGCTACTTAGCTTCATTACCCTATGCATACGCCCCGCGTTTCATGGGCGTTCCCATGCAAACGCGGGGCGTATGCATGGTAATGAGGCCGTGACGCGTGGGTACGGGGCGGGCATCTGACATCGCCGGATGTCAGCTGCCCGCCCCCATACATGATTTCACACGGACAAGTGTCCGTGTGGTCTTGTGTGGCGGGACCTGGTGGAGCGTGCGGCCCTGCATTCGATGTTCGGCGACCATCGAATGCAGGGGCTGCTCCCAAGACGGAGGAGGCGTATCCCCGTCCAATTTCATGCGGATCGCCACATATCCGCGTACGGACGGCAGGTGGCGATCCGTATGGAAGGCGGGGATTCGCCTTGACGGTCGCGGCCGCATATTCTGATCGGGCCGCACCGATCAGAATAAGGCCCAATGTGTCCCGTGTCAGATCCTTACACTGGCCCATTTCTCATGTTTCCAACATATGTACGGAGTGATTACATGCTACCATATATCCCACCCCTTAAGAGTTTGCATTGTAATTACATAATCATTACATAATCAATGCTATTCATGTGAGTACTTTAATATTATGTCTGATTGTTGAAGGTGTTTTATTATTCTTTGTAGGGGAATATTTAAGGTTGAAATAATGAAGTAACCCTTAATGCATTAACAAACACATAAGTAAATGACATTTAAGTTTCAGTGTAAATTCCTTATCACAAATAAAAGATTTGGTCCGGGAAACATAATTCAGAGAAACAAAAACTAGCTGTATTATTTGTATTTTTAGCCTTTCAATGCCATGACCTTTTATTTAGTGTGATATGTGTGCGATCTTTGTTAATGAAAGAGGAAGTTGTCCATTTCCATTCCAAGTTCTTTTCCTATTCCCCAGAGACCTGATAGTGGGATTTTTAAAAGTTATGGGCTAAAATGTATTGGCAACCAAAAAACATGAGAAAGCACCTAGTACTAATGTGTCGACTGGTTGTTTGCCTGGCATGATGATGGTCTTGAATTATTGTTGGAGATTTATTCATGTCGATTTTCAATTCAGTCTGCAAAAAGTATCTAACATGCACACATTTTGTGAGATTTCTTAAATATAGAACATTACATACTTTTAATTAGAAAACCTTTATTCAAACAGAGATATTCATGAGCTCTAATGGGACCTGGACACGGGGAGATGCGCAGAGCATTCTAAGCGATGCTAGTTCGCTCAGCAAGATCACTCAGCACACAGTGATGTGTCAGCGCTGTGTGATGAGCGACCTCTCCGGTGAGAACACTGACCCTGCCCAACGATTAAGTAGATTTATCCAGCATGCTAGATATTAATCTCTGGGCGATAGTGATGTGCGGAGCCGTGCATCGCTATGACCCCTACACACGAAGCAATGTAGGGGCATTTTCGAAGCAATCTAGTGAGATCGCTTAGAAAGTGCCCTGAAATCGCCCCATGTGTAGCCCCCTTAAGTAATTTTTTGACTTTATTTCAATAAATAGTTATTCAAGATCTTTAGGGGAAATTTCAATAATTTTTTCCATCATTATATGGCGCCCAATGGAACAATTATATGTTTACTTCGTTTGCGCATGCTGAGTCATGTTGAGACACATTTCAGCTTGCAGCCCCCTTGAAATGTGTGGAAACCCAAATGGCACTTTTCAGGTCGTGCCCAACACTTTGCTCAGGTTTAGACATTTTATGGCCTGAGTGGGAGAGTTATCAGCGCAATTAAAAAAACAAAACTGAATATTGCCCTCTCATGTTTTGAGATGTTAGATCGGGGGCAATAAACAATTGATTCACTGCTTTTATTTAATTTATTTTATTACTTTTATTATACTTGCTTACTGTGTATGTTATTGCAATAAATACGTACATATAAGTATATAATACATATGGGACCTAATTAATACCCCTTTAACACCAAAAATCCTGTATCCGACCCGGCATTTGGAAGAAGGATCCAGATCTGGGATTTACACCGTTTACACTGCGGTGCCCACCCGCAGTGTAGATGGAGGGAGTGCTTGGAGATTACATAATCTCCAAGCACCGGGACCACGGTGATCCCTGCCGGAAACACCGATCACTGTGCTGGGTGCAGCACAGCACCAAGGTAAGCTGCTGGGCTGCCCCAGCCCCCGTGCACCCCCCCCAGCCATCGTCCAGGATGTGAATGGATGCCGCACACAGACATTCATTCACCTCCTCCGCTGCCCCCGCTATACTCTGCAGACAGCAGCGCAGGCTGTCTGTGCCCCCCCCCCATGTCTTCAGGTTGCACGTCCCCCATTGATGTAAATGGGAGCTGGGTCGGATGACCCGGCATACCCATTTATACCGCCCTCTACCCAGGTCCTAGCCATATTTGACCCGGGTCTAACCCGCCGAAGACCCGGGGTTTTGCAATGGTGTAAAAGGGGTATAATAGATGTATGTAAATCCGATGGTTAATGTACGCCACCAATTCTATGCACTCGCAGGATTTATATTGTGCATGTGCAGATCTGTTTCTGCAATGAAAGTAGACCCATCATGAACAACATGCTGGGTGCGGATTTAATGTATTAGCTTTTGTGTACAATGTTTGCAAAGTTTTTCCTTTCTAAACTAATAATGTGTGGAACAAAGCTCATTATTTTCTCGACTATATTTAAAAATGCTAACAAATTCTATTCAGTGTTCCTGGCCAAACTGGATTTGATAGAAAATTCCATTCTAATTTCTAAAGGCCACACGGATTATCCGTCCCCATTCTCTGTTTTTTTTATTAATAGAAAAAAATAAATGTCTGCATTTATCTGGAATACATTTACATGATGTCGTGAGTTTTCCAGTTGGAATTTGAAAATGAGACCATCTGGTGTGTAGCGTTGTTACCCTTTCTGCAAACAGAGGGCCCCCAACGAGCCATGAAAATAAAGGCTCTGTTATCCTTTAGCTGTCGCTCATAGCCCTCACCACTGGAATGAGCCCAATTAGGGAGGCCCTCTGCCTGCTACAGCTTGCTTTCATATGTTAACCTATTCTCTGCTGGATATCTATCTATCTATATATATCTATCGCTCTATATATATATATAGAGAGAGAGATAGATAGATAGATAGATAAACGCCACACACAAATTAAGGTTTGCAAAACATTAACTCATGTCAACAATTGAATATTTATTTTAATATCTTTTAGTATTGAAATTAAACACCTGTGGGGATTTGCACAGCAATCCAAATCAATTTCCTAGTATAGGCAAATATACCTGGCCGATAAAGCCGATTCTGATTTACAACCACTGCTCTAGAATTTTGATTGAGTTAAGTTCATTCACTCCCACACACGCTCACTCATTCATTGAGGTTGAATTTCGAACCTAGTATGAGCCATTAAATAAGCTTTAATTGTTTCCAAATGACACTGTTGCAGACTGCACTTACTACTATGCTGGTGTCAGGTATTGAATTGAAGATTTTGATGGTGGCCGCTGGTTTTGTTTCACTTGTTCACTGCGCTTACATTTTATGTGTGGTTAAAGGGACACAGTGTGCCCTGATTTATATATTTCATCCTATTGCTCATATGTTAAACAGTAATGTATGTATGTTATGGAAATGTCATTTTCAGATTTGAAGAAATACAACAAATGTCATTATATATGCCTAAACATTTATATTGGGTCTGTCACTATTATATTAACATATATATTAAAACATCCCATCATTATCTCATTAATGTATATATCACGTTGACCATCATTTATTTTGCCCCCAAATATTCACAAAAGATGGGCAATTATTTTTTATCTGGGAGATCCGCATGCTTGCCTAAATATTATGGGGGTTATTCTGATTCACTCAGAAAGGCACAGTCACTCTCTGATAGACAAAACCATATGCACTGCAGGAGGGGCTGATGCAACATGTGCATAGAGAGTTAGATTTGGGTGGGGGTGTACTTAAAGCTGATATCTATATTGCAGTGTAAAAATAAAGCAGCCAGTATTTACTCTGCACAGAAACAATAAAACACCCAAATCTAACTCTCTCTGCACATGTTACATCTGCCCCACCTGCAGTGCATATGGTTTTATCAATTAGAGAGTGATTGTGCCTTTCCGAGTGAATCAGAATAACCACCCTTTATCTGGTCATCTTTATCTATTAGAATTGTAATTTCTTCACCTACATAACAATTAAATTTAGTTTGTTTCTTTACCATTGAATTCAGCTTGAAAAGTTTCCATTATTAATGTTTACATTACAGCCAGGACAATATCTAAGAAAGCAGTGCAACAACATCAAAAAATGTGTTTTTATTGTGGAGTCGGCCTCATTATGCCTAAACTTTCCAACTTAGATCTCATGAGACCATATAGGAAAGGCATTAGAACTAATAAAAATGTTAAGTACATATTGTTTTGCAGTCAACAGAATGAAATCATTTCTTGTGGTGTTGTAGTTGCAGCTGAGGCTGTAGTACTGTAACTCATGATGTGGTTGCTATAGATTTCCAGGGCTGGGCCGCCATTGGCTGGTAGTCACTCAGGCTGGGTTGTTATGTGACTGCCTGTCTGTGCCTGCTGTACAGGTGAGAGGATGTTCTGCACAGCAAGTGTAGACAGGCAGACACATGACAACTCCTTCCAGCCAATCCCACGGTTCCATCGGCACAGGCTGATAGGAAGCAGCCTACAATTCGTTTTGTACCTTTGTTTTTTGCAGACAATGTGAACAACGGGGTACACAAGAGGACAATATGTAAAAGAGAACATAAAATTGCAATCATTACAGAAGTTTGAAAATGGTAATTACGCTTTATTCTCCATGACATACATAAAATACAAACAATCCAGTGTTTGAATAATTGTCAGCTCCCTTAAATTTACAGCATAGGAATATCATTACCATGCTTAAAAAATACTGCAAAATGATAACAACAAGTTCATATTTAATACATTTTCCACTTAAATTCTAAAGGCTACATGTAATTCATGATTTTAAAACATAAAGGGTACAGCACCAATATTTGTGCCTGTCCTATAAGAATACAGGAAAATAGGATTGTATAAAGATAAACCTTTAAATAGATACTTGTTTTATTTAAGGCTCATTACCCAGGCATTTAATATTGAACTTGTGCACCTTAGATACTCTGGGAACACACTATAGTCCATTTGCTTTTTACAATTTACTGCAGTTTTCATTTTTGGTGTGTGCCCTTGATTAGCAATCCTCAATGTAGCCTTTTAGCCATAAGAATGTATGTGTTTCCGATACAGCGTGTCAGGGGCATTGCGCAATGGCAAATGATGTAGGCTCAACCATGTTTATACTAGGTTAGTCACAATATTTACACTCTTAAGATTATTCGTTTTTATCTTTTTGGTTATATATTTATGCATCATTTTATCATATACTGTATACAGTTTTACAGAAGATACAATTATTTTGTTAGTTCTAACAATGTGAAACAATCTGATTTATTGTTTGTCTAATAGTATTATATTTCTTATATGAGCTATATCATAAACTAAATAAAATGTGTTACAAAATAATTGTATTTCTATGGGAAAACCATCCTGCATGTATAACCTACATAGCAAAACCTACTGTATATGGAAACACAGTGGATGACTACAGTGTTGGTAGTTTTATAGCTGGGGTAAGACTTAAATATAATCTCTGCTCAGTATCCAAGAGGTTCCACAGAATGTGAAGGTTCTAAGATGCCAACAGTGTGTTTAATGAGTAAAGTTGAATGCTCTGAACAAGGTATGTCACTTGAATTTTACTTGTGGGACTTGTCTCCATTTCCTGGGTCTGTGATTACTGTTATTTCTCTTAGTGAACATCTGATAAAATTATAAAAGTACTATATATATTTCTCTGGAGTAAGGTTTATATTGTCAATTAATCCATGATTAATTTTGATTGTGAATCTAACATGTGTGGGAATTTGGCAACATTAGTTTCTTCAGCACCTTGTCAATATAACTTCACAAATGTTAAGTATTGGACTGACAGTATTTAGTGTCATTATGTATTTATGCAGTATTTGGTTTATTTCTTCTTCTCCCAAATAAATGTATTCTCTTCAGCCAACTGTGTGTGGTCTGCCTGCAGTGTAGATAAGAGTAGAATTACCTGGAGTTCTCTTTGCTTTGTATAAACATAACGTTTTTTTGTGAGGGTCTGGAAGGCCAACTATAGACAGGAAACACTTTGGCCCTGTTAACAGATGGGGAGTTTGTTGAGACATATGGAAGCTTTCTGTCTCTTGAAAGCTGACTTCCCATTACAAGGGCAAAGTTAAAATGTTATTTATACATTTAAATAACAGTATACAGTATTAAAAAGATGCATCCTGTTTGGTTACTGTGTCCCCATTACTGCAGAGTTTGTCCTTTGTCTTATCTGGTTTAAGTTTGCAATATAGAAAATAATATCTGCATATTTTTTCCCCTTTTAGACACTAGGGAGTCAGAAACCATGAATATTGGTTTGAGGGAAGCGTGTTAAATTATGTAATAAATATTTAGGATAGCAGCTTGAACTGGAATGTGTGTACGTGTGGGTATTCTAGTTTTTTGCTTAACCTGAACAATTAAAGTACATTATTTATTGGAAACATTGTATATGGTGAATGCATCAGTATATTGCTGAAACTTTGTGTGTGTTTTTTAAATTCTGCTTGATGTCTTTAACTTTTGTTTATTATTGCTGTCTTCCTACCATGTTCTCAGAGGAATTTCTCAGGAATTGTGTGTGCTGTGTAATACCAATACTAATCAGACTGATATAATAATAGTTTTGTTAATTTAAGTAATAAAATAGTTTCAGATATTACTGCTTTGATCCGTTTTGCCAATATTCTTATAAATAAGGCCAGTTGTATTCCTGAAAATGTCTTTTCAGTCTATGATTCGTGTATGTGTTTAGCAATAAATGCTTTCCAATATTGGAAAAGTATTTCTAAAGTATACCATAATGGCAAAGATCAAAATATAGAATTTTTATATATTTCTTATCTTTGGAAACTAGAAGAAAGATAATTATTTGCACAAAAGTAAAAAAAAAACCTGTAAGATGTTATATGAAGGCACTTATCTTATACTTGTATATTTCTGTTCGTAATCACTTCAGATAAAGGAGGGAGGAGGGAGACTACTTTGTCCAATCTCTTTACCTGCTGCCTCATGTCCTGACCCTCCCTGCCATCCTCACTTCTTGCCTCCGGTCTCCTTACCTGCACCTCATGTCACCTGTTTGTCTCCCCCTCCTTCTAGATTGTAAGCGCCTTAGAGCAGGGTCCTTTTCCCTCCTGTTCTCACATCACTCTTCTTGCATTTCAACTACAGCTCTCTTACTCACCTACAATCTATACCTGCATCTCTTCTCACTCACTTCCCTATATCTCAGCTGTATTGTGTACTAAGATTTGTGTTGATAATTGTGCTCTGTTTTTGATCTTCTGTCACTGTTATGTCTAGTTCTGTTTACCCTGTACTGTTCTAATGTGTTCTATATGTATGGTGCTGCATACCACTTGTGGCACCTTATAAACAAAAATATACGGTAATAATAATAAGTGTATTGTATAAAGAACACTTCTGTAAGCCCTTGGATACTTGACCGGCCAGTGTGTTGGATTTATACTGAAATGTGTTTAAGCTAAAATAATGAGTCCCAGAAACTGTCTATTGCCTAGACCTGGGGCTTTATAAAACAGGAAGTTTTCTCTCTATGGCTATAATTAATTTTGCCTTACCATGTAAAATGTACAATTTTTTAAATGACTAATTTAGAAATACTCAGATCTACATGTTGTAAACTAATAACACCTAAACAATTAAACATACACAGGCACATAATAAATTGACTAGTGGATGCATGCTATAAAAAATACCCTGTAAAATAGTGTGCAGCTTTTATCAGAATGGTGAATATGCATCTACTTTAATAAAATTCCTAAGTCAATTTTCAAAGTGTCAAAATTGTTATTATTTTAAAAAGCATGGTCATGGTTTAATTATTTCTTAGCTAAGCAATAATTATATTAATAAATATATATTAAGCAATGCACCTTAACACAGGGCTAGAGCCTTGCCCAATAAAGTTCAAAAAGTAAAATAAAATATACTTCAGATAATGAATTAAATGTATTAAGAGAGATCTAACATTAATTATTTGATTGAATGTGTCATTTTATATTTAATACATTTATGCTAAAATGAGTTAAAAATACCATAGTTATCAGTCAAATGGTGACATGACATGATTTTGCTCTCGGATGAAAAATATGTTCCTATTGTATATATTGGACATAGAAATAGAGGGTTAGTTATTGATATTATTTTTCATTAATTTGTATTTCTAATATTACTTAGCAATTTATATTATTATTATTATTTTAGAGGCACAGCTTTGGCTAAATACCAGTTTATGTGCCTTGTTAGTTGAGTTTTTTTTTCCTTTCCTTTTACTATGGATTGCAAAATACATTAAGAGCATTAACAGATGGCATGCAACCAGTGTTTTGTGTCCCTCACTCCAGTCCTTGGTTTACACTGCATTGCAACACACATAATTTATCTCAGGATGCTTCAGTCCTCACTGTTTCCCATCTGTTTTTTTGTGACAGCTCTACCTTCTCTAAGACGTATTAATCTGAACAGTTGTCAAATGATTTAATACAGTACCACGATTACTGCTTATTCTGCTGTAAATATTAGGGGGATATACAGTACTGTACTGTAATAGGTGGCAAAATGAATTAAATTTATCTCAATTAACATCCAATTGCATTGTCTTTATAATATGAAATGCACATATTCTTTAACATTACTGCTCCCAAAAAAAACATATACTACATGAATTCCATATCTATGGCCCACCAGGTATTTTATGTAGGACCCTTTAATAGTGTGCTATGTGGCTGCTATGTGTTATGTAGTGACAAAAGTTATATAAATGTTTAATGTTCATTATAATGTTTTGCCTGGACAAATAACATGCATGCAGTTTGAGAAATCTCACCAGCCATAGGAGCTGTTTTATTCTGACACATTTCTCATGAGTTTTCAAGTCACAGGTTATTAGACAAGCTTGAGGAGGATTCGGGGAGATTGTGGCGATTTTACCTGTACTCGTAGGTTATTACATGGGGTGACTTGAAACTCACCATAAACCACTCTCAAAAATACACTCTAAATCTAAATTTGCTGCTTTTTTATCTTTCAATTAGATTTTTTTTAGTAAGTGCTGACCCAGCAGATTGAGGATATACAAACCAAATTATCATGCTTCCAAATACATTACTCCTATTAATATAAACTATATAGCTAAAATGAAACCTTAAGACACGATTATGTTATAGAATTTGTATTCAGAATGCAGCAATGATGATTTTTATAGTGAAGGGTCACTGAGAAGAACAGTATATCAAGTACAAAAATCAACACTACATTAGGAAACAACTCCAAACTTAACCAGTATATTCTAAGATATTGACAAAAAAAATGTCTGCCCCAATTTATTTTCATAAAAAATCCCAATTTTTACAAATTAATACTTTAGTTACTCCCCTGAAAACCAAAATGTGCATAGTATTTTGCTACTCGTTGTCCATTCAAGTCATATCTATTTCCCAGCTGCAACAGCTAAGAAGCATGATACTGGTGCTGCAGACTGGCAGACATGCATCTACAGTCATTCCAACAGTCTACTGTCCAGGTGTTCTTCCAAAGTTAGGCCTTACCAGTATGTCTTCCCCTGCATCACTGCTGAGTCCTTCTGTCCATTCTTTTCCTTCATTGCGTGTCCTATTTCCCTATGTGCAAAACCTGCGAAGAGAAACACTTCACATGAAAAGCTTGAAAGGAGGAACACTAAGTCACCTTTCCATGGCACGAGCAACCTGTGTCCCCCCTTCAATCCATGTCGTTGATGTCCCATGCCCAGTCTAACCAATGTGCAGACTACTGTACAACAGCATTGTCCTGAACAGGTAGTCTGAACACTGGGGCGACGGAGCAGGCTTTCTCCGGAACGCAAATGTATCGCTTTTGTTAAAATCCTCTTTTCAGTCTTCGTTGGTATATTCTCTGCCAGTTGATTGTTATGCCCGCTGGTTGAAGAGCAAAGTCCTGTTATAATTTTTTTTTGTTTGGTACCCCCCTCAACTTCTACCAGCCTTGACACACAAAGTCACTGAAAAGGTTCTGATTCCCAGTCTTGACGTGGCACTTTTGCAGCAGACTGGGGATCTGGCAATGAATTTAGGACCAGGAAAAGGGGGAGGGCAGGGCCTAAGAGTCCATATATGGGATGATGTCACCCTTGGGAGGTTTTGGGTATGCGCTGTGCTAGAGGAGAGACAGCTACAGTTGCTCGTGCTAAAGACATAGGTCTGTGTATAAAACGGTACCAGATGTTTTAGTGTAATGTTAAGCAGTCATTTCATCTTCAAGCCAGATTTTTTTTTTCTTGAGCTAGGCAGGAAGTGGGCCCCAGAATGGAAAAGCTGTGTTAAAAAAATAAATATATAAACCAATCTGCAGTTAAAGCTCAGCCAAATGAAAGTGAAGGGATATGACCCTTTCTTTTTACATTGTGTTAAAAAAATATGACAGGAAGAAATACCCGTAGATTTGTTTGTGTGTTACTGTACACAACCTATTCAGCTCGCTGAAGTTATATCATGCATTGTCTAGTATAAGCCACGCATTGCTTTGTATAAACTGCCTGCACTGAACGAGTTAATCACTTATCCATGTATATGTGTGTTCCTGCTTTATCTTGGGGAGGAATACTATGTCTCCTTTTAAACGTCATCCTTTTTCCTCTAGTCTTGCAATTGCCAGCAATGTGTAGGCTGCTCTGCTAGACCTGAACAGTAATTATAGCCACTTCCTGAAAGTGAAGCCCCCATGATAAGTCTGGAGAAATGGTCTTTGTCATGGCCTCCACGTGAGTAATTGATTCCACATGTGGCTTCCCTGCTCTGTCCCACACCGCCCTGCATTTAGCCTCTAGCTGTTTAGGCTAGCTGATGGCCAAATACTTTTCTCTAGATGATGAAGACCCTAAAGAAGCATTACAGATTTTCCTGCAGCCTTCCCCATAAAATAAATGGTTCCAGTTTCATAATACATTGTTTCTGGTGCTTGAACAAAATTCTGTACCTTCGCTTTGCAGCTTGAACTGTGACTTGTCTGGACTAGTTTGGTGCGTAAAGTCATTTTGCCAAGCCAGTAAATGGTCAGAAGTAAAATGATCTTGCTAAGGCTTATTTCTGTATTTCATCGTTAGCAGACCAGTATCCATTTCAGAACTTTAACTTGAACTGGGAGTCATCAATATGTTTTTACAACATTTTATTATTACTGGCTGCCATGTCCTGCCCCCACTATTGAAAGAGGATCCCATTTTTCTCACAGATTTTTAAGAAGTATTTCTAAGAGTAACCGTGTGTTGCTGCTTAAGTTCTTATTAAATGTATAGCAGGGGAAGGCAATACATTACAGCTGCTGTGGAACTACACATCCCAGCATGACCTGCAACAGTTATGCTATTTATAGCATGTTGAAACTGTGCTATGGCATGCTGGAATGTGTAGATGCTGCATGTTGCCTAATTCTGAGGTATTTTAAGGGATATATAAATAAATAAACCTAATTTTCATATTTTAGTTTTAATTTGGAAATTACACCCAGCTTTCCAGCACATTGTAGATGTGTATATATGAACAACTGCTCATAGAGCCTGCTGTACTTGACAGATGTATAATAAAGTGGTATATGTTAAGATAAGTGTTTGCATTCATATCCTACAGTTGATAACACAATTTGCAAACTCGTGTATTTATTTTTGGGCCCCTTTTTAGGTGACACATGATATACATGTAGCAGCTTCTCTCCTTGTTGCAGCGATTTAGAAAAGTAAAAGTAGTCTTAACAGTCTACCAAGTTCTAAGGCACTGAATAGGGGAGGGAGTCTGACTTGAGATCTCTATTATATTCCTAAAATGAATTGATGCATCGCAGCAGAACACACCAGTCTATTTAGGAAAAAAATAAACAATACTACTGAGTGCTAAAGTTATGGTGCAATAATACAAAATGGGGTACTGGTAAATCAGTTCAGGTAATAAAACAGACTTTTGTGTGTCCCCCATCCCAGAGAGAGGGATCTGCAGGAAAGTGCTACTGTACCAAGTGTAGAGAGGGAGGGAAAAATGCTGGGTCCAGAACATAGTTGCATACAGGGCCGGACTGGCACTTTTGGCAAATGCCAGAAGGGCTGATGGCATTGTGGGCCGATTTTGCGCAGCCACTGCCCAAAACAGGCCACTCACCGTTTCCGCGTTCCCCTTTCAGCGGCTGTTTTCCTAGAAAACAGTGGCTGCCAGCATTGGAGCATCTGGGCTTATTCAACCCGGAGCCGCGGTGCTCCACCGCCTCCCCCAGCTCCTGCACACTGGTTGTCTCCCTGCGTCATTCAGGCCCCATAATCCTTCACTCCCGCAACCATGCTCGCCGACTGGGAATGACAGTGTAGCTGCTCCGGGCAGCTGCCATTTTCTGGCTGTTTGCAAGCAGAATGGTACAGGCTGGCGGGGACAGAGAGATCGAAAGGCAGCAAGCGGCCGGGCCCCACATTCTGGGAGCGTCGGGTATGGACTCAACACCCGTGCACTGTGCCTGCCGCCCTGTGGAGAGAATACCCGGTGGCTGCAAGATGTCCCAGTCACCCAGTGCTACAGGTGTAACCTTTGTGTGGGAAACCAGAGACTGTTGCAGCTGAGGTCCCACGGTGAGCACCTGTACTAGTATGTGTGTGTGGGTTAAAGGGGTCAGAGAGGAAGCAGTAGTGTCAGTACTTTTACCACTGACTTGTCCATGCCTCAGCTGCTAACATAGCACCCAGATTTCAGACAAGAAATAGGGAGACCAGAAAGAAGTGCTGAGGTGCAGGGGCATGCATCAATAGGTTCGTGGTCGAAGGATTCAGACCAGGAGATGGGAATTGATTGAATTACCAGCATATCTGCATTTGTTTGGCTCCGAAAGCTCAGGTAAGCATAAATATATCTAGATGCTCATTCTAATATCCGTACTTGTTCTACACATTAACCCGACACCAACCACCACCTGGTGGTCTGGGGTTTAGTCGTAGGCATTCAGTCTTGGCCTCTGGGTTCCTTTTTTGTGGGGAAGGGTTCACACTTCCTGAGAAATTCCAGGATTGGGCTGTCAAGTGTGGGGCTGGTTAATGTTATGGCAGGGCATGGCAGTCTGTAAGGTTTCTCAGCAACCTAATCTAAACTTCAACCTACTGCCTCCTCAAACCCCACCCTGCCACCAATAACCACTTTCAACTCTTGAGTGAAAGTGTAGCGGTGGCGTCTTAGAAGTTCCACAGCTGCCGCCTGCATTAAGTACAATAAGGATGTCTTCCTATTAGACATCCTTTATTTTGTGATCCTGGCACCCTAGGCAGCTGCCTAATGGTAAAGCCAGGACTGTGGCAGGGAGAACCTATTCTCTATGTCTCCCTGTTATAGCACAAATCCTCAGCTGGTTAAGGCCAATGCTTGATATAGGAAAATGGGGGGAATCTCACCCAGTGTTTTCCCCCTATTCCATTACCAACCCAGGCTGAGTGGTTGGGGACTAGTTATAGTTTTCGAGAGGACTGCATGCATCTTATTTTTCATTTTCACATTTTCATTGTTACTAAATAAAGCCCCTACAAGTCATAGTGATCTGCAAAACCCAGATAACCATCCCTTGGAGACCGTGATAACACATGGGTTTGGAAATGTATCCCAGATCCCATACATTATCCTTTTTGCAGCTGATATAATCGTGCCATAAATAGTATGATCATTGGGCTAAAATTACATTAATAGCCTGTTGTTTTTTGAGGGGTCAAAAAAGTGGCACAACTAATTGGATACAACTTTGACATAGGCTAGAAAACATAAGTTACAATGAATATGATGATTTCAATATTTTATCCTAAAATGGCCATATGTGTAACTTTATAATAAATTCATTGTCTGGTCTAAGGTGGAGATTTATCAAATTATTGGAGAGCGATAAAGTACCAATTAGCCCCTAACTGTCATTTACATGCTATGCTAGAAAAAACAAGTACATTTTCCTTATCTCCAAGATTTTAAACATTTTCCACCTTAATCCAGTTCCAAAAAATAAATAAAAAATGAATTGTTAATCTAATATATAACAATTGTGAAGGTTACTAGTGCTATTTGGAATATTCAATAATAAAATAGCAAATTTTACATTTCATAGCTGAAATATTAAGGGACTTTTTCACATTTATTTTTTGACAGCTCTGTACAAATACATCTGGATTCTATCTGACCTACAGTACCTGAAGCAGGATGCAATGACCAGACAGTTAAATGTATTCCTAATAATTAAAAAAAAAATGGTTCCAACACAATAATAAGGTATCCTTAATGTAGACTAGACCAGTCTTTGACCAAAGACACAGGAGTTTTTTTCTTATAGAATTCATCATAACTAGATCTCAAGCTTGATTGTAATTGCATCCTTTCTGGAAAGGTTTCCAAATTGTTTGAAAAAACATTCATCTTCTTTGTCGGAGCTCTTTGTATTGGTGACAGACCAAATTTTCCCACTGTTTTAAGTGCCTTATTGTTTGAAACACTTTTGTTAACTTTCTCCAATATTAACATGTGGAGAAAGGTTGTTCTGAATGTTCAAAAATTTGTGTTTTGGGACATTTTAGCAACATCTTTTGCTATTAGGTGCATAAAATCAGGCAAACAACCATGTAATCTCTATCTTCAAATATTAGCAGTAAAATGGATAGTACAGATGAGCCAAATGCATAGTACAGATGAGACCAGTTACTGTCTGTACTTTCATAGGATACCAACTTTCGAAGTCGGTTCATCAATTTTCTGCCCTGGTCAACTGCAGTTTTGAGGTGGAAATGTCTTGGAGTAACAGCGTAGCCAAAGACCACACAAGATCACAGAACTGGGGACTGGATAACATACTGTAGTCCCTTATTCAGATCTGATTGCAGTACAAATGTGTTCTCAACATGGGCAAATCCATGTGCACTGCAGGTGGGTCAGATGTAATGTGCAGAGAGAGTTACATTTGGGTGGGGTGTGATGAAACTGACATCTAAATTACAGTGTAAAAATAATGCAGCCAGTATTTACCCTGCACAGAAACAAAATAACTCGCACAAATCTAACTCTCACTATACATGTTACATCTGCTACACCTGCAGTGCACATGGTTTTGTCCATTTTGAAAACAAATTTGTACTATGATCAGATCTGAATAAGGGCCATTATAGTACCTAAAAATATTCTGTCCTAAATTACAATATTCTCCACTGCATTTCAAACTGTCTCTAGTCACAGCGGCAGCAGAAGAGCTGTTAGTTGCGAAATTCAAGGATTGGAGTTTATGTCAATGCAGTCATACATAAGCCTGAAATCACCATGTGCAATGCAAAATGTTGACTGGATTGGCATAAAGCACAATGCCATTGAACTCTGGAGCAGAACAAACACATTGTCTGGAGTGACAAGTCACGTTCCACCTACTGGCAGTATGATGGATGAATCTGGGTTTGGCTGATATCAGGAGAATGCTTCCTGCGTGGGTTTGAAGGAGGATGAACAAAATTCTGATACTTTTTTCTTGGTTTAACATGGGCCTTTTAGTTCTATGGAAGATAAATCTTAATGCTACAGAATACAATAATATTTAAAGAATCGTGTGCTTGGGATGCAGTTAAAATCCCGGCGGTCGGGATCCCGGCGTTCAGAATCCCAACGCCGGAATCCCGACCGCCGAAATCCCCGACACTTTCTCCGTCCGGGGGTGTCCACGACACCCCTGGAGGGAGAATAAATTAGCGTGCCGAGCGTAGCGAGGCATCGGGCCCGCTGCGTGGTGAGCCCAGCGAGCCCGCAAGGGGGGGCGATCCACGTCCCCCCCTTGTCGGGATTTCGGCGTCCAGGATTTTGAACGCCGGTATCCCGACCGCCGGGATTTCATACTGAATCCGTGTGCTTCCAACTTTGAGTCAACAGTCAACAAACATGACTGACCTTTACCGACTAAATGTATCCATTAGGATGAATTGGAATGCCAACTGCCAGCCAGGTCTTATTAACCTCACTAATGGTCTTGTGGCTAAATGGATGTCAACAGAAACAGAGTGTTACAAAATATAGTAGAAATTAGAGTGGGGGCAGCTATTGCAGCATATATGGGGACCAAATCCATTTTAACACCTTTCATTTGCTTGAATTGAAACATGCCCTGATTACACATCTTCTTTCATTTTAATTGGAAAAAGTGAGTTACCAAAAAGGGATGCTGAGAACGCCCCCAGACCAAACCTCTTGGAGCAAGCAGGGTGTGTTTTTATCTGGATAATGCACCCTGCACCTATACCACCACTGGCTCCAGCAACCAAATCTCGATAAAGATGTTCCTTGAAAAGACTTCCCATATTTTATACCTATCACACCAGTACCATATGTTTCTATGTGACACCTTTTTTAAAATCAATTTTTTTATATTCCTATTTCATTGTCCTATGTTTTAGACTTTTTAACATTAAATACTTTATTCTGACCGTATATGGTCCGCATCTTCTCTTTATCCACATTTTCAAACATGCTGCATTCATTCCTACTATAGATCCACAGGTTGCTTGAAAAACATGAACTTTTGGTAGATCTTGAGGACAGGATTGGTCACGCCTGTCATCCTAAGATGCATATAATGTTAAGCTTTATCAGTATTCTAAAATATTAGAAATATGTACTTTTACATTTGCAAAAAAATATTAGAGCTTACCTTAATGCTCTTAAGCTGGCTAACACTGATATGGAGATGTTTTGGGGGTAGTTTAACTAGCCACCTCTCCGATATAACAGTCTGCATACTACAGTAGTGCTGATAGCATAACGGGCAGGGAATCCGCTCAATGCCGCTTTGTGACAGGGATGCGTGAGCGTGTGAGATGCTCGTATCCCCATCAGATGGAGCGCCTGACCGCCAGCTTGTACCAGCTCAGGGGATCTGGTGATTCCCTGAGCTGGCTAGGAGGCGCTCCATCTGTACTGCTTACACGTTTTGAGTCCTATGGAAACCTTATCGAAAAGTTATTATCCATGACCTTTCATTTATTCTTATCTATTGTTCTTATGCTAATGTATTTCAGTATTACTTATTACAGTTTTATAAGAAGGGCTCTTTTTTTTCTTTCATATGAAAGAACATAAAAAAAGATCCCCGATTCAAAGAAAAACATATGGCTTCTATCGATAAAACCCAGTGGTTCTTAAACTGGGTGTGAGGCACTCTAGGGTGCCTTGGAACACTTGCAGGCGTGGCACGCGTTGGCAATCCAGGATCTAATCAAATTTTATGGTCATTGTTTAGAAACGACCAGCACTGGTTTTGCATAACAAAAACATTTTAACAAACAGGAACACAACCCTGCCCCCCTCCACAGAACAGGATAAGCGCAATTTACTCCATTTAATATTTTTTGCTGAATTACTCAATAAGGGTGATGGTCTAGGGGTGATGTTCTAGATTGCTGATACTTTAGGACACAGTGATTTTTTTCTACACCTTGATGTTACCTATCCACTCTAATTGGGGATGGTAACTTTCTTTGATAATAAAAACCAGCTTAATACAGAACAAATATTCCTGATAAAAGTAATAATGATTCAGTATTGCATAAGGGCAAGGCAAGCACACTAACTACTTGTATCATAATCCCAAACACATCAGTGTTATATACAGTATCTCTTTGCTGGTTATGTTTTTAAGCAGTACCAGATAATTATTGTTTCTGTATCTATGGAGTTCCTGTACAGTATGTTGTTTTATTCCCCTTTATTAAGCTTGAACTTAAATTGAATTGTTCTGTTGTCAAAATCTTGCACCAGATCACTTGACGACAAACCCGGGAGTACATTTTGGGGTGTTAACAGTTCGTAGACACACAAAATAATGGTATTAGAGTTAGGATTAGTTTAAAAGGTCAACAGTAAAAAGGTTGACAGTTTCTAGGTTGACCCCAAATGGATGACATGCACATTGTTGATACAATAAAAATGTCAATACAAATTTTAGTTTTTTTTCGGTAGGGGTGTAAAATTGTAGGTTTGAGCACATACTGTAGTACCCCAATTAGCTCCCCCTTACTTTCAGGCAGATTACCACTCCCAGTTGTAGTCCATATGGATGGGAAAGTATGAAGAAGAAAAAAAAATTGTCTACCATTTGTTGTGTCTACAAAAGCCATGATGACGTCTGGACCATTTTTGGCCACAAGGTGGAACCTACTGACTGTCAACTTTTTGATTGTTGGCCTATCATCCAGATCTCATCAGAGGTTTGGTTGCTACGAACAGCTATTTTTAAAGTCTTTGCCATGTTATGTTTTAAAATAAAAAGAGAATTTCAGATCCTACTGAATGTGGATTTCATTAACTTTGGTAATATTAAAAATGTACAAAGTATGAAGCAGGGTGCCCCAATACTCCTTCATCAGGCTCTGTCTGCAAGATTCCCAACAGTGAGCAGGTATGATGTCAACAAAATAGCTGTTTAATGTTTCATCAAACAGCAATGAAACATTAAACAGCTATCCCCAGGCCCCCTGATGCGATTTTGAATGTGACATTTTTTCGACAGGTCAAAATGTGCAAAGTTTACCCCATTTTGCACATTTCTAAATGTGCGATTTTTGGAAAATGTGCGATTTCAGCCGTGTTTTGCCTAAAAATTGAACATTACCTAAAATCGCATTTTAATAAATTTGGCCCAAGGTTTGTGTTATATTATGTAGATATTCTAAATTTTACATAGTACAATGTAGCTGACAGACGCCGGACAGGGCGTATCCGTAGTATCGGCAATGGTACTGCACATTTGAAAAAGCATGGCTTCTATGGGCTGCATTGGCTGCTGATTGATTTTACTGAGGGGTGTTGCAGCCACTGCTCAGTATTGACATTTTGCATTTGTAGACATGAATAGAATGGAGCCTGGGTCCCTGTCACTGTTAGTTCTGCTGAGCCATATATTACTACAGAATTCCTACTCATGTCTTACTCGACAGACTTCAAATTATCACCATTACCTGAGCAAACTATCTCCATTAACATTTATAGTACATATATTACCTTTGTCAGTGTTCATACAGATGTCTCCCATTACATTGTTGCTGCGTATGGCAGTGGTCTGCAGCGGGATTGTAATGCACATGGGTTACAACATACGGCAGCCTTTGCATCACCAGCTGACTCCATTTATAATAAATGGACCCTGCCTGCTCCCATTCAATGCATAGCGGGGGCAAATGCATACCGTGTTTCCCCGATAATAATACACTGTCTTATTTTTTTGTGTGTGTGTGGGGGGGGGGGGGGGGGGAACAAAAAACACCATATGGCTTATTTTTGGGGTAGGGCTTTTTTAAGTTAACATTGAACGCAATTTTGCTTTTATCTCCATCATGCCCCTCAGTCCTGCTTTAATCAACATCATGCCCCTCAGTCCTGCTTTAATCAACATCATGCCACTCAGTCCTGCTTTAATCAACTTCATGCCCCTCATTCCTGCTTTAATCAACATCATGCCCCTCATTCCTGCTTTTACCGTATCCACATCATGCCGCTCACCTTATACTTTCAGCACAACTGCCACTTTCCTTTTTGTTTTCCTTCTGTGATTTTCAGCCTTTCCGCACCGCTATCACTCCACTCCTGCCTGTGTACAGGCGGCGCTCAGTCTTGGATGGTGCGTGGTGACGTTACATGCACAATGCATCCCTGGGACCGGGAGGCTTCAGTGGTACCAGGGCTGCTACCACAGCAGCATCCATTTCATGCTTTTGGGGGCTGAAAGCATTGTACTTAAGCGCAGGGACTCGGGAAAATGGGGATTTCTCTTTCGTCCAGTCTGGTGACACAGCTTCACAATGGGATGTAGTAGGGTCCGCCAGGAGCCAGGCACCTATGCTTCAATTCTTTGGGAGCAGGCTCCTCCCTCTGCATCCCATCATGCTTCAGTTTCGTTTAGGTGCCCACAGGAGTGGATGCAATGCTGAGTGGCTGCGTTGCAGCTACACTTTTTTCTTTGGTTTTTAGTAGTTAGACTAGGTTTTTATTGTTTTCTTAACATTAGACTTAGTAGCAGGTTTTGCCAGCATGTGACTTCTGGCTGAAGTCAATACACGCTGAGAGCACAGCAGAACACTGACAGAAGCGCGTCCTGTCAGTGTTCTGTGTGCAGAGGAGGGCATTCATCGGAGGAATGCACACTCTGCACAGCGCTTAACTCCGCTCAGACGGAGGCTTGTCCTGGGCTCTGGGGGACCCCATCCAGCGCCTTGCCTAGAAGGGGATCTTGGGGACGGGTCTCTCAGCGATGGCGGCCGCCATCTTTAAGAGTTTGGAAACCGAAATCCCCTAGGGGAGTTGAGGTTTCTTACAGGACGCCCAGCGTTTCTGGGCAACTCCAAGTGGTCCCTAGAGGGGGAGTTACTGGAGGGGAGAGCATAGTGGGAGCGCCTGTGTGTGTGCGGTTTGGCACCAAAAGACATCAGCTACCCGCACTGGAGGTGAGACTTGGTCTCTTCCCCGGTTTACTGGCGCCATTTCTGTGCTTGCTGCGGAGCTGAAAGACAGAGATCCTGCTCAGAAGTCTCTACTGACAAACGCTTCCCCCGCTGACCGCTGGCAACAGAACACACAGATAAGTACACTGGTGCATTACTCTGTGACTTTGCCTGGACGCTTAGCTGTGTTGTTTTATTCTGCTATTAACATGGCAGACGAGTGCAGTTCTGTTGCTGGGGAGGGAGCAAATGAGATGTTTTACCATTGCAAAAGATGTAATGTAAATTTATCATGTGAACAGTTGGACCAGGGGGAATTGTGCCCTTCCTGCGAAGCTGTGCCCTGTGGGTCACGTACTCAGAGTCCTGAAGGAGCGGAGCCAGCATGGGCTGTGGCTTTGGGACGGTCTGTTAAAGCTTTAACAGAGGCTTTGAATAGGCAAAAGGGATCTTTGGTGGGATCTCCGGGACCTATTCCCTCATCTCAGGGATCTCTTACCCCTGCACAGGGAGATCCTATCTTGCTGCAGGCTATGCAGGACACTGCACAGGAGGTGCATAAGATGTCTTCTCTTTTGGAGCAATTTACAAAAGTTTCTGATGAGGTGATGTTTAGACAGGGGTCTTCTATGGTACCTCCATTAGCTACTGACACAGATGATGGTGGAGTAGATGAGGATGATTTGTGTTGGTCACAGGGAGAGGAAACAGATTCTTCAGCCTCTGGTATTGAAGATTTGATTTTGGCTGTAAAACAGGCTCTGGATTTGCCTACTGAGGAAAAGGCTGCTGCGCAGTGTGTGTTTAAAAGGATCCTGTGTCCTTTCCTTCGGATAAAGCCATGGTTGCTTTATTAGGGGAGGCTGGCAAGTCTCCAGTGAAGAGACTATTAATGTAAAAAAAAAAATGCAAACATGTACCCCATGCCTGAGGATCAGGTTAAGGTATGGGAGAAAGTTCCTTTGGTGGATTCTTCTGTGGCCAGATTATCCAAGGCCACTGCACTGCCAGTGCAGGGTGGCGCGGCCTTTAAAGATCAAGTTGATAAGAAGGTTGAAGGCTGTCTGAAGGCAGTTTTTGAAGGTGTTGGTTTCACTATGCGCCCCATTATTGCTTCGGCCTGGGTGGCAAAAGCCATAATCAAGTGGGCGGAGACCTTGGGGAGTCATCTCCAGCATGATGCAAAGGCTTTTTCTGTGGCAGAAAAGTTGAGGTGTGCTGCAGAATATATATGTGAAGCTAGCGAGGAGGGTGCCAAGATAGCGTCCAAAGTGTCCGTCACTTCTGTTACTGCCAGGAGAGCTCTCTGGTTAAAGGCCTGGGAGGCAGACAGTGAGTCTAAAAAGTCACTGGAAACTATCCCTTTTAAAAGTGAGCTTTTATTTGAGTCAGAATTGGATGAGATCATCAAGCAGGCTACGGGGGGTAAGAGTACTTTTCTTCCCACCACCTCTAAATCCTCTGGCTCTAAATTTGGAGTCTTTAAACCGTCCTTCCTTTCAAGGGGGAGCAGCTGGCAGAGGTCAGTCAGGGCGTGGAAGACTCCAAGCCGGCAGAGGTAGATCGACCAAGTCTAAGTTTGGCGCCTTTACTAAGAAACATGCCACCAAGGGGGAAGACAAACCCTCTGCATGACGGGGCGGAGACTCCCTGTTCTGGAATCAGAGTAGGGGGTCGCCTCCTGCAATTTCAGGACAGTTGGAGGGTGGCCACGGAAGATCCGTGGGTACTTTCCATTGTTTCAGAGGGATATCAAATAAATCTCAGGGGTCCACCCCCTCGCAGATTTCTCCCCACTCCTTTACCAAGGACCGCGTCTCTTAGATCTTCACTTCTGGGAGCTGCCTTATCTCTTGAGAAGAAGGGGGTAGTTATACCAGTCCCTTGAGAGGAGAGAAGAAAAGGTTTTTATTCAATCCTTTTCTTGGTTCCCAAACCAGACGGGTCATTCAGACCCATTCTAAATTTAAAATCTTTGAATGTTCATCTTTGGGTGGATCACTTTCGCATGGAATCCCTGAGGTTGGTGCTGTTGAGCATAGAGCCAGGGGAATTCTTAGCATCAGTGGACATTCAGGATGCTTATCTCCATGTCCCGATCCACAAAGATTTCCAGTCTTTACTCCGGTTTGCAATCGGGGGAAGACATTGGCAGTTCCAAGCACTCCCGTTTGGGCTTGCAACGGCCCCGAGAGTGTTCACCAAAGTGATGTCCACCATGGCTGCAGCTCTCAGACTGCAGGGAATAATTGTTATCCCTTACCTGGACGATCTGCTCTTCAAAGCAGAGTCGGCAGAGATGTTACAGGTTCACCTGGAGGTGGCAACACAGTTTTTGAAAAGTCAGGGCTGGATTTTGAATCTGCCCAAGTCCCATTTGACACCAACGCAGACCCTGAAATTTCTGGGGGTGATCATAGACACGCACCTTCACAGGGGTTTTTCTCCCAGAATCCAAAGCGGTGGAGATTCGGCTGATGGTGTTGGAGATCCTGCAAGCACCGGCACCATCGGTGTGGCAGGGGGTAAGGTTGCTAGGAAAGATGGTGGCAGCTTTCGAAACTCTGCAGTTCGCCAGATTCCATTCCAGGATTTTCCAATGGAACATCCTATCCTGTTGGTCCGGAGATGCCAAGAGGATGATGCAGGAAGTTTTATCCCTGTCACCGGAGTCCAGGGAGTCCCTCCTATGGTGGACGGATGTGGAAAATTTGCAGCTGGGGAGATCTCTCAGGCCCTGGGATTGGCTGGTCATAACGATCGACGCCAGTCTGAGGGGCTGGGGGGCAGTAGTTCTTCACCTGAGACTTCAGGGCCTTTGGTCGAAGGAAGAGTCCAAACTGCCTATAAACATTCTGGAGCTGAGGGCAGTCTTGAATGCATTGATCCAGGCGGAGGTTTTTCTGAGAAGTTCCCCGCTGAGAATACAATCGGACAATGCAACAAAAGTGGCTTATTTGAACCATCAAGGCGGGACACGCAGCAAGATGGCGATTGCGGAAGTTTCCAAGATCTTCAGTTGGGCAGAGACCAACGTTCCGGCATTGTCGGCGATATTTATTCCAGGTGTCAGGAATGTGGAAGCAGACTTTCTCAGCAGGGAGTCCCTTCGGGAAGGAGAATGGTCTCTCCATCAAGAGGTTTTTCAGGAGATTGTGAATCGATGGGGTCTGCCAGACATAGACCTGATGGCGACAAGAATGAACCGTCAGGTTCAGAGATTCTGCTCGCGGGTGAGGGATCCCGCTGCTTGGTCAGTGGACGCCTTGACAGTTCAGTGGGACTTCCAGATGGTGTACATTTTCCCTCCATTTCCCATGTTACCGAGGGTGTTGAAGAAAATAAAGAATCGGGGAGTGCGGGCAATTCTAATTGCACCGGACTGGCCCAGGAGGTCATGGTACTCCGATGTACTGAGGTTGTTGAAGGATTCCTGGAGGCTTCCTCATCGTCAGGACCTGTTAGGCCAGGGACCGTTTCTTCACGAGGACCCAGGTCATCTCAATTTGACGGCGTGGCTTATGAAACCTCCTTATTAAAGAAATAGGGGTTTTCTGATGAGGTCATCCAGACCATGGTGAGGGCCCGTAAGCTGGTGTCTGCGGCAAATTACCATCGGGTATGGAAGATATACATTAGATGGTGTGAGAGACAGAAACTTCACACTTCCAGATTCAAATTGTCAAGATTGTAAATTTTTTACAGGATGGTTTTTCATCAGGCCTTAGTCTGCAATCCTTAAAGGTGCAGCTTTCGGCCTTATCCATATTCTTTCAAAAGAGAGTAGCTTTGCTACCTGAGATTCAAACTTTTTTACAAGGGGTTGCTAGACTTAAACCACCTTATAGGCAGCCGGTGGCGCCTTGGGACTTATCTTTACAAGTTACAGAATCCTCCTTTTGAACCGCTAAGTATGTGACCTGGAAGCTCACTTTTTTGTTGGCAATTGCATCAGCCAGACGAGTGTCTGAGTTGGGTGCCTTGTCTTGCAAGTCACCGTTTTTGATTTTTCATGATGACAGGGCTGTGATGCGAACAGTGCCAAAATTCCTACCGGTACTCTTTACCTAGAAGGGCACCCATCGCGGGCATTGCATGCACTAAAAAATCGGGTGCGATGCGACCGACGCGATGCCCGCGATTTCCCATAGGGAACAATGTTAAATGTCTCAATTGACCCGATTTTCCTGTTCAATGCCTCAATTGACCTGATTTTTCCATAGGAAACAATGTTAAATGGGCCACAGAGGCCAAATAGGCACCCTGAAGTGTGAAATGGCCCCCACAATTGTTAACGCCACCCCACGTTCAACGTGAACCTGAAGCGTGGCGAGCGCAGCGAGCCCGCGAGGGGCGGTGGTACGCATCCTACGACCTTTTCATACCCCCACTATCCACGTCGGCGTAGAGTTGAGAATAGAAAGTGTGGCGAGCGCAGCGAGCCACCGAGCCCGAAGCGTGGCGAGCGCACGCGGATACCTTCACAGGTATCCGCGTCCCCTCGCGGGCTTCACAGCTGTCCGCATCCCCTGGCGGGGCTCGCTGCGCTCGCCACACTTTCTATTCTCAACTCCACGCCGACGTGGATAGTGGGGGTATGAAAAGGTCGTAGGACGCGTACCGCCGCCCCTCGCAGGCTCGCTGCGCTCGCCGCGCTTCGGGTTCACGTTGATCGTGGGGTGGCGTTAACAATTGTGGGGGCCATTTCACACTTCAGGGTGCCTATTTGGCCTCTGTGGGCCATTGAACATTGCTTCCTATGGAAAAATCGGGTCAATTGAGGCATTGAACAGGAAAATCGGGTCAATTGAGACATTTAACATTGTTCCCTATGGAAAATCGCGGGCATCGCGTCGGTCGCATCGCACCCGATTTTTTTAGTGCATGCGATGCCCGTGATTTTTTACTAACGATGCCCACGATCAAAATCGTGGGCGCCGTTCTAGGTAAAGAGTACCTTCCTACCTAAGGTAGTGTCATCTTTTCATTTAAACCAAGACATTGTACTTCCAGTGTTTTCTCCCCCAGACGGGGTTAAAAATAGGGACAAACTGAAGAGATTGGATGTAGTTCGCTCCTTGCGAATATACATTGAGAGGGTAAAGGACATTCGAAAATCGGATTTACTCTTGGTGCTATATGATGTGCATAAGGTTGGGTGGCCTGCTTCTAAGCAGACCATCGCTCGCTGGTTGAGATCTACCATTGCCTTTGCCTACTGTAAAGCAGGTAGACCAGTTCCGTCTCGGATAAATGCACATACCACCAGGTCGGTTGCTTCCTCCTGGGCGGTGCGCCATGGGGCTACGGCGGAGCAGTTGTGTAAGGCTGCCACCTGGTCCTCTGTTCATACCTTTACCAAATTTTACAGATTTCATGAGTTTGCGTCGGAGGACGCTTCATTTGGACGGGCAGTGATGAGAACTGTTGGTCTGAACGTACCCTCCCAAAGGACCGGCTCGTGAACGTCCCATTGTGAAGCTGTGTCACCGGACTGGACGAAAGAGAAAAGGGGATTTTTGTAAGAACTTACATTTCTAACCCCTTTCTCTGAGTCCAGTCCGGTGACACAGCAATCCCTCCCTAACGCTCAGTTAAGTGTACCGTTCATGTGTTGTCATGTTATGGTTCTGTTATGTTACATATAAAGTGTTCAGGCATTGTTCTGAGTTATGTATCCTATTGTGCTCTTGAAGTTGAACTGAAGCATGATGGGATGCAGAGGGAGGAGCCTGCTCCCAAAGAATTGAAGCATAGGTTCCTGGCTCCTGGCAGACCCTACTACATCCCATTGTGAAGCTGTGTCACCGATCTGGACTCAGAGAAAGGGGTTCGAACGGTAAGTTCTTGCAAAAATCCCCTTTTCGCTAGGGCTTATTTTCGGGGTAGGGCTTATTTTGGACCGTTGCCCAGAAATAAGGGTAGAGCTTATTTTCAGGGTAGGTTTTATTATTGGGGAAACACGGTAGTGTATTCCACACTATGCTGAGTTTTGTATGCATTGTGGCAGTAACACAAGTGGACACATCTTCATGAGTTCCAATGGTGGTTGCACCAAAAGAGAAAAATGTTGTCTACCATTACTTAAGAAGAGTTTTCATTAGCTTTTTTTGTTTGTTGCATTTTATGTCCCCACTGGCCACCTACAACACTCCCAAATTTTTTACGTAACTCCGGTCACATGTTTACACACTGCTTATAATTGCTCAAAACACCCTATTTAAGCCAGGAACTGCTGACAGCACATTGCGAGTGCAACATCTCTCCCTGAGGATTTGTACCCTTGCTCCTGGTTCCGAACCTGCTCTAGATTTGCTTTATAGCATTATGCCTCAGTGTGTCCCAGCATACCTGATTCAGATTGGCTTCTCAGCATGCTATCTAGGTGTACAGATGTGTCCTTATACAATGTCATTGTGGCATGAGAGTCATGGGAGATCAGATGCGTGTATACGCTTGCACCAACCATGCATTGCATGGTAAAACTGCAGGATGCAAGCATATGCAGCCCAGCACAGGATAGCATTGCCGTAATACATATGCCCGTGCCTACGCATTGTGACACATCTGCATACCAACACCTTTGCATCAGATTTGCTTCATAGCATTCTTCCTTAAGCCCTATACACCATAGAGGATATAGAAAAAGATATCGCTCAGAATGGGCTTTCTGAGGGATATCTTTTACTACATCGTTAATGACCATTGATGTCTGCTGAACATGAAGGTTAATTTGGTTATATAGCCAAACGACACACATGTTCAGCAGGTCTTGGTGACGTAATTTATTTATTTATTTATTTACAGTTTCTTATATAGCGCATACATAATCCACAGCGCTGTACAGAGAATATTTGAACATTCACATCAGTCCCTGCCCCAGTGGAGCTTACAGTCTATATTCCCTACCACATGTACACGCACACACACACAGACATTCCAGGGTTAATTTTGTTGGGAGTACCCGGAGGAAACCCACGCAAGCACGGGGAGAATATACAAACTCCGCACAGTTAGGGCCATGGTGGGGATTGAACCCATGACCTTAGCGCTGTGAGGCGGTAATGCTAACCAAAGAGAAAGGATGCTAACCATTACACCATCCGTGCTGCCCAATTGAATGATATTGTGTACCAATATCATTCAGTTTGTACACTCAATATCAGTGACTTGCATCCGGTATTATTAACTTTATCGGAGGCGGTGGCCAGGGTAACCTAATGTGTATGGGGCTTTACTGTGTTCCAGCTGTTTCAGATTTGCTCCACAGCATTCGGTCTCAGTGTTTTCCTGACCACCTTCTTCAAATTTGTTAGACAGCATCCTTCCTCAGTGTATACTAGCAATTCTTCTTCATTACTACTGGATTGTAAGCTCCTGAGAGCAGGACCCTCTTCCCTCCTGTTGTCAAAGCCCTCTTCTCTTGACATTTCTCTCACAGCTCTCCCATACTTAAACACTCAGTAACCATCTTTGTCCACATACTCATCTCCATCATTGGCCACAAGCCTCTAGTAGTACATTGATCAAGTACTCACTACTTATATTTAAGCTGTAATGTGCATTAAACTGTGGCGCTCTTTAACTGTACTCTATTTTTGTTATTTATTCAATGTAATACTACATTTTGTCTCCCTGTACTGTTGCATTGTCTGGCGCTGTGAAACACGCTGTGAAATACTAATAATAATTATTATTATTTGCTTCACAACATCCAGTCTTTCCAGCACATCTGCTTCAGTATTGCCTCACAACATTCCACTCCAACATGTTCCAATAAACCTGCTCCAGTATTGCTGCACAGCATATATTATGGCAGCCTGCTCCTTGGTCCTTCCAGCAATGAAATCCTGCAACTATTTCTATTGACGTTACCTAGGTGATTGACAGGAGGTAGGCGTGGGTCGGGGTGGAAATCGACCGTTTAGTGGGAGCGCTAAGAAAAACGCAGGAATCACTGGGAGTGTCTGGAAAAACACTAGGCGTGTCTGAGTGTTTTAGGGGAGGGTGTGTGACATCAGCTGTTGGGACCAGTGTAAAAATAATTCGATGGTGAGCCTGTTATGATGGGTTTTGGACATATTTGCACGGCCGCAAATGGATGTGTAGCTGCAAGCATGTATTCACACAGATGCACATTGATTTGCAAGGCGGAATTTCACTGTAGTGGGGCAGCGGCTTAACTGAACACTGGGCGTGTGCAATCAGGTCAGAATGGGTCCCATAGGTTGTGACGTGTAAAAATAACCAGAATTATCATCAGCTTTGTATATTTATCCCTGAATGGAGATGCATAGTGCATAATTGCCTTCAATAGGTTCCTGTTATCACATAATATATTGATTATATTTGCAAGGTTATAGGTGCAAGATTTTTCAGCACCCTAGGGCAAATTCAGCTTACTGCTCCCACCACCCACACACCAATACTGATCTTTCAGAACCTCAGGTGAATGTGTGGAGGTGGCGCCTTAGATGTTCAACACCTTTCATTGGCATTATGTTCTAAAAGAATGCCTTTCTCATGGGCTAATTTACTAAAATGGTTCTATTAAAGATGGGATGTTTCTATGGGCAACCAATCAGATTCTATCTATTATCTTCTAGAAGGTGCTAAATGAAGAAGTAGATTCTGATTGGTTTCTATAGGCAACATCCCATCTTCAATAGAACTCACATCTTAGTAAATAAACCCCTCCGAGACAACCTTTATTAGGGGTGTCCCCTACATTTTGGAGGCCCTAGGCAGCTGCCCAAAGCTATTTAAAGATAGACCCGGCCCTGCTGGTAACTAATCTTATAGAAATCAGTGCTGGAAATACCCATGATTAGTGTTTTGTAAGTCATTCTCAAAAAAACGTACAGTGAATAATATGTGTAGATTACAGTATGTTGATGCCGGGAATATGAGGTTGTGTAAATCATGAAGAAACATCTGTTTAAGTGAGTTTGTTAACATTCACATTTAATGGAAATAACACATTGTTCTGCTGGCTGCACGGCTTTTACATTGCTCAGTGTCAGTAGTTCTCTATGCAACAAGCTGACAAAGTCACAGAACTATTAAGTAGGTGAGATAGAAAATACACGTCTTTACCATTAACAAATGATCTTTTAGGTCATGTAGGAATACAGTAATTACATGATGCATGAAAGTGAAAATTGCTGTATATTTACACGGAACATGAACATATTAGTATTCTTACGTATTAGTTTTAGACTTTACTGGGCTTTGGTAGGAAGAAAATAAAAATGTTGCTCAAGTCTCTATTCTCTAGTGTACTGGCCCTATGGTATAAACAATTACAGTCATTATGTCACAAACACATAGATGTCAGTCCAGTTTTCTTCAAAGGAGACGAGCTGCCATTGTAACAGCATAGAAACACCAGCAACTACACCGCAACACGCCCCCTCGTGACCCAATCTCACCCCAGACTCACCCAATGGGGCTTGTGAACAAGAATCTGTAGGTCTGGTTGTACCGTAAATGTGGCTTACAGCCTCACAGCGACTCGTGTCGCTAGTGAAATTACGGCTAAATGGATTTAGACCATAGAACTCACCTGTAAAAGAATAGCATTGGCTCAGAGCTGTCAGTGATTTGGGGCCAAATGTAATAGGGTGTGAGAATCAGAAAGTGAGAGATTTTGGGAGAGTTTTCCCATGGTAATCAATTACATTGCAAAATCAGCCAGGTTTTGCAGTGAAATACCCCATGTACACCCAAATCCCAGATCCGGCCCGGCATTTGGAACATGGATCCAAGCCAGGTCGGATCCAGGATTTGCACCGTTTACACTGCGGTGCCTACCCGCAGTGTAAACGGGGGAGCAATCACCCCGCCGGGACCGGCGATCGTTGCACTGGGGGCAAGCCCAGCACCAAGGTAAGCTGCAGGGCTGCCCCAGCCCTCGCACACACCCCCAGCCCCCATCTGCGTGGTAAATGGATGCCGCACACAGGCATCCATTCACCTCTTCCCTATCTCTGCTGCTGTCTGCACAGTACAGCAGCGGATGCTGTGTGCGCCCCCCGCCCAACCTCCATATTGACCGCAGCATCCGGAGGTTGGGCTTCCCCCATTGCTGTAAACGGGAGCCGGGTCGATTTACCCGGAGTACCCGTTTACACTACCCTCTTCCCAGGTCCTGCCCTTGTCAGGACCTGGGTAGAAGTCCTGTATAAAGGGATACAGCATAACCCCTTTTACACTGCCACTGACCCGGATCCACGAGGAAAAAACCCGGGTTTTTGCGATGGTGTAAATGAATGATTGCTGTTTTTAAAAAAATGGGGAAACTCTCCCAAAATCTCACCTTATTACATTTGGCCCCAGATCTCATCTTGGGGAAACATTTTGGGACATATTCAATTAGCTGGTGTGTTTCCAGCGGGAGGATGGCATTGGCCTTCGATGCCCAGAACCATTCAGTTTTAAGCCCACTGACCTGAAAAAAAAAATTGGATATTTACAGTACAGTATAAAAGTATCCTCTCACTCTCATGAGTTATTTCAGCCATAAGTTAGAGTAAATCACACAATACTTTAAAGATAAACACCAACTGCATATTTATCAAAGTATCCCCCACTCATGATTTATTTCTGCAACAAGTTAAAGAGAAAACCAAACCGCATTTTAAAGATAAAATGGAAAAGTTAAATTTTTAATCAAAGGAATGGTTGTACAGCGGCAGCAGGTTGGAAGTTTGCTGCCACTGTAAATCTAGGCGAATGTCTACTTTGTGCTGGTTTCCTCAGACTGGGGAGTAGGCTTGTATTTTGAAGTACAGTATTATGGGAAACTTAAACACATCAGTGCAAAGGCATTTTGTGGTGTGCATCCAGTGCTCTTGCTAAATTAGGTTCTTTATGTTTCTGTGTATCAAGCAAAAACAAAAATCAGAGGGTATGTTTTTGGTCCTATTGTTTTTTAAGGCATTACATGGTGACAGATGGATAACAAATCACAAGGGTACACAAATCACACTATAATCCCTCTCCCTCTGACATACTTGTTAAGAAAGTGCCTGTAGAGAAGATACAGCTGATAGGGGTGGGGGTGGTCCTGGGTGTTTCTTATTATTACTCTCATAGAAAGTGTCATATATTGGCACTTCATCCTTCTCATGGCTCTCTGATTTGCAGCATTATTATCCCCACCCTGTCCATGTCAATCGGTATGGTGCTGGATACAGGAAGGTTACTTACTCTTCATAGAGATGAGAGAGAGAAATCAGCCAAAATTGGATGTGTTTGACGCCCCATCTGACCCGATGTGCGGTCCTGTGTGCATCGGCTCGGACCCTACAGATTGAACCTGCTGCAGGTTCAATCTGTCGGATCGGACCCATCAGAGGCACATTGCAGGTGCTTTTTAGCACCCACGATGTGTTGGTCCGATCCGGAGGTGTATGCCAGCGGTGCTTCACCACTGGCACACAGCTATGTGAAGGGGGTGGGCAGCATGGGGTCCGGGATGCGGGTGCAGCGTGGGGTCCGGGCTGTGGGTAGCAGCGTCGTGCGGGGCAGGCAGTCTGCAGTGTCCAGGAATCGCTGAACGGACACTGCGGACAGCGGCGGCAGAACTTGAATTTTTTTTCAAAAGATAGGCCTGCCGCTGATTGGCTGAGAGTGCCCTCTCAGCCAATTAGCAGTTTAAGTTTTGCCTAGTGTGCTAAGAAGCCTTACACAGGCCCTGGATAGGGCTTTACTGGTTTGTGAGAGTATAGGATCAGGATGAAAGAAAATGTAGAGATGTGGTACTCTAGCATTAAGGATGATGACTGAGAAAGAGTATAATGTTTCAGATGATATTAATATTGCCCTTGATGTAGAAAGCAAGGTAACTGATGAGTTTGGTGTGGGAAGGGAGATAAGCTAATTAAATATATCAAAAAGGTTGCCCTTTTTTTAATTATGATTGATATACGTATCTGATCCTTAGATTATGTAAATAGACCTGTTCTTACAATGTGGGGGCTTATGCTTTTGGTTAAGGGGGTGGAGGGGGACCTAGGGGGAACGCTGTAAAAAATGGGGGTGGTGGTAGATGTATACAAAGTAAGGGATGCAGGGGGGGGCTGGAATAATAAAATACATTGGTCACTGGGATTGAAAAAATAGTGGAGTGGTTTATAAAACATGTTTTTTATTGTTGCTACTAAGGGTGTTTGGGAGCTACTATTATAAATATTTAAGACCACTGGGGGTTTGACATATTGCCATTGGAGGGGGTGGGAATTTATTTTATAATTTGAACCTATGGACACAATGGGGGGTACAAAACACCTAGATTTTTTTTTTTTATAAAATATATATTTTGTTACAATTTTTTTCAACTTTAAGTAATGGGGCTATATAATGAGTCAAACTGATAAATCATTAGATGCCACTGCACCGCCACCACATGGGCTGTGACAGAGAGGATGCAGTTCAGCTGGAAGATGTAGTGGAGTAACGTCAACTTCCAAAATGGATATCACAGAAACCTCGGCTAGTAGAGCCCCATTAAGACCCCCACCTCCCCCAACAAGCAAGTAATTTACACTGGCTGCCTTTAACCCCTTCCCGACATTTGACGTACATTTACGTCATGGTCGGGATGTACTTCCCGACACATGACGTAAATGTACGTCATGACTTTAAACGGTGACAGAGGGACGATGTCTGCTGTCCCTGACAGCAGACATCTTCCCTCATTGCCCAGGGGGGGCACCGATGCCCCCCCCTCAGCGATCGCTGCGATTGGCTGTTCAAACGTGAACAGCCAAAAGCAGCGTTTACTGTTTACTGTGTTATGTGTATAATTTTGACTCTGCTGCCCCCTAGTGTCCAAAAAAAATTAAAAGCAGGTTGAAATAATGATGTAATAATAAAGTATACATATGGTCTATGTTAGTTATTAACTATTTTGAGTGGTATGATTATTTGTCTCACAAGCAGAAAATTTAACATTTTGCAAATTGCAAAATGTTCAATTTTTTTACGACATTTTGGTATTTTTCACAAAAAAAAAAAACAGACTGTATCGACCAAAATTTACCACTAACTTAAAGTACAATGTGTCACGAGAAAACATTCTCAAAATCACTGGGATAAGTAAAAGCAAAAAAAAGTTATCCCCACTTAAGTGATACATGTCAGATTTAAAAAAAAAGGCCTCTGTCAGGAAGGCAAAAACAGGCTGCGTCGGTAAGGGGTTAAGATCATAGTAAAAAAGTTTTGTAAGTTTTTTGCACTCTTATAACTGTATTTAATTAAATACTAAATTCTAATAGTAAAGCACCCTCTTTAACTGAAGGACAGTGACCAAGACAAGAGGGTATCCACCTAAATTAGAGGAGAAAGGGGTTATTTACGGTAAGGGCAGGAAAGATGTAGAACTCACTGACTGCAGAGGTGGTGATGGCAGATGCATTAAATACATTTAAGATAAGGTTGGACAAGTACTTGGTGGATAATACCATTCATGGATATAAACCGCAAGATAGAGGGGGGGGGGGGGGGGGGTTTGTCGGCAGATTAATGAGGACATATCCAGCAAACTAGTTAACCCCTTCCCGACATTTGACGTACATTTACGTCATGGCCGGGATGTACTTCCCGACACATGGCATAAATGTACGTCATGACTTTAAACTGTCACTGCGTCTCGAGACGCAGTGACAGAGGGACGATGTCTGCTGTCCCTGACAGCAGACATGTCCCTGCATGCCCAGGGGGGGCTGCGATGTCGCCCCCCCGTCGGCGATCGCTGTGATTGGCTGTTCAGTGTGAACAGCCATTCACAGCGTTTTCCTGTGTTACCAGCGAATCGGACGCTCGGTAACACAGGTGTCAATCACCGCCGGGCGTCAGGGGGCATGAGGGGGTCATCGGTGACGATGACACCTCACCCCACCCTCACCCCACCTGCCCCCAAGGCTGTGATTGGTCCGTGGGACCCACGGACCAATCACAGCCAAGGCGCGACATTTAAACTACCGGTGACTGCGCTGCAGACGCCATTCCGGTCTGGAATAGCGTGCAGAGCGGTCACCGTGCCTATCTGCCGTGATACTGACCTGATCCTTGCTAATACTTACCTGATCCTTGCAAATACCTTACCTGATCACTTGATCACTGCTTGTAGCGTGCTGGACGCTTCCTGGATCTGACTTCTTGGGACTTCCTGCTGCTGCTGCAGTGTGATAGAGAGATAGAGAGATAGAGAGAGAGATAGAGAGAGATAGTGACAGAGAGAGCTATATTTTGTGTCTGCTACCCCCCCTTTTTGGGGGTGCAGGTTTTTTTTATATATAAATAACTGTCAGTGCTGCTGCTGCAGTGTCATAGAGTGATAGATAGTGATAGATAGTGATAGATAGTGAGAGATAGAGAGATTTGTGTCTGCTACCCCCCCTTTTTGGGGGTGCAGGTTTTTTTTTTATATATATAACTGTCAGTGCTGCTGCTGCAGTGTCATAGAGTGATAGATAGTGATAGATAGTGAGAGATAGAGAGAGATAGTGACAGAGAGTGATAGAGAGTGTATATTTTGTGTCTGCTACCCCCCTTTTTGGGGGTGCAGGTTTTTTTTTATACATATAACTGTCAGTGCTGCTGCTGCTGCAGTGTCCTAGAGTGATAGATAGTGATAGATAGTGAGAGATAGTGAGAGATAGAGAGAGATAGTGACAGAGAGTGATAGTGTATATTTTGTGTCTGCTACCCCCGTCTTTTGTGCTGATCACTATATCTGAGGTGATCAGCAACTTTTTGGGGGCGCAGAGGTTTTTTTTTTATATATATACCTGTCAGTTGCTGCCAGTTGCACTGTCAGTTGCACCAAAGGTTGTGCACCTGCTGCCCCTCACTGGTAATCAGTGTTGCATCACTGATCACCTTTTTTTTTTTTTTGAGGCTGCTGTGGGTCTTTTTTAAAAAATTTTTTTACACACACTGTGATTTTGTGGGTGTCCTGTGGCCACTGTGCGCTGATCAGTGACGTACATCACTGATCAGCTTTTTCGGCACAGGGTTGATCTATTTTTTTTTTTTTTGTTCAAATTCCTGTTGCCTTTGAGCGCTGTTCAGTGACGGACGTTACTGACCAACATCTGTGCTCAATTTTTGGCGCAGGACCTTTTTTTTTTTTTTTTTAACCCCTTCAATTTTTTTTTTTTTTAATTGGGTTCAAATTCCTGTATAAAGTATTTTTTTTTTTTCTGCACTACATACACACTACACACTACATACCCCCCGGGTTGAAATAAAGTTTGTACCCCCCCCCCCTACACTATACACGTGTTGAAACATTTCACTACCAGTAACACAAAAATAAAAATGGCATCCCAAATGTCATCCCAAATGTCATCCCAGTCATCCAGAAGAATGTATTCAGCGGAGGAGGCATATGCCATGCTTGCCTCTGATTCTGACACAGCCAGTGAGGCAAGCGGGGAATTTGAAGGATTCATCTTAACCTCATCTTCCTCCTCTAGTGATGAGGGACCCCCTCAAAGACGCCCCCGTAGAGCAGCTGAGACCCCCCCCCCAATAATTGATCTCGTATGGACCCCACCACCAGACAATTTTAAACCCCAGGTTCCTGAGTTTTTGGCCATGCCAGGAATCCAATTTGATTCCACAGGTCTCAGAGAAATTGACTTTTTCAAATTATTTTTCTCTGATGATTTTATAAATTTAATTGTGGACCAAACTAATTTATATGCCCAGCAGTTTATTGCTCAAAACCCCACGTCATCATTTGCTAGGTGGACCCCTGTAGATGCAGTAGAGATGATGACGTTTTGGGGTCTGGTGTTTCATATGGGCATAGTAAAAAAGCCAGAAATTAGGCAATATTGGAGTACAGATGTTCTGTACAGCACCCCATTTTACCGTATGGCCATGCCCCGGGCTCGATTTGAGACGATCCTTAAATTTTTGCATTACAACGATAATGCACAGTGCCCACCCAGAGATGATCCCACCTTTGACCGGCTATTCAAAGTCAGGCCGGTCATTGATCATTTCAGTGCCAAATTTGAAGAGATGTACATCCCAGATAAATTCATTTGCATAGACGAGTCCCTTATACATTTTAAAGGAAGGGTTAAATTCCGCCAGTACCTTCCCAGTAAGAGGGCAAGGTATGGCATAAAAATGTATAAGCTGTGTGAAAGCACCTCAGGGTACACCCACAGGTTTAGGGTATATGAAGGGAAGGATTCAAGAATTGAACCGCCAGAATGCCCCCCCTCCCTCGTAGGTGTTAGTGGAAAAATTGTCTGGGATTTAGTGCACCCCTTCCTGGATAAAGGTTATCACCTCTATGTGGATAACTTTTACACCAGCATCCCCCTGTTTAAGGCCCTTGGTTCAAGAGGTACAGCAGCTTGCGGTACTGTGCGCAAGAACCAAAGAGGCCTCCCAAAAACGCACATTGCCCAAGTAATGAGAAGGGGTGAAAGCAGGGGAATATGCACCGAAAATATGTTGTTGGTCAAATATAAGGACAAGAGGGATGTCCTTATACTGACAACAATTCACGGAGACAGTACCACCTCCGTCCCTGTACGAGGTACCAGTACCCACACCTCCAAACCTAATTGTATCCTGGATTACAATAGGTACATGGGCGGAGTGGATCTTTCAGATCAGGTACTGAAGCCGTACAGTGCCCTGCGGAAAACAAAAATCTGGTACAAGAAGCTGGCCGTGTATATCATCCAGATGGCACTGTATAACGCTTACGTGCTATTCCGTTCTACCGGCCAGAGGGGGACATTTATGCACTTTCAAGAGGAAGTCATAAAGGGCCTAGTATTTGGGAACCAGCAGGCAGAGGGCCCCAGTACTTCTAGTACTGGCCCCCGTATTGTACCAGGGCAGCATTTTCCTGATGAAATCCCCTCCACTGGAAAAAAGGGCAGGACACAAAAAAGGTGCAAAGTTTGCTATAAAAAGGGAATAAGAAAGCAAACTATTTTCCAGTGTGACACTTGCCCCGACAAACCCGGCCTATGTATAAAGGAGTGTTTTAAAATATACCACACATCTATGGATTTTTAGGTTCATCATTTCACCGTGCTTCGGGGGTCTTGCTAATGCCACATAGCACCCACCATTCATTCCACCAGAATCTGAGCCGCAAAATCCAAAAATCACTCCTTCCCTTCTGAGTCCTGCCATGCACCCAACTGGTATTTTTTGGTCACATGTGAGGCATTGCCGTACTCGGGAGAAATTGGGGCACAGATTTTGGGGTGCTTTTTCTCCTTCATACCTTCTGAAAATGAAAAATTTTGAGCCAGAACTGCATTTTTGTGTAAAAAAATGTAATTTTTCATTTTCACTGCCCAGTTGTATCAAAATTGGTGAAACCCCTGGGGGTTTGAAATGTACACTATACCCCTAGATGAATTCCCTGAGGGGTGTAGTTTGCAAAATGGGGTCACTTGTGGGGGGGTTCCACTGTATTGGTGCTTTGGGGGTCTTGCTAATGCGACATAGCACCCACCAACATTCCACCAGAATTTGTGCTGCAAAATCCAAATATCACTCCTTCCCTTCTGAGTCCTGCCACTTTTTGGTCACACATGAGGCATTGCCGTACTCGGGAGAAATTGGGGCACAGATTTTGGGGTGCTTTTTCTCTTTCATACCTTCTGAAAATGAAAAATTTTGAGCCAGAACTGCATTTTTGTGTAAAAAAATGTAATTTTTCATTTTCACTCACCAGTTGTATCAAAATTGGTGAAACCCCTGGGGGTTTGAAATGTACACTATACCCCTAGATGAATTCCCTGAGGGGTGTAGTTTGCAAAATGGGGTCACTTGTGGGGGGGTTCCACTGTATTGGTGCTTTGGGGGTCTTGCTAATGCGACATAGCACCCACCAACATTCCACCAGAATTTGTGCTGCAAAATCCAAATATCACTCCTTCCCTTCTGAGTCCTGACACTTTTTGGTCACACATGAGGCATTGCCGTACTCGGGAGAAATTGGGGCACAGATTTTGGGGTGCTTTTTCTCTTTCATACCTTCTGAAAATGAAAAATTTTGAGCCAGAACTGCATTTTTGTGTAAAAAAATGTAATTTTTCATTTTCACTGCCCAGTTGTATCAAAATTGGTGAAACCCCTGGGGGTTTGAAATGTACACTATACCCCTAGATGAATTCCCTGAGGGGTGTAGTTTGCAAAATGGGGTCACTTGTGGGGGGGTTCCACTGTATTGGTGCTTTGGGGGTCTTGCTAATGCGACATAGCACCCACCAACATTCCACCACCAAAAATCACTCCTTCCCTTCTGAGTCCTGCCATGCACCCAACTGGTATTTTTTGGTCACATATGAGGCATTGCCATACTCGGGAGAAATTGGGGCACAGATTTTGGGGTGCTTTGTCTCCTTCATTCCTTGTGAAAATGAAAAATTTTGAGCCAGAACTGCATTTTTGTGTAAAAAAATGTAATTTTTCATTTTCACTGCCCAGTTGTATCAAAATTGGTGAAACCCCTGGGGGTTTGAAATGTACACTATACCCCTAGATGAATTCCCTGAGGGGTGTAGTTTGCAAAATGGGGTCACTTGTGGGGGGTTCCACTGTATTGGTGCTTGGGGGGTCTTGCTAATGCAACATAGCACCCACCAACATTCCACCAGAATCTGAGCTGCAAAATCCAAAAATCACTCCTTCCTTTCTGAGTCCTGCCATGCACCCAAATGGTATTTTTTGGTCACATGTGAGGCATTGCCGTACTCGGGAGAAATTGGGGCACAGATTTTGGGGTGCTTTGTCTCCTTCATTCCTTGTGAAAATGAAAAATTTTGAGCCAGAACTGCATTTTTGTGTAAAAAATGTAATTTTTCATTTTCACTCACCAGTTGTATCAAAATTGGTGAAACCCCTGGGGGTTTGAAATGTACACTATACCCCTAGATAAATTCCCTGAGGGGTGTAGTTTGCAAAATGGGGTCACTTGTGGGGGGGTTCCACTGTATTGGTGCTTGGGGGGTCTTGCTAATGCAACATAGCACCCACCAACATTCCACCAGAATCTGAGCTGCAAAATCCAAAAATCACTCCTTCCTTTCTGAGTCCTGCCATGCACCCAAATGGTATTTTTTGGTCACATGTGAGGCATTGCCGTACTCGGGAGAAATTGGGGCACAGATTTTGGGGTGCTTTGTCTCCTTCATTCCTTGTGAAAATGAAAAATTTTGAGCCAGAACTGCATTTTTGTGTAAAAAATGTAATTTTTCATTTTCACTCACCAGTTGTATCAAAATTGGTGAAACCCCTGGGGGTTTGAAATGTACACTATACCCCTAGATAAATTCCCTGAGGGGTGTAGTTTGCAAAATGGGGTCACTTGTGGGGGGGTTCCACTGTATTGGTGCTTGGGGGGTCTTGCTAATGCGACATAGCACCCACCAAAATTCCACCAGAATCTGAGCTGCAAAATCCAAAAATCACTCCTTCCCTTCTGAGTCCTGCCATGCACCCAACTGGTATTTTTTGGTCACATGTGAGGCATTGCCGTACTCGGGAGAAATTGGGGCACAGATTTTGTGGTGCTTTTTCTCCTTCATACCTTCTGAAAATGAAAAATTTTGAGCCAGAACTGCATTTTTGTGTAAAAAAATGTAATTTTTCATTTTCACTGCCCAGTTGTATCAAAATTGGTGAAACCCCTGGGGGTTTGAAATGTACACTATACCCATAGATGAATTCCCTGAGGGGTGTAGTTTGCAAAATGGCGTCACTTGTGGGGGGGTTCCACTGTATTGGTGCTTTGGGGGTCTTGCTAATGCGACATAGCACCCACCAACATTCCACCACCAAAAATCACTCCTTCCCTTCTGAGTCCTGCCATGCACCCAACTGGTATTTTTTGGTCACATATGAGGCATTGCCATACTCGGGAGATATTGGGGCACAGATTTTGGGGTGCTTTGTCTCCTTCATTCCTTGTGAAAATGAAAAATTTTGAGCCAGAACTGCATTTTTGTGTAAAAAAATGTAATTTTTCATTTTCACTGCCCAGTTGTATCAAAATTGGTGAAACCCCTGGGGGTTTGAAATGTACACTATACCCCTAGATGAATTCCCTGAGGGGTGTAGTTTGCAAAATGGGGTCACTTGTGGGGGGGTTCCACTGTATTGGTGCTTGGGGGGTCTTGCTAATGCAACATAGCACCCACCAACATTCCACCAGAATCTGAGCTGCAAAATCCAAAAATCACTCCTTCCTTTCTGAGTCCTGCCATGCACCCAAATGGTATTTTTTGGTCACATGTGAGGCATTGCCGTACTCGGGAGAAATTGGGGCACAGATTCTGGGGTGCTTTGTCTCCTTCATTCCTTGTGAAAATGAAAAATTTTGAGCCAGAACTGCATTTTTGTGTAAAAAATGTAATTTTGCATTTGCACAGCCCAGTTGTATCAAAATTGGTGAAACCCCTGGGTGTTTGAAATGTACACTATACCCCTAGATGAATTCCCTGAGGGGTGTAGTTTGCAAAATGGGGTCACTTGTGGGGGGGTTCCACTGTATTGGTGCTTGGGGGGTCTTGCTAATGCGACATAGCACCCACCAAAATTCCACCAGAATCTGAGCTGCAAAATCCAAAAATCACTCCTTCCGTTCTGAGTCCTGCCATGCGCCCAAATGGTATTTTTTGGTCACATGTGAGGCATTGCCGTACTCGGGAGAAATTGGGGCACAGATTTTGGGGTGCTTTTTCTCCTTCATACCTTCTGAAAATGAAAAATTTTGAGCCAGAACTGCATTTTTGTGTAAAAAAATGTAATTTTTCATTTTCACTGCCCAGTTGTATCAAAATTGGTGAAACCCCTGGGGGTTTGAAATGTACACTATACCCCTAGATGAATTCCCTGAGGGGTGTAGTTTGCAAAATGGGGTCACTTGTGGGGGGGTTCCACTGTATTGGTGCTTTGGGGGTCTTGCTAATGCGACATAGCACCCACCAACATTCCACCACCAAAAATCACTCCTTCCCTTCTGAGTCCTGCCATGCACCCAACTGGTATTTTTTGGTCACATATGAGGCATTGCCATACTCGGGAGAAATTGGGGCACAGATTTTGGGGTGCTTTGTCTCCTTCATTCCTTGTGAAAATGAAAAATTTTGAGCCAGAACTGCATTTTTGTGTAAAAAAATGTAATTTTTCATTTTCACTGCCCAGTTGTATCAAAATTGGTGAAACCCCTGGGGGTTTGAAATGTACACTATACCCCTAGATGAATTCCCTGAGGGGTGTAGTTTGCAAAATGGGGTCACTTGTGGGGGGGTTCCACTGTATTGGTGCTTGGGGGGTCTTGCTAATGCAACATAGCACCCACCAACATTCCACCAGAATCTGAGCTGCAAAATCCAAAAATCACTCCTTCCTTTCTGAGTACTGCCATGCACCCAAATGGTATTTTTTGGTCACATGTGAGGCATTGCCGTACTCGGGAGAAATTGGGGCACAGATTTTGGGGTGCTTTTTCTCCTTCATACCTTCTGAAAATGAAAAATTTTGAGCCAGAACTGCATTTTTGTGTAAAAAATTTAATTTTTCATTTTCACTGCCCAGTTGTACCACAATTGGTGAAACCCCTGGGGGTTTGAAATGTACACTATACCCCTAGATGAATTCCCTGAGGGGTGTAGTTTGCAAAATGGGGTCACTTGTGGGGGGGTTCCTAACTTTTAGCATCTTATGGTGCCTAGAAACCTACATGGTGCCTAAAAAATAATCTCATAAAAAGGAGGCTCCAAAATCAAGTAGGTGCTCCTTCTATTATGAAGCCTGTGGTTTGGTCAACGTGCACACTAGGGCCACATATAGGATATTTATGAAAACAAAAGAATTGGGGGAATCAATTTTTAGTCACATTTCTCTAGTAAAATGTACTGTGTTCCTTAGAAAAATGTATTAAAATTGCAAATCTGCAAAAAAAATGAAATTTTGAAATTTCACCTACACTTTGTTTTAATTCCTGTGAAACACCTAAAGGGTTAACAAACTTCCAAAATGCTGTTTTGAATACTGTGAGGGGTGCAGTTTTTGAAATGGTATCATTTATGGGGGTGTCTCACATACAAGTCCCTCAAAGTCACATCAGAACTGAACTGGTCCCTAAAAAAATCAGTGTTTGAAATTTTCTTGAAAATTTGAGAATTTGCTATTCATATTGTAAGCCTCCTAGTGTCCAAAAAAATGAAAAGGAAGTTGAAATAATGATGTCAACATAAAGTAGACATATGGTCTATGTTAGTTATTAACTATTTTGAGTGGTATGATTATTTGTCTCACAAGCAGAAAATTTAACATTTTGCAAATTGCTAAATTTTCCATTTTTTCACGACATTTTGGTATTTTTCACAAAAAAACACAGACTGTATCGACCCAAATTTACCACTAATTTGAAGTACAATGTGTCACAAAAAAACAATCTCAAAATCACTGGGATAAGTAAAAGCAAAAAAAAGTTATCCCCACTTAAGTGAGACATGTCAGATTTGAAAAAAAGGGCTCTGTCAGGAACGCAAAAACTGGCTCTGTCAGGAAGGGGTTAAGCCGATGATTAAATAAAAATGTATAATCCTGGGGAGGATATCAGTTTTAGGAATTACTCTATAGAGTCTAGTTAAAACAGGTTGAAGTTGATGAACGAACATCTTTATTCAGCCTTACCTACTATGTTACCTACTATGTTACATCAAGTAGTTTCAAAACTTCATCAAACCCAGAAATCCCTTATCATAATAATCTGTCCCTCCAAATGTGTCACCACTGTCTTTCTGCCCCTCCCCTTTAGAATGTAAGCTGTCACAAGTAGGGCACTCCCCTCATGTGCTTTCCTTCCCTTACATATGCCATCTGCTATTTAATACTCACTTCAACAGCAACTAACCATTTATTTCTGCCACCTGCTGTTCATTTGTGTGCTATGATGGCTGATACAGCAATATTTATATACCATGTACTTGTGCTGCATTGTCTTTTACTCTAAGTCACTGTATGTTCACATACTTTGTAAGGAATAGTGGAACCCTTGTGGTGCCATATAAATAATGCATAATAATAATAATATAATCTAGAATTACATGAGGGTAATTAGTATTATCTGAAGCAATAAGGAGGGGGGTTGCCAGGGGCATAGCTAGAACTTTGTGGGCCCCATAGCAAAATCCTGAAAGCCCCCCCCCCCCCCCCCCACCACCACCATTGTCACTACAATACCCCTTAGGGGATCAGAAGAAAGAGTGAGAGGTTTGAGAGAGACAGAGGGTGTCGGAGAAATAGGGAAAAAGACAGAGGCGTGAGAGGAAGGACTTAGTGGAAAAAGAGAATGCAAAAGAGAGAGAAAATGGATGTCAGAGAGAGAAAGGGAGAAGAGCTACAGAGAAAAGAGGTATGTGAGCAGGAGATAGAAATAAGTCAGGGAGGGAGAGAGACAGAGGGGAAGAGAGAAAGACGGGAGAGAGAGAAAATGGGGAGAGCAAGACAGTAAGAGAGTGTCAGGGAGAAAAAGGAGGAGAGACTGAAAGAGAGAGGGTGTGTCAGGGAGAGAGGGTATTAGGGAGAGATAGGGGCAGACATGGATTGAGACACTGTGAGGTAAAGAAATGGGGAGAGTAAGGGATTGAGAGGGTGTCAGGGAGAGAAAAGTGGAGATACATGTAGTGAGAAGGGGGAAAGACAGGTAGTGAGAAAATGTGTCAGGTAGAAAAAGGGGGAGAGACAAGGAGTGAGACAGGGTGTCAGGGAGAGATGGAATGAGAGACTCAGTGAAAGAGGGTGTCAGGGAGAGATGGAGTGAGGGAGGGAGTTGGAGAGAAAGAGGGAGAGACAGCCAGGGACAGGGAGGAAAGAGAGTGAGGGTGTCAGGGAGAGAGTGAACAAAAAGGGAAAGATATGTATCACCCGTGTACCAGACTCTAAGTAGGAGCTGGCATTGGGCTCATGGGTAGAAAGGTGGCAAACTTCCAGGTTTACAGTAGGTAATATAAACCCCACCACCCCAAGGTCTTCTGAAGCTCCTTCTCCCAGCTCCACAGCAATGGCTCCACATGGATTATCTTCCTCTTGTCACATGGAGACCCATCATCTGGGAGTGCCACATAGTGCTGAGCTCAAGCAGACCTCACACGCTTCTAAGGGGAAAAATCCCCATAGAAGTGTATCTGTGGTTAAAATGAGGTTTACCACAATCCAAAAAAGGATAAGTAGGTCAAGCTTTTTTATTGATCCCCGGCCAAAGTCCCCCCCCCCTCCAAATTAGTCATCCAAGCCCTGGGATTCCTTGTAAAGTAGGGAACCCCTCACAAGTGTCCTCATGGGGCTATACCAGACACCCCTGTGCTGGTGGATGTGAAGTTGATTGTGTAGAATTCGTACAAATATTGGGCCTGAGGCACTAAGCTTAAAAAGTAAAAAAAATGGAGAGTGATAAACAACCAGCCAATCAACTCTTGACTGACATTTCTCAAACACATGTCTGTGTCTGTGACTTGGCAGGTGGGATCTGATTGGCTGGCTGTTTATCACTCTCCATTCTATCACTTTTGAAGCTTAGTGCATCTGGCCCATTGTCCGTTACAGTTGGACTACAGGTCCCAGTAAGCCAGTGACAACCTGTCAGCACTTAGTTTGTGGGCCAGGGACAAACTAGGAAGAGCACCGGGGTCTCTATCCCACCGCCTACACCATGGAATGCTGACAAATAAAAATGCTGCTTACTTGTGTATCCCAGAGGACCAGAAACTGCAGAGAGCTCAGAGTGCCCCGGCAATCAGTCCCGGGGTAACAGAGTGACGCTCTTCTCCTCATGCTCATTGTACATCATCTCCCAGGCACTGCACTACTCCCTCCTCCTCCGCCACAGTATCAGAGGCTGGCACTGCACAACCATCAATGGTAGGAGTCAGGAGCAGGCCTCTGACTTTTGTCGATACTTTTCCCCCTCATCCTGCATAAGAGCTAGCTGTAACGAGAGTGCCTCTGCAAGGAAAATATTTTTAAAAGCACAGTTCCCCAGTGGAAAGATTTATGACTTAAACGATACATTTTTAATATTATCACAAATAGCATTCATTAGATACATGAGATTACAGTATATACAGTATATGTGTGTGTGTGTGTGTGTGTGTGTGTGTGTGTGTGTGTGTAAATATAAGCAGATTCTGTAGCAGGGACAGCATATTTCCACATGAGGGTAATGTGGAAGATTCAGTCCAGGTTTTAGAGCAACAGCAGGAAAATTAGATCCAGTGCAGGTTTCCTAAACTGATGTGATCAAGGTTTGGCTGATTAACAGAACCTGTTGCTTCATGTAATATGTGTTTCCAAAGCAGGAGGTCATTGCTACCAATGCTGAAAAGCAGCTGGGTGATAGGCTGGTATTTTAATAGTACAGTATGTTAGCTGCTGTGGAGTGTACTGTGTCTGGAATCCTGCGGCAAAACCTGTGATAATGTAACCTACTTGAAAGGCTGTGAACCTGGTATGCCATTTACCTGCCCAAATAGAGTCCAGACTTCAGTGTATGTGATTCCGTTTACTGTTATATTCTAACTATTATAAAAGTTTGAACTAATTCAGTAAGGTTCACTATGCAGCGAAGATTTGCTGCTTAGTTAGCCCTGTAATGTTACCTACCAGGCGAGCGAATGATAAAATCCTATAATTTTTTCCCTTGCGGTCGGGACTTGCTTGCGGTGTGACCTTGCATAAAGGGGGTGTGACTTAGTGGGAATGATGCTTTCATAACCCATGCCTCCTGATTTTGCCACTGAGGTTACATGGCCAGAGCTCTGGCCATGCCCCCTAGTTGTTAGATAAGGCCACCACAGTAAAAGAAGAAGTGGCTTTTTATGGGAAGCTCTGTCTGCTAATGGCTATCTCAGAGGGAGAACACAGCTGTCTGATGTGTTATTAGCACTCCTTGGGTGTATCCAAAGGTGCAGACATCAGTTGCGCTTGGCAACATATTCTATTTGTATACATTGTCTATTTCTAAGTGGAAGTGGGATTTCACTTTTATATGTGCTGAGCTGCATTTAATTTTATTGTGCACATTTACCCTGAGATTTTCTGTGTAGTACTTTTTTAATAGAGAAGATCATTTTGGCAAGTGCTAAGCACAATGGGAATTAAAATATCACTGGAACACATTCAGCAGAATGAGAAAGAGAATGCCAAAGAACAGCAGGGTCTATAGTTATAAAACAATTTTTAAAATAAACAAACATGGCCGTATGACTCGTATCTACTATTGTATAATCAAGACTGTATTGAATCGTATTCCAAATTACTAATACAAGTTAAATCATTGTTCACATTCATACTACCTTTGGTATCCACGGGCCTAATTCAGACCTGATCACAGAACAAATTTGTTCTCAAAATGGGCAAAACCATGCTGCATTGCATGTGGGGCAGATGTAACAGGTGCAGAGAGAGTTAGATTTGGGGGAATTATTTTGTTTCTCTGAAGGGTAAATACTGGCTGCTTTAGTTTTACACTGCAATTTAGATTTCAGCTTGAACACACCCCACCTAAATCTCACTCTCTCTGCACTGGTTACATCTGCCCCACCTGCAGTGCAGCATGGTTTTGCCCAAGTTGAGAACAAATTTGGGTACTTGTTTCCTATCTGGGCGCCCATCGCGGGCATCGCGTGTACATCGCATGCCATTATAATGACATGCGATGCGACCGACGCGATTACCGCGATTTTACATAGGGAACAATGTTAAATGTCCCAATTGACCCGATTTCACATAGGGAACAATGTTAAATGCCCCCCCCCCCCCCCAATTGTTAACGCCACTCCACGATCAACGTCAACCCGAAGCGTGGCGAGCGCAGCGAGCCCGCGAGGGGCGGCGGTACGCGTCCTCCGACCTTTTCATACCCCTACTATCCACTAGGGCGTGGAGTGAGAATAGAATAGTGTGGCGAGCGCAGCGAGCCACCGAGCCCGAAGCGTGGCGAGCGGACGCGGATACCTTCACAGGTATCCACATCCCCTTGCGGGCTTCACAGGTGTCCGCGTCCCCTCGCGGGGCTCGCTGCGCTCGCCACGCTTCGGGCTCGGTGGCTCGCTGCGCTCGCCACACTATTCTATTCTCACTCCACGCCCTAGTGGATAGTAGGGGTATGAAAAGGTTGGAGGACGCGTACCGCCGCCCCTCGCGGGCTCGCTGCGCTCGCCACGCTTCGGGTTGACGTTGATCGTGGAGTGGCGTTACAATTGGGGGGGGGGGGGGGGGGGGGGCATTTAACATTGTTCCCTATGTGAAATCGGGTCAATTGGGACATTTAACATTGTTCCCTATGTGAAATCGGGTCAATTGGGACATTTAACATTGTTCATTATGTAAAATCGCGGTAATCGCGTCGGTCGCATCGTATGCGTTTTTTTGTCAGCACGCGACGCGACCGACGCGATTTTTTTGCTTGCGATGCCCACGATCAAAATCGTGGGCGCCCAGATAGGAAACAAGTACCCAAATTTGCCCTGTGGTCAGGTCTGAATTAGGCCGCATGTATTTTGCCCTATAATAGTTTGTTTGTCTGTTACACGGTTCAATAAATTTTTTGCAAGTTCTGTAAGACACCTTCAGTGTATAGGCCAGATTCAAGATTATTAGTAAACACACAGGGGCCGCCTAGCGGCCAATCAGGAGCCGAATGATTGAAACATTCTGAGGAGAGGCGCTTCTCCTGTGTGCTGGTACCGGGTGTTGTTTTTGTTTTTTTGCCAAGTACCGGAGGAGTCGGAGGACTACTGCAGGAGAGAAGAGGACAGATCTACGCCGGAGGAGACCTGTGAATAGATTTTCCTTCCACAGGTCCCCTATGGATTTCACCGGACCCCAGGACACCAGAGCCGGACCCTGGAGACCCAGGACATCAGGACACTGGACCCGGGGACCTACCTATGGGCTCAAGATAGGTAAGTATCAGTATATATATGGGCTTTGGATGTATTAAAGTTTTATTTTATATGTGTCAGTGTGTGTGTTATTTAACTATTTCTATTATTGTGGAACTACAAGTGCCCCGCTTGCTGGGACTTGTGGTTCTCCAAGTCCCAGAATGCGGGGGAGGCTTGCTGGGACTCATAGTTCCACAGTTTTAGACAATAGTTCATTCTATTTTTTTTACACTTTAATCAGCCCGGTGACCAAAGCACAGGGTCACCGGGAACAGAACCAGGCTTCGGCCTGGTCAGGTAAATCCTGGAGGGGTGGGACCTCTTTCCCCAGGATCCCTGACCAGGCTGATTGGTCAGTAGGGTTAATGCTTTGGCCGCGGGACCTTATATAATAAGTGTCCCCCGGCTGTGGCATTAGGAGAAGAGCTGCTGCTGCTGTCACTTAAGGGGAGGGGGCCCGGGGCCCCCACTGGGCCTTTCCATCAGACTTTGGCCTTGGTAATTTGTAACCCCTACCCCTTTCTCTCGGCACCCCTGATAATACCACACAGTAATGCCCCTTACACATATGACAAATTATTAATGTCCTCATAAACATAATGCCCCTTACACCTTATGCCAACCTTTATTAATGCCCTTCATACACATAATGACACACATAATGCCCCTTACACTTCGTGTTAACCATAATCGTCTCCTTACTCAGCTAGCCATATGAATGATTTCTCTCCCATTAAGTCACATGCGAGGGGATGTGTTCGCATAAATCCCCTCGCATGGTACTGAGGGGATTGGGGGGGGGGGGGGGGCGGACTTTATGGGCTCGCTAGGCAGCGGATCTATGCTGCTTAGCGAGCCTTGCTGAATCAGACCCTTAGTACATTGCAGGGATAATTTCATTACAATATGGACCGCTATTTATCGCGGCACTGCTGTTATTATTATTATTATAGTACATGCCCCTTAATTGTAAAGTCGTAATAGTCTTGCAGGATGTTTTAAGACTTTGTGAAAAGCACAAACTTATTACTAACTTAATTTAATTACATGTAATGACAAGTTAAACATTAATTGAAGATTGTATGTTTCAAGAAATGCGCTTTCAACTATTGCCCATAGAGCATATGAGAACTTTTTAATGACAGCCTTTAGTACAAACCAAAGAACAAAACTAATGTAATAGTTATTTACAATACACATATTTAGTAAATTAGCAATAAGAAGAAGGCCACATACATCGCAGCTTATATAAAGAAATAAATACTATTAAATGGATAGTGCCGAGGATGTCTGCCAACAAGTGATGTCATTAATGAGAGACGTGGATACACAGGGCTGTAACGCGAGTGGTGCTCAGTGTGCCAGTGCTCATGTGCTGCAGGGTACGGAGAGCTGCTGGCGGCACTTGCTAATTATCTGCTTTAATTACTTTCACTAATAGATTCCTGAGTATAGGTAATATGTTCAACAGAACTTAGGACTAAGGTTATTAGGTCGACCACTATAGGTTGACAGTCACTAAGTCGACACATGAAATAGGTCAGCATACAGTACATTAAGTCAACACATGCATTTGGTCGACATGGAAATGTCAACACGAAAAATGTCAACATTCGGTTTTCATGGTTTTTTTGGTGTCTATGTCGACATGGACACCATATACGTCTACTGCATCCTCTGGCATGGCTCACTTTGCTTGCCATACTTTGGGCACGCCATGTTGACCCTTTTCGTGTCAACCTAATGACCATGTCGACCTAATGCATATGGACCATATCCCTATCCCTAGATTTCCTCCTCTTTGAAGCCTGGCATTTCATGATTGGCCCTGTATCAAGCGCCTACCGCTGAGCTCTGGAGGAAAACTCACTCTGTCAGAATTTTCTCCATTGCAAGTTTATTTTCCCTTCCTACAGCTATGCTCTCTCTCTCTTGCCAAGCAATCCTTTTCCCAATCATCTCATCTCAGTCCTCTAGCTCCTATTGCATCTTTGATACTTTCAACATTCTCCTTCACCCCCCTCTCCTCCCTTCCCATCCTGCCTCACTGCCATTGAATTAGCCTCCTTCTTCTCTTCCAAAGTTGAGGCCCTCCACCATCAAATATCTTACTGTCACAGGTGGTGGATTAGATGGTAACGTGTGGTGCACAGTAATAGATGATTGACCAGAAGATTTAAGTTTAAAACGAGCAGGTTTAATGAAAGAACTGATATATAAATGACATGAACAATAATCAAATACTTCTTTGATGAGCAGTCACAAAACATAAAAAATAAGTCTTTGCGATAACCTTGGAAAGAACTGAGAAACAAATCTTTGCATAAATATTGGAATTGGTGTTTGAAGATTGATTGGACGATTGAATAATTGGACAATTGGATGATTGAAGATTGGATGATTGAAGACTGGACGAATGGCGATTGGAAGATTAAACGATTGAAGATAGGATCCGGATCAGGAGGTAGAACCGGAGGGTACCGTGATGGTCCAGTGGCTCCCCGGGAATGGAGGTTGATCAATGGACCGGATACCAGGAAGAGGCTGAGATGAGGTCAGAAGCCAGCAGGGACTACTGACTGACAGGACACAGTGAGTAGAGGCACTAGCAGGAGTCAGGATCTTCCCAGAGCTGTGTACTGCCCAAGGATAGCCTAAGCAGATTCCCTTTATGGCAAGGGGGTTGCTGCCATTAGCCACCTGGAAAGAGGAGGAGGGAAAGACCCAGACCTGGCAAATCACTGTTTTGACCTTTTCCAAGATGGTGGAACCGGCCTCCCAGCACCTACCAACACACAGTCAGACTGCCACGCCTCCAACAAGCCTTTCAGAGCCAGCATCCTGAGCCACCATGACCTGCTGTCGCCAGCCCGACCGAGGACTCCACCGGACACATGCCAGCCGGCGGTGGACACGGACGGGTGAGTACTGTGCCCGACGTGTCACCGCAGAGTGGCGCGTGACAGTACCCTCTCCTTTCTGGGTGGCCTCCGGACATTTACGCCTTTTAAGTGGATTTCTGTGAAAGAATAGTTTAACAAGTTTTGGAGCATGTAGACCAGTCTCCTTTACCCAGGAGTTCTCTTCAGGGCCATAACTTGACCTTTCAACCAAGAACTGTCTACGAGCATTGTGATAACGACAGTCCAGAATTCTCTTGACCTCGAATTCAGTGTCTCTTTCTGTATTGATGGTTGGAGGTTTAGGTACCTGTCTCTGATACATATTTAGCCTCAACGGTTTCAACAGAGAAATATGAAAAGAATTTGAGATTTTCATGGAGGATGGAAGTCTCAAGCGATAAGCCACAGGATTGATGACCTGGATTATCAGATATGGTCCTATAAAACGTGGCGCCAACTTCATTGATGGAAGTCGTAGTTGTAGGTTCTGAGTTGACAACCAGACTAAGTCCCCTACCTTTAGATTAGGCACTGCCCTTCTCCTCCTATCGGCAAATCTTTTGTAATGAGCAGAGGCTTTAAGAAGAGACTTGTGGACCCGAGACCAGATTTTGGAAAAAAAACGGTGCAAGGAAGAGGTTACTGCCGGTATCTCAGTTGTTGGTAAACTCGTGAATTCTGGAGCTCTGGGATGTTTGCCAAAGACAGTGAGCATACGATCTTTTACATCACTCTACCGTGTCCCAAAATAGTACATCAATCTTTGTAGGACTGCGGCATGACCATGGGGTTTATTCTGATTCACTCAGAAAGGCACAATCACTCTCTAATGGACAAAACCATATGCAGTGCAGATGGGGCTGATGTAACATGTGCAGAAATAATTAGATTTGGGTGTTTTATTGTTTATGTGCAGGGTAAATACTGGCTGCATTATTTTTAAACTGCAATATAGATATCCGTTTGAAGTACAAAGTCTTTAAATTTATTAGGCAATTCTAATAAAGTTCAAGCACTTCTTCGTACAGTACAGCTGAAATGCCCAGGTTCTAATCTGGACTGTGTATTTTTCCATTGACAGACTGCTTGGTCTAAGGTGTAAAATACAGGAAGCTGATGGCGAAACATGTCCAAGCTCATGAAAATATGAGGGTGGTACAAAAAATAAGATAATAGGACCTTTCATCACACAAATGTATTAAACTTGTAAATTTTTTTCCACATAGTTCTCATACTTGTCTATGTAGTTGTTCAAGCATTACACTTAGGCATCTATCCCGGCACAGAAGAGAACAGTTTCAAACGCCTAAGCCAAGACATACTGAACTTCACTAACTAGCTTAATGTGTCACAGTAGCGGCCAGCATTCCCTTGGTGAGGAAATTAACAGTCACCATGACCTTCTTTGCTGATGCAGTAATTTTTAATTTCTTTGAAGTTGAAGACAATGGGCCTGATTCACCATGTTTTTATGGCGAATTTGTGCTGTTTGGCGAATTTCTGACTAAAACGGTGAATCACCCTATTCAATGACCACATGGCGAATACATTTGAAGGTTTTTTTCACCATGATTCACCGAGTAGCACTCGCTATCTTTTTATGGTGAAGTGGAATGTGAACTTTTAAAATAAAGTGTTTTGTTTTTTACATTTGGTGTCAAAAAATCAGGAATTTTATTCTGAGGAGGGGCATGCTATTTTTATTCATGTGCTGTAAGCACATGAATATATATTTAATTTAAAAAAAATATTATATATTTTTTTTTTTTACACAGCAGCCAGCAGTGGGCGCCGGAGCCGAGCCGCTCATTACATATTCATATATTCACTGCACCCGATCGTTACGATCGGGTATAGTGAATATACGCTGCCCTGCTGGCACCCCCGGGGGGCAGCCTGTGCTGCCTGGCACTCGGGGAGCCCACCTACCCCCCACAAAGTTCTGGGGCATGCAGAGAGACTTCCATCTCTCTGCCTGCCACCGTCCTCAGGCTCCCTGCGGCAATCGCCGCAGGAGCTCATATTCGCCAGTCAGGGGCAGCGAGCCCCTGACACGTTGAATACCGGAGCCCGCCGGCTCCGGAACGTGGCAAATGTGCAGCGAATCCTAAAAAGGATTCGCTGCACCTCGCAGGTATTCTCATTGAATACCGCCCAATGCGTGTTACCATGTCGTAGATGCGTGTATCTTCTCTTGTGTCACATGATGGAACCACATTTCATCACCTGTAACAATACACTGCAGGAATGGCACTCCCCTTTCAGGGTACTGTGTCAAGTGCAAGAGAGACAATCCCAACCTATTGGTTTTGTGAACTCCTGAGTTGCTTCGATTCCCAGTGTAAGCACTTTTTCCTGTACTCCAGCTGTTCCTAAGCAATATTGTGCACAGTGCACACTGGCCCTTATTCTGATCGGTGCGGCCGGAGCCGATTATGCGGCCTGGACCGTGCGTGCGAAACCCCGCCTTTCATACGGATCGCCAACTCCGTCCGTATGCGGTAAGAAGCTGTCCGAACGGACCGCACGTGTATTTTTCACGGAATACGCCTCCTCCATCTAAGGGAACCTCCCCCATCATTCGATGGTCGCAGACCATCGAATGCAGGACCGAGTGCTCCACCAGCACCCGCAACCTCAGACCACACAGACATTTTTCCGTGCAAAAGCAGAGATCTGGGCGGGCAGCTGACATCCGGCGATGTCATTTGTCCGCCCCCTACACGTGCGTCACGGCCGCATTACCATACGTACACCCAGCGTTTTCATGGGAACTCCCATGAAACGCGGGGCGTATACATATGGTAATGAGCCCAAATAGCCCTTCACGCCCCTCTCCACCCCCTGTTCGGAGTGTTCACATATCATGCGGATTTTGGCCGTACGCCCCGCTCGCACATGCGCAGAGACGCCTCTGCACATGCGCAGACACAAAACATCGGCGGGCCGAACGCACGCGGATATATCCGCACCGATCAGAATAAGGGCCACTGAGATGTTCAGTTCATCCGCAATATCACGAACTAGAATGTTACAGAATCAGGCCTTCAATGCGACACAAACTGTCATCTGTGGTGATATGCTTGGCCAGACGGATCACTGTTCATCTAGATCAGTGATTTTCAACCTTTTTCAGCTCGCGGCACACTGGACAAGACTTTAAATTTGCCAAGGCACACCATCAGTCCCACACGGACTTCTTTCTGTCCCCAGATCCCAATAAAGATGGGAGTTTACCTGAGGGAGTGGGGGGAAGGTGCTGTTGAAGGCTATACTGCCCAATGTCCCATGGAGTGTACCCCCAAATGGTGGGGGACAGACAGGAGGGGACATGGCGGAGAAAGAGTGCATGGAAAGAGGGGGGGGTATAGGAAGCGAGAGGCATAGGGAAGAGACAGGGCAAAACAGTTTGTGCTCAGGTACCCAGGAGTTACCTAGAGATGGGGTGTGAGAGAGGGGAGTTTGATAAAGTTGTCAGGCATACTTTGATCCCTCAAAGTACTAGCGGCGCTGTGCAGGGCTACTTCTCACCTGCCTTGTAAGTACTGGGCCTCCTGCTCCAGCAGGCTCGGACAGCGGTGTTAGTTCTCCTGTGCCCCGCATCGGCTCCAGCAACGACTGGTGCGCGGACGCCGGAAGTTGCAGTTTCTTTGCACCGGCGCTGGAGGGTCTCTTATGCCCCGGCTCCGAAAGTAGTAGTGGTAGTGTCTTGAGTTCCGGTGCCCAAGGGTCTCCTGTGTCCGGCGCCGGAGTCTCTCCTGTGCGTCGGAAGTGGTAGTGGCGGGTGTGTTGTGCGCCAGACACAACACACCTCCGGCTTCCAGCAGAGCCCCTTATCTCTCGCGGCACACCATACCACCACTGACGGCACACTAGTGTGCCGCGGCACAGTGGTTGGGAACCGCTGATCTAGATCATGTGTCCTACTGTTATCAAAGGCAGTGCACCAAACCTGTTTCGGTACACATGGATGAATTTCAGCAGCTGATTTCGATTTCTGCTTTAATTGAGGAAAGAATTGTCTCAATTAGAATGAGATGAATAAGGAGATGTGATGATTATAGAGTTTTGTGACAGGGACAGAATGGCACTTATCTAAAATCTTAGGGATCTACTATATTAGTATATCCATATTAAGCGCAAAATGTAGATACTACATAAAAAAGTAAACAGATGATTACTGGGATTTGCTACTTTCTTAGTGAGCGTTAAGAGGACAACAGTTTTAGAGATGCCCTTAATAAACTTTCAATAACAAATGAAAAACTAAAAGAACCTTTGGATTTCCTTTGTTATCCAGGAGGGATTGGAAGCAGATGCCAACTTGGCAGAATACATGAAGGAACTTTCAAATTATATTATTTAACAGAGAAAGGGTTCTGTAGAAACCTTTCACACATATCTATTGCATTATGGAAAATGATAGACAGAATATGATCCTTTTCTATGGGCAATAACACCTCTTTTAGTTTAGAAGCTTTAGTAAATGTATCCCTATAGCCTGGGTAGATAAGATGTTGAGTTGGAAATGCACAGATAAAATGCACTAATATTTGAACTACAAAACACTGGGGTTTTTTTTTTCCAGTTCTGTGTTACCATAACTTTTTGCTCTCAAATTCTGGTGTATAGTGCTATAGTCATAGTACAGTACGGTTAGGTACTGTCATGCTGTACTATCTACTGTGTACTGTTATAATAAAGAGTCCAGATAACAACCAGATGTGCACTGTAACTATACACTTAGGGGTACATTTACTAAAGCTTCTAAAAATGAAAAGAGGTTATGTTGCCAATAACAACCAATCAGATCCTGTCTATCATTTATCTATTGCAGTGATTTTTAACCTTTTTAAACTCGCGGCACACCGGCGGGACTTTAAAATTGCCAAGGCCCACTATCAGTGCCCCACGTGAAAACACAAAACCCACACAAAGTGGCTCCCACAGTGATATCACCAATACACAGTGGCTCCCACTGTAGTACTTTAGCACCCCCACCCCACCTAGTAATTCCACAAAAATCCTGTGCTGCCATAAATGGAGCAGCAGCAGGCAGGTCCAGCAAGGAGCAGCAGCATTGAGGTCCAGCATGGAGGTCCTGCTCGGAGCAGCAGCATGAATGTACAGCAGGGAGCAGAAGCATGGAAGTCCATCATGGAGCAGCAGCACTGAGGTCCAGCATGGAGCAGCAGGATGAATGGGCATGTGCAGTTGAATGGGCATGCCATGCGGGTTGGCGACGTGGCATGTGTGACCTGTTAGTCACCACAAGTCCATGAGCCAGCTACTGCCGCACAGCTGCCTAGTGTTGCCGGAGTCGGCTACTGATAGTGGTGATAGCTACGCAGGCATATCAGGTGGGCGGCAGCGGTGACCATCTCTAAAGGACCGTGGCACACCTGGCAACTGCTATGGGCACACTAGTGTACTGCGGCACAGCAGTTGCTGCTTTATGGACAACATTACATCTTTACATTTGAAGCTTCAGTAAATTGACTTTATAGTCCCAGGAAATTATCCTGAGCACGGTAACAGGGAGCTCTGTCGCTGAGAGCTCTCTATTCATGGAGCTGCCGTGCTCCAATCTTGGCAGTGTAGATACCCAGACAAAGCTGTCTCTGCCTCCAACTAAAAAATATAATCTGACGAATGTAGTTTCTGGGTACTTAGAAACCATTCTTGAGTTTACCACTTGCCTTCATCTTAGGACAAGTATATTATTTTACAGTTGGGGGCCCTAACTCTAGTTGATAGTTGGGTAAAATGGATGTACAGCAGATTGCCTTTCTTCTGTTAATCAACTTGTTTCTCGATCCCCAAATAAATGTCCAGGATAGTAAGTATGTATACCGTGCTGCCACAGGCTTGTTCAACTGGTCAATAGGCCAAATTTGGTTCTCACACTGTTTGTTTGTTTGTTTGTTTGTTTGTTTGTTTTTTGGGCTCCTAATTTCACTGAAACTTTATGAATTCCTGTAACATATATTTCTCAATTTGGTTAGCAAAGAAAGCAATAAGTAATAGTAATAACAGATGGGTCTTTCTCTTTTACATGTACAGCACTGAATTACAGTTTAAGCTGTTTAACCACTGAGACACTGATAAAAGCTGCTATCTCAATCTCATTTTACGAGTCACTAAGTAAATCCTAAATTCAGTGGCATTCAATACCACCATGGGAGTTCCTTGGTGAATGCTTGGAGGCTGTCTTGGCCTTGTCAGATATATCATATGTAGACTTAAAGGGCAAGATTTAGTGGGTTGACCGTTTTTGAGAAAATGCGATTTTTTCTCAAATTGCCCTATATCGCTGTTTTTTAAAATCACATTTTTGCAGCGAATTCGCATATTTAATGAGGTGTGTATTCCGGCATGAAAAGTGCGAGAAAGTGCGATATAGGGCGATTTTCGGGATGAAAAGTGTGATTTTTTTTAGTCATGAAAAGGTGCGATTTTTGTGAAATGTGCGATTTTGTGATAAAAAAAAAAAAAAACGGCGGGAGGTCCCCCTCCTGTACATAACCAGCCCTGGGCTCATTGAGCCGGACCTGGTTCCGAAAATACGGGGGACAAAACGCGTAGGGGTCCCCCGTATTTCTGAAACCAGCACCGTCCCCCCTCCTGTACATAACCAGCCCTGGGCTCATTGAGCCGGACCTGGTTCCGAAAATACGGGGGACAAAAATCTGGGGGTCCCCCGTATTTTGAAACCAGCACCGGGCTCCAACAGCCCGCAGTGTCATGCCACAGCCGGGGGACACTTTTTTTACACAAGGTCCCCCGTCTGTACCATGAGCACCGTGGCTGGTCAGCCTTGGACGGGGTACCTGGAGGAGTGGGGATCCCCTCCAATAAAGGGGCCCCCCCCCTAGGCTTCACCAGTCCAGGGCTGAAGCCCGGGGCTGTCACCGGCGTCCCTGGCCATTGGACGCCGGCCTGATAGTGTTAAATTCACATTCCTAACATTACTTAACACAGGAGAACTACAAGTGCCAGCAGACCTCCCCCGCATACTGGGACTTGGAGCATGCGGGGCATTAATGGGCCCGCTGGGACTTGTCCCAGCATGCGGGGCATTAATGGGCCCGCTGGGACTTGTAGTCCACCTGTAAAAAGAATGTTAAAATAAAGCACACACACAGAAAAGTAAAACTTTATTACATACACACACACCTCACTTTTACAACCACATACTCACCGATCCAGGATCCAGCGCTGGTCTCCCTTCTGCTGCAGAGCCGGCTACCCCCGCACTGACAGCGGGGACAACCGGCTTTCTCCGATGCAGCTAACAGCTTCTGTCGCATTGTCCCAGCGCAACAGAGGCTGAGAGCGTCTTCGGCTTATGCGTCTCCATGGAGACGCATAGCTCAGCCAATCAGGGCTGAGCTATGCGTCTCCATGGAGACGCATCGCCCAATCACGCTCTCAGCCTGTGTCGCACTGGGACAACGCGACAGAAGCTGTTAGCTGCATCGGAGAAAGCCGGTTCAGCCTGCTGATAGTGCTCTGCTGCAGAAGGGAGACCAGCGCTGGATCCTGGATCGGTATGTATAGCGGTGTAAAATTGAGATGTGTGTGTGTGTGTATGTAATAAAGTTTTACTTTTCTGTGTGTGTGCTTTATTTTAACATTCTTTTTACAGGTGGACTACAAGTCCCAGCGGGCCCATTAATGCCCCGCATGCTGGGACTTGTGGTTCTCCAAGTCCCAGCATGCGGGGGAGGTCTGCTGGCACTTGTAGTTCTCCTGTGTTAAGCAATGTTAGGAATGTGAATTTAACACTATCAGGCCGGGGTCCAATGGCCAGGGACGCCGGTGACAGCCCCGGGCTTCAGCCCTGGATGAGTGAAGCCTGGGGGGGGACCCCTTTATTGTGGGGTCCCCACTCCTCCAGGTACCCTGTCCAAGGCTGACCAGCCACGGTGCTCATGGTACGGCCAGGGGACCTTGTGTAAAAAGTGTCCCCCGGCTGTGGCATGACACTGCGGGCTGTTGGAGCCCGGTGCTGGTTTCAGAAATATGGGGGACCCCTACGCTTTTTGTCCCCCGTATTTATGGAACCAGGTCCGGCTCAATGAGCCCGGGGCTGGTTATGTACAGGAGGGGAGACCCCACGCCGTTTTTTATTTTTTTACACAAATTTTACCAAAGAACCATACTCCGATCACTCCGATTTCGTGGCAAATCCCGCATTTTTTGCCGATTTTCGCATCTCATTAATTATGCGAATTCAGGAAAAAGTGCGAAAACGGCCGTTTTTGCAATAAAAATCGCCAAAAACCCAACATCAACCTCTAATAAATGTCACCCAAAGTGTGCAGACATTTTTAAATATTGTTCTTTAAAGAGAGGTGAAGCCCAGTACAGGGTATTGCCTGTTAGAAGAGTGATGACATAAGTAACCATGGCAGGTTGGAGAGAAAGGGGTTACCTTCTCTAGAAGTGCACAGTATCTATGTCCCTTCCTCGTACTCTGCAGACTGGTGTTATAGGGTCAGTTTGAACTTTTTTTTAGAGGAAGAAGTGTAGTCAATTTTGTGATAATCTCTTTAATAAATTTTTCTAAATGTTTTACACGCCAAAATTGCCCTAACATTCAAAGATACAATTTGTATTTCTTTTATTATTATGACTATGGAAAGTCCATTGATGAGGACATTGGGCCCAATTTGTATGTTAATATTGCCCCAGCGGCATCTTTGTACTCAGTTAATGTTTAAAAATATTCAAATGTCATAGCCCTGGGATTTCGATTGAGATGCCCATATGTGGTATTTCAAATCCTTGTAGCTGCAAACAAAGCCCTACTGCAGTGGTTTCCAAACTTTTTTGAATCACGGTGCCCTAGTGTACCAAAATCTTTACACAGCACCCCTAGGCCAAAGTTACTGGCCTAGGGGTGCTGGAATCTGGACATCGATGAGGATATCCAAGTGACGGCATCCTGATCATAAGTATGCAGGTTAGAGTTAGGTAGGGGGGCTTTAGGTTTAGGCACTAGCTGGGTACTTAGGGTTAAACTGTGGGGAAGTGGAGGATCAGGGTTAGGCTGTGGGGAGGGAGGGTTAGGAATTTAGAAGGGGGTTAGGCTAGGGGACGGTTAGGTTTTGGCTGTTGGTTAGAAAGGCTAGGGCTAGGCACTAGCGGAAATGGTTAGGGTTAGTCTGCATGGGGAAGGTGAGTATACCTACTGGGCCCCCGTCAGAATTCCTTGCATCTGGGTGCTGGAGTCGGTATTCTGACCGCTGGCATCCCCACCACTGGTAATCTGTATGTATTCCCATGGGGCCCATATATCTAACCTGTATCTGGACAATTCACAATCTCAATTCTCCAATTCCATCCCGTAAATGTCTTCAATGGGCAAGTCTGCAATATTTAATATTTTGAATTTCCCTGATAGATCACTGATTATCCATGTCTGCCAAGGATTGGATGTCTGTGGATCAGATTGCACATGTCTGTAAAAAATGGACACAAGCATACAGGATGTGCAATGCAGATTTGTTTGATTCTGCCAGCCCACATGTGGAGAGGTGGGATAGAGAATAGAAGAATACTACAATGTAGGCTATATACAGTAAGGACAGGTGAATGCAATTTAGCGGATCATTCATTGTGCCATGATCCCAGCACCTGCCATCTGTCCTAGCAGTCAGCGACTTTTCTATATATATACCTCCATGGGCTGAATGACCTAAGGAGAGCCACAATACACACTTTTACAAACTTGGACACCTGCAGGATTTGGATCAGGTTGCATCATGAAATATATTAACATTTGCACTTACTGTAAATATTATGTATTAGTTGTGTCTTTCAGTATATATATTTTATATATATATATATATATATATATATATGCGGAGAGAAGAAGTGGCACACAGAGACCCCTTCATCGGGATACAATCCGTATCGTTTTGGATTAAAAGCATCTACTGTATTTTCACCATTTATCAAGTCTTCGTGTGCCACTTCTTCTGTCCGCATATATCTGGAGGGTTGCTGTCCCTCATAAGGAGGCACCGGAGCATATATATATATATATAACAAATATAACAAAGTAATTACCAGGATCACCTGGAAAAAATAGGCGGCACTCGAAGTCTATGTTCAAAAGTGGATCTTTGTATTAAGTAAATTGCATATTAAAGATGACAACGTTTCAAGGCCCAACTGGCTTTTTCATTATGTCATTTGCAAGTAGTGTAACAAAATAAATAACGTTCACGTTATGGACACTAAAAAAGTGCACCGCGGCCCCTCACGTGGCTTGCTGCCCTCGCCATGCTTCGGGTACACTATTTTATTCTCCCACCACACCCTAGTGGATGGCAGGGCATGAAATACCACCTGTCGGCACATGTCAGCTCAAAAAAGTAAAAAAAAAACCATGTCGACCTTTTGACTGTGGACCTAGCCCATGTCGATTTAATGCATGTGTCGATCTTATGTCTCTGTCGTCCTAACCCCATATCGACCTTCAGACATGTTAACCTTCATGCATGTCGATCTTCAGTGGTCGAACCAATGCATATATTGCACATTGGACAGACTGTAATACTAGTGATTCTTATGTTGAAAAAACAGATTGGCTTAAAGATTTGTATAGGATGGAGGATTTAATGAAGGCTGAGTCCAGAAATTGTCTAGATGCGACTAATCTAGAACAATATCTTGAAAAGAAAATGATCCCAAGAGGCTTGAGAATGTTCAAGAACTCTATTTTCCAAAATGACTCAGATTACCAACTGGAATGGGACCAAATTCTGGACTCATGCTCCTTCTCACTGATTAAACTGATAATAAAATACAGGATGAACAAAGTTAGCGAATTGGAAAAAGATATTGAAGAGGCCAAAAAATCTCTAGATAAATTTAAAACAGATACCAGTTTTATTGAGAAAGATAAACTAATTAATGAAAGAATTTGAAAATTTGAAAAGGACCTGGCCTTTACAAAACAAAAAAAGTTTAAGCGCGATGTATATGATTACCAAAATAATGGCGTAAGGGCATTTAGAAAACAGAGAGATACTAGAAACAATGGAGGAATGGAAAATAGGAGGCAGTATCAACATCAAAATCAAATAGATTCACCTCAAATTAGGAATTCCGAATCTTCATACAATCAGAGTAGACAAAACTATCATTATAACACAAAAAAAACTTATAAAGATAGTACAGACCATCACCAAAAAGGATATCAAAGGGAGGATAACCGGGAAAAATTAGAATATAAAAATACAACATCTTTTTTGGGGGCACGTCCAAAAACAACGAGGTGGGATCTGAATTATTCCCAACAAAATCGCGACTCACCAAAGAGACAAAGAGAAAGAAGTATAGGGGAAAACGAGGAGGTAAACGCTCCCAAAAAAAATCAAAGGTACACATAACCCCCCAAAAAATCCAAAGTGTCTTTAATCTGTCAGATAAACAACTGGATGATAGTCATCTCTCAGTATTACAAAAAGGCTTAAAATTCTGCCCTACCACCCAACCTAACATTTTTGACCTTTTTGTGGAGTTAAATAGGTTTGTTCGCACAATGTGTCGCAAACGCTATTTCGCGCAGAAGGCTCTAGACAAAAGAAGTGATGACTCCATACCAGTTGTTTTAGACAGTAATGACCAAATTATGCTTAACACTTTGGAAGAGTTATGGGAAGAAAGTCATGATAAAATAAAACCGATATATGATTTTAAAAGATCCCCATCTAACAAATTTCGTGTCAAATCAGAATTTTTCCCAATTAGTGCCAAAAGTTCTAGTATAGAGGCATTCTACAAAATTACCCTTGAAGATTTTAAGGCATTATGCCAAAAAGAACAAAATAAATCGTACAAAGTTTCTAATTTGACAAAAAAAGAAAAAGAGGCGTTAAGAGAATTACAAGAAGACAAACAGTTAATGATCAAACAAGCTGATAAGGGGGGGGGGGGTTGTTCTTTTAAACAAAAGTTACTATATAAAAGAATCCTACAGACAGTTACATGATATAAATTTTTATGCCCATCTTGAAAAAGACCCCACAAAAGATTTTCTTTGTCAGATTGAAAGTCTGCTTGATCAGGCACACTCCTCGGGGGTCACATCCAAGGAAGAACACAAATTTCTTTTGCCCACACATCCTATCACACCCACTTTTTATTTTCTCCCCAAAATTCATAAATCCCTCACAGCACCTCCTGGGCGTCCTATAATTTCTGGGATTAATTCTATCACAGCCAATTTATCACATTATATTGATCACCACCTTCAACCCTACGTCCCGGCTCTCAGGTCATACATCAGGGATACTACAGATTTATTAAATAAAATACAAAACATCGAGTGGAAGGAGAACTATGCGTTTCTTACACTAGATGTAAACGCTTTATATACGCACATTCCACACAAATTAGGATGTGACGTAATAAGAAGACATTTAGACCTTGATGTGGACCTGGAGCCGGCACGTAGGGATTTCATTCTTGACAGTATCACTTTTATTCTCACCCACAATTATTTTATTTTTCACGGTGATTTTTATTTACAGACTATGGGGACGGCCATGGGGACCAGGTTCGCGCCCAGTTATGCAAACCTATACATGGGGGAGGTGGAGGAGAACCATGTGTGGGGGAGCAGCTGGGCGCAGAGCCTGGTCTTCTATGGCCGTTACATAGATGACCTTATCATTATTTGGGAAGGAGATGAAAAATCAGCTAATCTTTTTGTCCAATCACTTAATTCCAATTTATATAATTTATCATTCACTCACACTTATAGTCAATCAATAGTACACTTCTTGGATGTGACCCTCGAGGCCAAAAATAATAAAATTATGTCTGTTAATTATTTAAAATCAGTTAATACCAATTCATACATTCATTTCAAAAGTGCTCATGCTAAACCTTGGAAAGTAAACATACCCAAGGGACAATTTATGCGCCTTCGGCGTAATTGCACAGAAGAAGAGCACTTTATAAAACAGGCTGAAATGATGGCTGACTCATTCAGAGAAAGAGAATATCCAGAACCCCTTCTTCATAAAGCATTTACAGATGTCCTTGCAATGGACCGTAAAGACCTACTAATACCCAAAAGTAAGAAATTAGCGAAAAAAGAAGATCAGGACAGAGATTTTGCATTTATTAGTAAATATAACAATTGTGCTAAAGATATAAGAAATATAATTACAAAGAACTATAGGGTGTTACAACAAGATAAAATATTATCAGAATTAATCCCCAAAAAAACAATTATTATACATAAAAAGAATAAAACACTTAAGACCCTATTAGCGCCGAGTTTCCTAAAGAAGGAAACCACAAAAGTAACCGAAAAACATCTCGATTGGTTACCCAGTAAACCAAAAGGCCTCTTTAAATGTGGAAAAAATAAATGTATAATGTGCACACAAATATCTAACCCTAATCTGATATCAACAATATTCACAATAGATCCCCCATATACACCTAAATCGTTCATCAATTGTGATTCTCTGTATACAATTTATCTGCTATATTGTAGCTGCAAACTCCCTTATATTGGTAGAACAACGAGGTCCTTAAGGACAAGATTTATGGAACACCGTAGGAATATAATAAAAGGTTTTCTAAAACATAGTGTATCAAGACACTATAAACTGCATCATAATTCAGATCCGAAATGTCTATCTATAATGGGACTAGAATCCATAGCCCACACACCCCGAGGAGGGGACAGATTTAACCTACTCTGCAAAAGAGAAATTTACTGGACATTAAAGTTCAATTCATTACACCCTGATGGATTGAACGAAACAGTAGAGTTAAATGCAGCATTGTAATAAATTGTATACATAGGTATACATATGTATGCATAGTCTCTCGGCCTGGTTTATCTTTATTTATATATTCATTTTTTTCATCACATTTTTTTCATTATTGCCTTGCGTCTCTTATCTATTCATTTTTCATTGTTAAGACCTATACAGAATGATAGATACTAATCTTAATCCGTCTTTAATAAATACATTAATGTAACTATAATCTGTTTCTATGCGCCTCCAATTTACAATGTTCATTATGATAAAATTATCTATATAACTATCTGCTTGATCCTATATATATATTTTTTAAGCGTTATTTATCGTTGTTAATTGAAAAAAGAAAATAATGTCCACAAGAATAAAGACTAATGTTAAATTGTGACTGTGAAATATCATCACAAATGTGTTGAAGTGGGATGGTGTACGGACTCGTATAGGTGTGCGTCGTTAGCAACCTATCCAGTGGCGCGTTGTCATGGGAACGTGGGATTCTCCTTGTTTACATGGCGACGCGGGAGGTTTCTTCCCCTCTACGTACATAGACGCTCCTGACGTGCCGGGTGATGTACCGCGTTGCACAGGCACGTGGCGCCTGACACGTAGTGGAGGGGAGTGCGCGAGAGGGGGGAGCCTCGATGACGCAGGGCTTACCCGGGTCACGTGTGATCACGTGACCACGGGTTGCCTAGCGACACACTGGACGCGACTGCGAGACCGCAGGAAGAATCCCCCGCTTCCTCTACCGATACCGGCAATCGGTGAGGGGTGGGGACTCCCTGCTAGGTAAGAGCAGTCACCAAGTCCGGGCACCATCACCAACTGTCTCTTAAATGGGCAAAATCGTTACCGTTAGATACGTATATATATTATACCTTACTTCCGGGTCATGTGACCCACTGACACAGACATCTGCAGCTATTAATTGCCTTTAACTAAGGATTTCTTATGTGAATTTTAAGCATATTGATTTAAAGATTGCCTCCTGATAGAATGTATTATATAAAAATATAAAAAGATTATTGTATACACGGTTCTCAAAGTTTAAAATGTTTTTATTATCATGTAACAAGTCTGGTGCACCTGTGAATCATTAATCCAATCAGCAGCACAGGTATAAAGCCTGAAACTGGCTGCCTATACACCACATTTGCTCCTGAGGAAGCCGGAGGAGGATATTCCGGGGAAACGCGTTGAACTGTACATTACCTTGCTGACTCCATCCCCAAAGTGACCTGGTTCAACACCCTACAGACACCCCTTGTTGTATTGGATGAAAAATCGTTTGGGTTTGCATTATCCCTAAAGATCCACACAGAGGAGGAGAAGTCTTCTAAAAAGGGAACCGTGAGCCTTTGAAAATATAAGGCATTTTCAGAACCATTGATGTCACAGATTCTGGACTCAAAACCTTACCAGATGGATTGATGGTAATATAAGTCAGCTTACAATCCCCCCTATTACGGGACTTTATCATATATGAGAATAACCTCAAGCGATAAATGATTCACCAGCATTCAATTTTATTTCTATATTTATTTTTATTTTTCTATTAAATGTATGTATGTATTTTATTCGTTAATTAAATATATATTTTTATGAGAACCGTGTAATTACTGAAGCAGCGAGCGCTGGCACATATATATTTCTCTTTTCTCCGATACCAATTAGGGCCTGACAAGCCCTGTGCCAGCAGCTAATTGATTGTGCAACACACAATTACTTGATTTTTTCTCTATTACCCTAAGTCAGTGTGTAGCTGCAACCATGAGCTGTTTCTCTAATTTCTCAGACCGTAGGGACAGGAGGCAATCATATATTGCACATTGGACAGACTGTAATACTAGTGATTCTTATGTTGAAAAAACAGATTGGCTTAAAGATTTGTATAGGATGGAGGATTTAATGAAGGCTGAGTCCAGAAATTGGCTAGATGCGACTAATCTAGAACAATATCTTGAAAAGAAAATGATCCCAAGAGGCTTGAGAATGTTCAAGAACTCTATTTTCCAAAATGACTCAGATTACCAACTGGAATGGGACCAAATTCTGGACTCATGCTCCTTCTCACTGATTAAACTGATAATAAAATACAGGATGAACAAAGTTAGCGAATTGGAAAAAGATATTGAAGAGGCCAAAAAATCTCTAGATAAATTTAAAACAGATACCAGTTTTATTGAGAAAGATAAACTAATTAATGAAAGAATTTTAAAATTTGAAAAGGACCTGGCCTTTACAAAACAAAAAAAGTTTAAGCGCGATGTATATGATTACCAAAATAATGGCGTAAGGGCATTTAGAAAACAGAGAGATACTAGAAACAATGGAGGAATGGAAAATAGGAGGCAGTATCAACATCAAAATCAAATAGATTCACCTCAAATTAGGAATTCCGAATCTTCATACAATCAGAGTAGACAAAACTATCATTATAACACAAAAAAAACTTATAAAGATAGTACAGACCATCACCAAAAAGGATATCAAAGGGAGGATAACCGGGAAAAATGAGAATATAAAAATACAACATCTTTTTTGGGGGCACGTCCAAAAACAACGAGGTGGGATCTGAATTATTCCCAACAAAATCGCGACTCACCAAAGAGACAAAGAGAAAGAAGTATAGGGGAAAACGAGGAGGTAAATGCTCCCAAAAAAAATCAAAGGTACACATAACCCCCCAAAAAATCCAAAGTGTCTTTAATCTGTCAGATAAACAACTGGATGATAGTCATCTCTCAGTATTACAAAAAGGCTTAAAATTCTGCCCTACCACCCAACCTAACATTTTTGACCTTTTTGTGGAGTTAAATAGGTTTGTTCGCACAATGTGTCGCAAACACTATTTCGCGCAGAAGGCTCTAGACAAAAGAAGTGATGACTCCATACCAGTTGTTTTAGACAGTAATGACCAAATTATGCTTAACACTTTGGAAGAGTTATGGGAAGAAAGTCATGATAAAATAAAACCGATATATGATTTTAAAAGATCCCCATCTAACAAATTTCGTGTCAAATCAGAATTTTTCCCAATTAGTGCCAAAAGTTCTAGTATAGAGGCATTCTACAAAATTACCCTTGAAGATTTTAAGGCATTATGCCAAAAAGAACAAAATAAATCGTACAAAGTTTCTAATTTGACAAAAAAAGAAAAAGAGGCGTTAAGAGAATTACAAGAAGACAAACAGTTAATGATCAAACAAGCTGATAAGGGGGGAGGGGTTGTTCTTTTAAACAAAAGTTACTATATAAAAGAATCCTACAGACAGTTACATGATATAAATTTTTATGCCCATCTTGAAAAAGACCCCACAAAAGATTTTCTTTGTCAGATTGAAAGTCTGCTTGATCAGGCACACTCCTCGGGGGTCACATCCAAGGAAGAACACAAATTTCTTTTGCCCACACATCCTATCACACCCACTTTTTATTTTCTCCCCAAAATTCATAAATCCCTCACAGCACCTCCTGGGCGTCCTATAATTTCTGGGATTAATTCTATCACAGCCAATTTATCACATTATATTGATCACCACCTTCAACCCTACGTCCCGGCTCTCAGGTCATACATCAGGGATACTACAGATTTATTAAATAAAATACAAAACATCGAGTGGAAGGAGAACTATGCGTTTCTTACACTAGATGTAAACGCTTTATATACGCACATTCCACACAAATTAGGATGTGACGTAATAAGAAGACATTTAGACCTTGATGTGGACCTGGAGCCGGCACGTAGGGATTTCATTCTTGACAGTATCACTTTTATTCTCACCCACAATTATTTTATTTTTCACGGTGATTTTTATTTACAGACTATGGGGACGGCCATGGGGACCAGGTTCGCGCCCAGTTATGCAAACCTATACATGGGGGAGGTGGAGGAGAACCATGTGTGGGGGAGCAGCTGGGCGCAGAGCCTGGTCTTCTATGGCCGTTACATAGATGACCTTATCATTATTTGGGAAGGAGATGAAAAATCAGCTAATCTTTTTGTCCAATCACTTAATTCCAATTTATATAATTTATCATTCACTCACACTTATAGTCAATCAATAGTACACTTCTTGGATGTGACCCTCGAGGCCAAAAATAATAAAATTATGTCTGTTAATTATTTAAAATCAGTTAATACCAATTCATACATTCATTTCAAAAGTGCTCATGCTAAACCTTGGAAAGTAAACATACCCAAGGGACAATTTATGCGCCTTCGGCGTAATTGCACAGAAGAAGAGCACTTTATAAAACAGGCTGAAATGATGGCTGACTCATTCAGAGAAAGAGAATATCCAGAACCCCTTCTTCATAAAGCATTTACAGATGTCCTTGCAATGGACCGTAAAGACCTACTAATACCCAAAAGTAAGAAATTAGCGAAAAAAGAAGATCAGGACAGAGATTTTGCATTTATTAGTAAATATAACAATTGTGCTAAAGATATAAGAAATATAATTACAAAGAACTATAGGGTGTTACAACAAGATAAAATATTATCAGAATTAATCCCCAAAAAAACAATTATTATACATAAAAAGAATAAAACACTTAAGACCCTATTAGCGCCGAGTTTCCTAAAGAAGGAAACCACAAAAGTAACCGAAAAACATCTGGATTGGTTACCCAGTAAACCAAAAGGCCTCTTTAAATGTGGAAAAAAAAAAAAAAAAATGTATAATGTGCACACAAATATCTAACCCTAATCTGATATCAACAATATTCACAATAGATCCCCCATATACACCTAAATCGTTCATCAATTGTGATTCTCTGTATACAATTTATCTGCTATATTGTAGCTGCAAACTCCCTTATATTGGTAGAACAACGAGGTCCTTAAGGACAAGATTTATGGAACACCGTAGGAATATAATAAAAGGTTTTCTAAAACATAGTGTATCAAGACACTATAAACTGCATCATAATTCAGATCTGAAATGTCTATCTATAATGGGACTAGAATCCATAGCCCACACACCCCGAGGAGGGGACAGATTTAACCTACTCTGCAAAAGAGAAATTTACTGGACATTAAAGTTCAATTCATTACACCCTGATGGATTGAACGAAACAGTAGAGTTAAATGCAGCATTGTAATAAATTGTATACATAGGTATACATATGTATGCATAGTCTCTCGGCCTGGTTTATCTTTATTTATATATTCATTTTTTTCATCACATTTTTTTCATTATTGCCTTGCGTCTCTTATCTATTCATTTTTCATTGTTAAGACCTATACAGAATGATAGATACTAATCTTAATCCGTCTTTAATAAATACATTAATGTAACTATAATCTGTTTCTATGCGCCTCCAATTTACAATGTTCATTATGATAAAATTATCTATATAACTATCTGCTTGATCCTATATATATATTTTTTAAGCGTTATTTATCGTTGTTAATTGAAAAAAGAAAATAATGTCCACAAGAATAAAGACTAATGTTAAATTGTGACTGTGAAATATCATCACAAATGTGTTGAAGTGGGATGGTGTACGGACTCGTATAGGTGTGCGTCGTTAGCAACCTATCCAGTGGCGCGTTGTCATGGGAACGTGGGATTCTCCTTGTTTACATGGCGACGCGGGAGGTTTCTTCCCCTCTACGTACATAGACGCTCCTGACGTGCCGGGTGATGTACCGCGTTGCACAGGCACGTGGCGCCTGACACGTAGTGGAGGGGAGTGCGCGAGAGGGGGGAGCCTCGATGACGCAGGGCTTACCCGGGTCACGTGTGATCACGTGACCACGGGTTGCCTAGCGACACACTGGACGCGACTGCGAGACCGCAGGAAGAATCCCCCGCTTCCTCTACCGATACCGGCAATCGGTGAGGGGTGGGGACTCCCTGCTAGGTAAGAGCAGTCACCGAGTCCGGGCACCATCACCAACTGTCTCTTAAATGGGCAAAATCGTTACCGTTAGATACGTATATATATTATACCTTACTTCCGGGTCATGTGACCCACTGACACAGACATCTGCAGCTATTAATTGCCTTTAACTAAGGATTTCTTATGTGAATTTTAAGCATATTGATTTAAAGATTGCCTCCTGATAGAATGTATTATATAAAAATATAAAAAGATTATTGTATACACGGTTCTCAAAGTTTAAAATGTTTTTATTATCATGTAACAAGTCTGGTGCACCTGTGAATCATTAATCCAATCAGCAGCACAGGTATAAAGCCTGAAACTGGCTGCCTATACACCACATTTGCTCCTGAGGAAGCCGGAGGAGGATATTCCGGGGAAACGCGTTGAGCTGTACATTACCTTGCTGACTCCATCCCCAAAGTGACCTGGTTCAACACCCTACAGACACCCCTTGTTGTATTGGATGAAAAATCGTTTGGGTTTGCATTATCCCTAAAGATCCACACAGAGGAGGAGAAGTCTTCTAAAAAGGGAACCGTGAGCCTTTGAAAATATAAGGCATTTTCAGAACCATTGATGTCACAGATTCTGGACTCAAAACCTTACCAGATGGATTGATGGTAATATAAGTCATCTTACAATCCCCCCTATTACGGGACTTTATCATATATGAGAATAACCTCAAGCGATAAATGATTCACCAGCATTCAATTTTATTTCTATATTTATTTTTATTTTTCTATTAAATGTATGTATGTATTTTATTCGTTAATTAAATATATATTTTTATGAGAACCGTGTAATTACTGAAGCAGCGAGCGCTGGCACATATATATTTCTCTTTTCTTCGAACCAATGCATGTCGACCTTCCCCTTGTTGACCTAGTGACTGTATCCCAACTGAGACCCTTATATTATATATTGTTTCCTTTAGCTCCCATTTTATTAAACTGTACAAACTGAATCATAGAACAGGACATTTTTTGTCAGTAACATACATTCTCTCTAAGACAATGATTAATTCAGGTACAGTAGCTATGAACCACACGCCATGTGCCATTACAATTGCATGGAAACGCCAACAGATGGACACCATCTTGTTTTCACCCCGAAATTACAGATTTTTGTACTTATGTGACTGTAAATAAAGATCTGTAAAATTGATGCTATAGTAAATGTGACCCCACAACCATCCACATTCACACATGCACACACATACAGTATATACGCACTTACTTGCGGGAAGAAAATGCAAGCTTGCTAATAACTGAATATATAAGATTCCTAAATTCATAGAGATTTCAGTGTTATTTTAGATGCCTTTGATTAACATCTAGAGCAGGCATGTCCAACCTGCGGCCCTCCAGCTGTTGTGAAACTACACATCCCAGCATTCCTTACCATAATATTGCTATTAGGGAATGCTAAAACTATTGCAAGGCATGCTGGGATGTGTAGTTTTACAACAGCTGGAGGGCCACAGGTTGGACATGCCTGATCTAGAGAATGAAATGCACCAATTAGTTGTTTTGTTACATTTTGTACTTTTGAACTTAAAGTGTTACGAATTTCCCATTATGATCAAATAGCTCATATGGGATGTGTGATTCAGATGCTTTCTGAAGCAGGCGGTATAATTCGCACTGGGCTTGTGAATATATTAAGTCAAATTCTGTTCAATTAATTTTTATCACTTCCTATAACTTCCTATTTGTTTTAGTATTTGTTTGAGTTATTGTTACATACTATACTCTATAATAAAACATAATGGTGTGACATGGACAGCACTATTAATCCATACTTCCACCAGATTATATACAGGTATATTAATCAAATCTGTTGCATAAAGGAACTTTAGGAGGTGCTAAAGGTGTTCCTACTCCCGGACCTCGTTGTGATGTCACGCTGTGCCGGGTCCCGCTTCCTGAACATATTATAGCACTTTCAAAGTATTCAACATTGGTCATAGAAAATCATGGGTGTTCAATGGCCATCACACCCATTCAAGTGTTATCACTGATTAGCCTTCTCTGAAACTAAAACAAATATTATCATGTGGGGTTTTTATTTATTGGACAGAAACCTTTGACATCTGTACATGTCCTTAAGCACAATTCCACTGATGTTATCACATATCCCCCTACCTGCCCTGTTTTGATCATACAGAGCAGATACAAGACAGCACATCATTAAATCTAAAGTGGTTAAGTATAATGTTGTTCTCAGCCTTGCATAAGCTAGTTCAATTTAGGAATTAGGTAGGCATCAATCTAAAGGAGTTGCAAAGGAAAAAGGGGGTATGGATCCGCACAGACTAGTACATAGTTTTTATATATTCATATGAAAAACATCAAAGAGACCAATATACTGGACTGCTCTTATGAAATTAAGGTAGTCTTGGATTGGTGGTGCGCCCAACACATTCAGTATTTGTAACTGAGTAGAGGGGGGTGTTTGCAAGAAGCAAACCAAAAGACAAATGTGCCTTTTTGGGCGCACTCTTTATTGTATAAATTCGATATGGTTACTGCATTAAAACGTAACTTTTAATTGGCTTCTTACACTAAAATATTGAGAGCATTCGTCAATTTATGATCAGTTGTTTGATACATGTTCAATTGACTGTCAATCAAAAATCACATATAACATTGAGATAAGACATGGACAAACAAACATTTAAGAGACATGCTGTACTAATAGCTTGTCTTGATGTACACCATAGTAACCCTCTGATATTTAATTACCTCAGTACGATACCAATTTTTCTATTATATTATCAAAAGATTTAAAATATTAAATGCCTTAGCAGAATATCAACTGATGGCTCAGCCGCTTCAGCTCGGACCATCTCTCATGCTCTTCAATTGAAATACCGAGTCACTTGCTGCCCCTTATGATCAGGTGGAAAAGGGGAAAATCCCTAAATGGTGATTGGAGATATGATCGGATGGAAAAGGGAAAAATCCCTAAATAGTGATTGGAGATGGAGGAAAATGACCCCTGTGAACAGTACTCCTACAACCGGTGGCTCCTGAGTATCTGCTGTTCATTCACCCGTCTGAGTTACCAACCAGTCAGTTCACCAGGAGTCTCCTCTCTGGTTAATGAACTGGCCCCATCCAGGCACTGCTGGATTATGGCCTCTAGGGGGGTATGTAGGTAACCTATTGGACTGAGTGTTGAATGAGAGTACCAGGTTGGTTGTTGTAAAGGAGTTACGGTACAGTACACTTCTGCTTTCCAATTCAGCTTCGTGAGTCACCCTGGTGCTTTTCAGTATTGCAGGGAGACACTGCGGGTTGAATGGATGAGAGAGTGTTTTGAAAAGAGAGAATCCCAGTGATAGGTTGTCAGTTAACCAATTAATGGGACTTCTGCTTTCAGAGATCTGCAAGCATCGAATCACTGATCACTCTCATATTTAACAGAGGTCCTAAGAAATACATAGTGAATCTTTTAAATTAGAGATCAATAATGAGCAATGGAACAAGCATTTGTTTTATAGGGTGGCCTGGGAGAATGGCACTGATACTTAGGACATGAGACAAAATATTCCATTATATCTTCATTTATCTATGACCAAGAAAAACTGCTGTAAAAATGTCTCAACCATTTTCTCTTTCCCTAGATGTCCACTAGATAGATGTCTATGAGCCAAGTGTAACACAATTCTCAGATAGACTCTATTAATGAACAGTTGTTCCACAATATCTGGCCCCTTTGTACACCTTGTACAATTAATCTTGATGCTATGCGATGTGGGGGTAGGCCAGCCTACTATCTCGCTCCAGTGATTTTCCATTGATCACTTTTACAATCTCTCTAGCTCTTACCATTGTAGAGTCTTTTAACTCTGAGGCAAAGATCTTTTTACTCGCTTCAAGTAAGACATACAATCAACTGGTTCAACATTTTCTACTTCAATAGGAGGTACATTGATTTTATCCCTACTGTTCTCATTATTCTCACACTCTTCAGCCATGCTTGCAAAAGGGGACACTTCAAATTCGGGAGATACTCCCACTGTACCAGTAACATTATTAAATAACTAAGAACCTTTTGATAATGTTACTAGTACAGTGGCAGTTCCTAAAGGCTTTGCCATAGGTTTCAGAAATGGGAAATATCAGTTCCCAATATTACATCATACATTAAATAATGAACTAAGCCATCAGTGACAACCATGGGCCCACATAGGGTTTATATGTTCACTTCCATAATACAATAGTATAGAGCATGCCCTTGTTTCTAGGTTAGCCCAATAGTTTTTCATGCCATTTTGATGGGGTTAACCAAATCGGCTTTCAAGAGCCACCAGACTACAAGTATCTAACAGAGCCTCTGCTTATATGCCATCTACAGAGAATATTTATAATTGTTTCTTTAGCTGCGCAGGCTACCTGAAAAAATAATGACATTCTGCAATTTGTATAAGAATAATCACATTGTATAGATTCAGAGGTAATTAGACAAGTATTAGCAATGTGACCCAAGCCACCACAAAAAAAATCTGATCACATTATTACAAAGTCTTTTCATTGTGGGAACTTTCCTGGCCCAGAGAAAAGTTCCAAACTGGTTCCAAACTCTGAAGTTAATTCCAATGTCTATCCCCTTTTTCTCCTGGAACAGTCTTACCAGAAGTCACTGGAGATCACCATTGCATGGCTTGGGTAGAATGGGATACACTCAATAACTCCTTGGTCAACACATACCTCTTTACCATATCAACATATTGGTCTGCTGATTTAGGGTCCACATGGCTTGCCTATTTGCAGAGCTGCCAGCCGTAGCTGAAGATATTGGTCGATAACCTGTTCAGCATTCTTTGGCACTCTTAGATGCTCTGGTTCTAGCCACTTTTTGGTGAGGTAGATGAGGTCATGTATTTGAGAGCGGGGAGGTTTATCCACTTTGTACTCCAAGCAATGCATTCATCATGCTTGTACTGCCAATGAGACACACAAGTGAGCCAATATTTCTGATTTAAACTTATCTTAGTTTAGCGCATCATTAAGACTTAGGTCACTGTAGGCATTTTGAGGCTCTCCTGACAAAAAGGGTGCCCAAATTCCAGCCCATGGAGCTTCAGGTCAGCTCTCCCTTTGGCGGTTTTTGGAATGTCATCAAATAGGCTTCCACTTTATTACATCTTTTGTAGGAGGTTCTTTATAAATCTAGTAATATTGCCAGGCAAGGCCAGTGTTCTCGCTGGAGAACATTGGCCATGACAGATTGCTCAGCACACAGCGCTGACACATCGCTGTGTGCTAAGCAAACTTGCTGAGCATTCAGAATGCTCAGCAAATCGCTACGTGTGTAGGCCGCTTAAAACAGATCTTTTCCTGAGTGTTTTAAATTCATAGGACAGAAACCTTGGACATATATACGTGCCCTCAAACCATACTTGCCGATATGGTAGCTGCATTCTCATGGATTCCATGATGCTCTTCACCGCAGTGTGAGCAGCCTTCCTGGCTGTAAGAGAGGTGGTTGTGTGCGTTGGGGGGGGGGGGGTGGAGGCAAGAAGGTTGTGCTGGCCGGTATACTTGTCCTCTCTTATGGTACATGCAGAATTGATAAAGGAGGTACAGATAAAGTAATGAGAAGATAGTCATTAATCTATGGTGGGGGTCATGCCTGCCTACTTTGTCAGAACATCGGGGAGACACCTAAATTTGATACATCAAACCTGATGATGGCTAGAGACACCATGATTGCTTATGAAGAACAATCTTTCCATCCTTCATAAACATTGCTGCGGTGTGTACTGACAGGTATTCAATTTCCGATTTCTCCATTGTGTGCCAAGATTTAAGCAATGAAAGGAATGAAAAATGGTCTCAAGAACAGCAGCTCAGTTCCACACATAGTAGCAGACGTGATAACTGCTAAATATAAACAAGTAATTTGTTATTCTATAGAAGTTTCATATCAAAGGGGCACTATACGATTATTTTATCAAGAGACTGATTGGTTGGTGAGTCTTAAAGTATATATGCTTCTCACAGTTATAAATGCAGGCTCTTATATCTATATCAGCTATTACAGCGAGATATCAGCATGGTCTACACAGGAAAAAAGTTTCTGTCTTACAAATGATGTAACAGGTTGTACAAAAAAGGCATTGTTTGTTCTATGAATGAGTACTGGATTTGCTGCTTGTAAATATAGTATATACATAAAATAGCATTGTGTTGTAAGGAACTGTGATTGGCCAGATGTTTTTTTTTATTATTATCATAATTATTCTCGTTTTGTATGGTCCAGAATTATGCTGAGTAAAACAGAACATACATAAAATAGAAAAAGACTAAATAAATGAAGCATTAAAAGGTTATATAGCCCATAGACTTATGAGATATTGCATACAATCATTCGATTTTGACCACATCTGTTCGATAAATCGAATGATTGTATGTACATTTTGTGTACCATGCAACATGATTTTGAATCTCACGTCGATAGATATTATGTGCTGTACATAATATCTATTGGATTTCAGGAGGGATTGCATGTGGTTTTTTAACCACATGCAATTGCTCAAAAGCAATCGGCGTCCGGCGGGCGGAGGGATCGCTTTCATCGGGGAGCGGGGGCAGAAGCACTGCCCAAGGCCGGCGGCGTAGCGAGCTCTCCAAGCCTATCAGCATCCACCTGAGTGTGAGGCCTCTGATTGGCTGAGATCTCTCTGAGATCAGAGAACTGCCCCGTGTTTTAAAGGTTTTTTTTTTTCAAATTCTGCCACTGCCGCTAACCCCCACCGCCCCATCAGTGCTCATTCAAAGAGCTCTTGTACTCTGCTGCCCACCACCCGTCCACTTTCAGCACCATATATGGGATCCCAGATGGCATGCGACATCGGGTGATGGAAGAGGGCTTTTAGGCACCATAAGATGCAATGGGACATTACATCCAATTGCATAAGTGTATGGGCACCATAAGAGCTGGTCCTGCTTGTGGGGAAGCTTACATTCTACAGTATATAGTATTTTCTTTGCACACAAATAGATACATTAAATCCATGACATCATGAGTAGTAAGGGCAAGTAATTTATTATATTACAATGGCTGATTAAAATGTACTGACTGCCTCTGTTTTCCTGTCCCATAGATAGATGTGGCAACACTATGCTGGTTAAAATTGTAAATCTCATATATCGATGTGTCGAATCTGTGGTTGGTCTTCGTTGTTTGGTCACAGTGAGTGAAAAAGCTTTTTACATGTCGTCGTAGCTGATGAGGAAGATTTGTCTGTGAGACTATGTCAGTGAGCAGAAATGAGCATGAAATGTTATGGCAAGCATGTGGTGGAGAAACAATTAGCCATGCTGCATTATTTCAGTGGTGGATGCAATTCAAAGAGGGTAATATGAGAGTGACTACTGAAGCACTTGCTGGGAAACGTCTACCTAGTACTAATGCCAACATTGCCAGAGCTGCGTTGTTGCAAAATGACAGAATGTTTACTTTACACAAACTTTTGGCTTCACTTGGCATCTCATTCAAATTGGTTGAACATATTGTAACAAAGGAGCTGCGTGTGTAAAAGGTGGGTACCCAGAAATCTCACTAAAGAGCAGATGCGATGATGAGTTTTTTGTGCAAGAACACTGTTTGCACGTCGGAGAGGATACCTGAATTTCTGAAATCTATTGTGATGTTTGACAAATTGTGTATTCGTCCTCATGATCAGAAACAACAGTCCAGTGTATGGAAACATGCAAATTCACCTACAACCACGACATTCTGTGTGATTCCTTTGGTGTATAAAGTCATACTTCTTCTCACAGATACGTCTTCCTCACCTGCCATGACAAAGCGTACGAAGACTTACTCGATGTGACCAAACAAGAAGACTATGACAGTCCAACCATAGTTTTAGACATATGAGCTTCACAATAACCAACGTAGTATTGCCATGTCTACCTGTGGACAGAAACACAAAGGCAGTTTCATTACATTTCAATCAGCCCTTGTTATTATAGAATATTTATCTATTTATTTATCGAGTATACAAAAATACCTAAATAGACAAGATTGGTCACAGTGAAAGTAGGCTCAACCTTCTGTTCACCCCCAGCCCCCATCTGCCGGTGTTTATGCTGCGCTGATGTCATTATGCTGCATGCACGGTGCCAGCCCTTCCCTTCTGCCTTCTGTCCCTGCCTACTGTATGTGGCCACCTAGGAAAAACAGAGCTGCGTGAGGAAGCAAACTGGGAAATGAACATGACTTGAGCACAATCTGCAGCACTGCCAGCTCCCCAAAGAAGAATCGGTCATCCTCCACACCCATGCAGAGCTGGAACTACCATTGGTGCAGCAGATGCATTGCTTTGGGGTCCCTGAGGGCCAAGTTATCCCCTGGCCCTTCCACCAGGGCTTTCCTAAGCCTAACTTTTTAGGTAAGAATACATAGATTTTGGCACCCTCATTGATGATATTGTGGGTGGAGCTACAATGTGGGTGGGGTATCAATTGGCCCACCTACATAAATTAAAGTAAAGTCTTTAAATACTCAGACTTCTGAGTGCAGTCCTTCAACACACACTTATGATTGCAGCCCCTTGCAAATGGTGCTCACCCCAGAGCCCAGAATGCATCTCCCAACTACCTTTCACTTTGCTAGGTATATATAGAGGGCACCACCCAATAACCAAGAGTGCCAAACTTAGGTCACCCACCATGAACCGACACAAAAGGTACCTGGATTTCCTGCCTTTTCTCATTTCTGATCCTTCTTTTTTTTGGGCAGTGTTGGTTTCCCCCAGGTACGTCGAGTGCTTTATTTAATATTTTGGCACAACATGTTGTTCTGTGTGTTGATGATTGGTGGACTCTCAAGGAGTGTTTTCTTTTGGCTCCTTATAAGCGTTTCCAACAGCTTTGAGGGCTGCAAGTTTCAACTTTTTTATCAATTGAATCTGTTTAGTCGGAAAGGGCTGTGGATAGTTGAATCCTCGTCCGTGTACAGACAATCCATTGACGTTTTCAATGATCTGCTGACTTTCCAGCTCTCAACAGTCAGAACATTGAATTTAAAATATCGGAAGCCAGCGAAAATGGCCTGGATTTCGACTGTCTGACTGTGTGCATTGGTGGATGTTGAGTTTTGGTTTTATCTTCGACAATCACTTTGTTCAAAGCATTGACTCTTCTGAGCTCACAGAATGATTGGATCTCCTACTTTGAATAAAATAAAAGAGCCAATGCTGGGCCGAGTATAAAATCTGGCCATGAGAATGGTGTCTAATACCCCTTTCAGACAGAAAAGTCTGAAAATCCCGGCAAATACACGGCATTTCAAATGCCGTGTCAATTTGCCGGGAGCAGCCTGACCCCCCTTCACACAGAAGAACAAATTACCGGGTTGAAAATTTCTACCCGGTAATTTGCTGAATAACACGGGTATTTCTTCTGTGTGAAAGGTTCAACACGGGTCATAAATCCCGTGTCCTCGACCCTGGTCAATTCCCGGGTCGGAGACACGGGATTTACGACACGGGTGTGCCCTTTCACACAGAAAAAGGACCCGTGTATTTAATGAAATTCCCAGGTGGAACTGCTTCACCCGGGTATTTCATTTTCTGTGTGAAAGGGGTATTAGGGTGAAAAGATAATGATACAGATGTTGTTCACCACATGGTAATGAAATATAAAATCTAAATATAAGGGATTTCTCTCGAGATTTTAACCTTGCCATGACAATTACTACCATCTTTAGGGTCTAAACTCATAGTGACTTTTACATGGAACTGCATCAGAATATGCTACCCTAAGCATGAGACTCCAACATGCCACAATTTAAAAGAAGATACACCTGCACCACCTGAAAAGGCTGCAGTCTGTCAATCGGCTGCATGCAACAGCGTGGGACCCATTATGCACATGAGCAGGAGCCCCATCATAGATGTATGCAAACAGGGGCAGATTATCCTTAGGTCTCACAGGGATGATTCACTGTAGGCCAACGCACCCGTGAGGCAACTTGTCAACCAGTGACCCTTTCTTTAAGATATGGCCTTGTCCAGAGTAGTGGGCCAGTCCCCCTCCTGTCTCCCACACAAACAACCTTTGCCAGGTCACAGAGCACCCGATGTTGCAAATATTCATCTAAGCAAACACCCATCTACATCCACTGTTAAAGGGACAGGAGTGTGTGCTATCTGGGCATGTGACAATTCTTGGGTGTTTTTGTGCTCCACTGGGAGAGGAGTGAGGATATATGCGATATTCGGAGGAATATGTAACGAGTTGTTTTTCTGCTTGATGGAGGTTTAGGCTCTCAGTGGGGGAGGTGGGTTATTATTTGAAATGTGGAGGTTTTTGGTTTGTCAAAGCAGCTAAAAGGTCTGGTGGCACACTAGACCGCCAATGGCTTCCACAAAGGTTTAGAGATGTATTAATTTAGCCTATTTTGAGGTTGGTTCCTCCTATATTTAATTTGGGGCTGCCCACGTGAGGCCACTTCTAGAAATTTTTCCAGGGCCACTTTTAGTTCACAATCTGCCCCTCTATATAATCCATTGGGTTTGCAATAATAAATGGTAGAACTATGTGCTTAATAGTGAAGGCAAACTCCTAATCTGGTTCCCATGATCACATTGTTCAGTCCTACTGGGCATGACTGCTGTCTGTTATTAAATGTTTTCTGTTGTCTTTTACTGTGTCTTTCCTTAGATATCGTGTCCAGCATTCTTATACAATGCTTTTATATACTAGTGAACTTGCAAATACAGTATTAACCAAATATTGACATGATACCCGATTCTCATTGGTGCTAACATATTTGGTTCTACTAATTTATACTGTTAAAGGGTAACTATGGGAATACAGTGTATGCTAGCATGCAAGGGCAATGATCTGTACATATTACGCAATCAGATAAAGTAAAGGATAATTCCATTCAAAGCTGATAATTTGCTTTGAGTGGAACATCATACATTAAGTACAAGATTATTGGACCCGATGCATCCAGATAACACCGGATCCCAGGTGAGTAAACTTTTGATAAAGGCTTTTACCTGTTATATGCCACCTAAACGGAATTTTATGATTTACATGAAGCTATTTTTTTTTAAGTTATAAAGTTGTTTTAATATGGAATGGACATGTAGAAATATATTATACATTCCTACACGGACAATGAAGAACCATTTGGTAGACTATCAAAAGATTGTTTTTCATTTCTTTGCATTTCGTATTTTATACTGTATGTTGCCAATTTGCCGCCAACAAAGAAATCCTATCCGAAAAGCAACAACATTTAAACGGGAAGAGTACATTTTAAGAAAATAACTTTCATTGACACATCATATTGCAAATATATGACTTGCGGGTCATACAATCTACAATCATACAATCTACAGTCATACTTTATCTACTATTAAGTGAATAAATTATGTCTCCTAATTTGACATTGATAAATCAACAGATATAATGATCCTAGATGAAATGTGTAAAAAAAGCACTATCTCACACAGTTGTACATCGTTCTCCCTGATTCATACTGCTTCTGATAGAATATTTTCAATTGTATTAATTTATACATCATTTATCAATCATTTGGGGATTTTGGGAAAATGAATGAAGATTGCAGTTAATGCATTCCTATGTCCACAGTGTAGAGCCTAGATTTCTATAGGAAAATATTTCTGCATTTGTAATGTAAGGTCTCCTTTTTTATTTCTTTTTTTCTATAGAAAGGTATAATTCACCCCAGTTGTTACCTTTTAACTTGTAACAGCTGGCTAGGTGAGATGGTGTTACCATAGTAACCGCACATAATATGTATCAGCAGCAGTATAGCCATCGCAGTATAGAGGTGTTAGCAAGTTTACGAGGCTCATGATTGGCTCTTTCAGAAATTTAACGACCCCAACCCCCGCTAATCACGGATTGCTAACCTACCCTTGCTTTAAATTTCATATACTTTTGTTGGCTATAAATAGTATTTTGTCAGGCATTTTATTACATTTTTCAGTCTTTGTTACTACTTTAGCCACTGTATTATAATATGCACTCTCAGTACAAGCAAGTGAATACTAAAAGTCTACATTTCATTTAATTTTGCCTATTGCCAGGCTGTGAACACATGCCAAATTGTGCATACCATGGTATGGCATTTAGGAGTTGATTAAAGTCTCCTCGATGTGTCACCATGATATTTGGCTGTGCATATCACTGTAGAATATGGTAAGTACCATTGCTAATTTTCCTGTGCATAAACCACCAGCCAATCAGCTCCTACCTGTCATTTTCCAAAGACAGCCTGTGACATGGGAGGTAGGAGCTGATTGGCTGGTGGTGTATCACTCTCCATTTTATCACTTTTCAAGCTTAGTACATCTAGCCCTTACAATTTAAACTTTACTTAGAGTTCAAATAATTAGATTGATAAAATGGAATTCACAATTTACAATAAAAAATCTATTTCTCAAAAAATCCCTTTGTAAACACATGTGTTATAAGTTGGAGAAGCAACTCTTATAGGGCAAACTGATGTTTACAAGGATTTACCCTTTGAGTGCCAATATCTCTGTGAGAGATGTGCAAAACATCGGCTAAAAATGCCAGCGTCGCTCACATTTGTTATATAAATTCAAATAAAAAATGTTGGGTAAAAATAGATTGTTTCCTATATAAGGTAAATATTACAGGTCATTATGATGAATGAAATGTTTGCTTGCCAATTTTTACACCTAATTTGACAAATTCACTTGGCACTCAAAGGGTTAAGAACATACAGATCAGGATATAAAACTGAGCACACACTTTTCAGTGTAAGTACAGTATAGTTCACAAGATTGTTGGCACAAATATAAAACAGTAACATGGACCAGTCTGCAAAAGTAATTATCACAAGTTAATATACTAAAGTTTAAAACTACATGGACTCAGATAATGTCACAATATACTGTGTTCCTTCCGTTATAACATCACTCTCCTTTACTGCCTTGCACAAAATGACATTCACATTTTACCTTCTATTATGTCCAATGTTTATAATGCCTCATTCACTATAATGGCCTTTGGGTCTTAGCTAGCAATATAGATAGGGAGCATCTCACTTTATCAGTCACAAAAATGGAAGATATTTGATGGACACACAACTTCAGAGCTACAAGATTCTTAAAATGTATTGTGATTGTTTTTTAAAACTTTTTTAAACCCAGAGTTTAGGATGACGACCGATAGGCAATCTGTAAAAGCAATAACGGCTTTGTGAAAGGCAAACCCAGCAATGGGCGTGTCTTCTACATCATCTTGGAATGCCAACTACATGTTCCCACCCAGTCTGTCCCAAAGAAAATGATAAGGAAGAAAATTGTTGTACAGTACATAAAAAGCTTCCATATCTTTATTTTTTTTGTCTCATATCTTTTTAAGCTGGCAATGTTTACTGCTATAGTGCACTTAAATGTAAGCTACTAAGTGACGGTTTCCCTGGAGTCGAATGCCTCTGTATGTGTTTGGCTAATTAATACAGCTCTAGCAGTATTCTTCTAACAGTCTAATTCAGGCCTGGCCAACCTGTGGCTCTCCAGATGTTGTCAAACTACAAATCCCATCATGCCTTGCCACAGTTTTGCTATAAGGGAGAGTTAAAACTGTGGCAAGGCGTGCCTGTTAGCCTGTCCTGGTCTAATTGTTATTAGCTGGACTCTAGTACACGCAGCAGACAGACTCTCTAGCCATTGAACTCATATGTCTTGATAAAGGCCAGCAAAGGCTATGTAGTTATTGGTGCTGTGTATGTGATTTATTTCTTTTTATTTGTGTGTCACTATATGTTGGTTTTCATGTTAATCAAATCAACATTACTGAAATAACATATTAGGTTAGGGAGAATTGCAAAACAACTACCTTGAGACCAACATGGACCAAAAATGTTGGTCGATGTATTGATCTCCGATTCCCAGCCATGCCATTTCAATGGTTGATTTATACTCTATTCTTAACCGTGTGAGCATTCCCAGCGCTGAGACATGATCCCTTCTACAGACAGACAGGCTATTCCATGTCTATCGTCCAATGTTACATAGCTACCCGTTACTACAATAGATTGGCTGCATTGCGCTGCTCCTTTCTTCTACTTCTCTGGATAGTTTCCATCTCTTATTATTATAACGAGGACAATAAATCAGAGAACAATTGACTTTTTCTGTCCTCAAAAAGAATTTATATCTTATCCAACCAGAGTTAATTTTTTGCCATTATATGTTGGCTTGCGTTTCAGCAACTTTTATGGAGTCTATTTATTTATATCTTTTTTTTATATCTCACATTTTCAGTCATTTATTTATATCATCATGAATATTTTTACCATTCCTAGTGTAGTTTTCTGCCATATGCCAGGATAATGAAAATAAACCTCCGCCCATTTTTGTTAATAGTTGGCTGAAAGCACAGGCTAAAATTAGCTTATGATGTTAAATGTATAACATTTAACATGATCACTTCATCATTTCTGAATATAAGCTTCCATATTTTTTAATACTATTCATATTGTATTTTTATTTCACATACGGCAAGTTTATACCTTTTGACACATTTTCTGGGTGTGTATACGTTTTTATTCAAAATCACAATTTATTTCCCATTGATTCTAATGCAAAATCTTTTCATTTAAACTGGAAGAAACTTTATTTATATAACGTGTGGGAATACGTGGCACAGGATCCTGGCACAATGACACCTGAGGTTACAGGTTGTCTGTCCCATGTAACTCTCTAAGTTCCTGTGGCTGATGGGAGTATGCTAGTGTGTAAATGGATATAATTACAAACTATCCTATGGAAACATGACAATTTTGGAGGCTAGTCCTAAAGAAATATTTTAATGATACATGGTGGACAAAAGCAGATTATGCAGTGTTGCAATGCTAGCATGGAAAATACATACAATTTAGTGTGAAATGAGGTTACAGTGAAACTGTTGTGAAAATATTATTTATATAAATTATTTGGAATGGTATATAAGTGGGCTCTTAATGTATGCTTCACTTAGTAGGAACAGGCAGCAGAGGCAAAATAAAATAAACAAGTGAATATAGTAAAACCTTTACGATAAGGCAATGGTGAAAGGAGAGACGAGAAGCCCAGCCAGCGGAATATTGCGTGATCCTATGGTTTGATGTTCTTAGTAAAGTAAACACAGCCTTCGTCTGTGTCGTGTCACCAAATGACCTTGTTTGCTACTGTGTTAGGAATAAACCTATGGCAGATGTTTGCTTGTGGCACTAGTAAGGAGGACACTTTTTCTTTCTTTTCTTGGCTAGAGAATATACTAGTATTATATCCTGATCATTTGTAGTGTCGTCCCTTTTGGCATCAAAATGCATTTTTTTTCACTCTTATAGCTCAGTAGCTAATCACATTGTTTTCACACCACATTTGCTAAATACACTGCAATATCAGATATTTCTTAATAGAATATAGATTGTCATATTAACTATAAAAAATATTTTGAATATAAATATCCCAGGTTAGAAGAATTTTAAAAATACATAAATGTATACTGTACTTTCAAGAACTGACTACCTGTTTTGTCCAACATAAATTACATCTTCCCTTTGATCCTTGGTAAGTCCCATACAATTTTCTGTATTTTCTTGTGGTTTTGCTACAGTGTTCCAAGGCTATGTCTCCATAGAGGACACGCCATTTATGTCCTACCTACAGGAAGCTAATGACCTCAAAGCACAGTTATTGTGGCACAGATGCAAGGCCTTTTGTTGGCAGCTTTTATCGTTTATTTGATATTGTTTTTTATATTGTAATATTGACCTATAGCCATGGGAACCAACGGACCACTAAACCTGTATTTTGTTTGTTTTTTTGGGTAGAAAAGTTTTTTTTTTTATTTCCCGTAAATAAATATAGTATACGCCGATTTTTTGCTCTCAAAGTTTGTTCTCCTTTAATTAACCCCCCACCCCCATCGATGTACTATGAAAATGGAAAAATGTCATGTACACACAATAAATGTGAGCTATATGTAGATCTTAGATAATTAAAATAATAATATGCAAATATCATGCAGGTAGGTCAATGAAGATAGTTTGCTTATTGGTTGGAGGAAAGAGAAGTGTTTTCCAGGACAAATCAGCAACAAAGGTGCTAACCATTCCCAGTGTTCTGGGATGAACTTGAAGCTAGCCTATATGACATAGCTCTATGTTACATTACTAGCTGTTGAACATTTACCATGTTTAATTACAGTGATTTCCTTGTGTTCCAAACGAAAATCATGTTGTGCTTTTTACTGTTTTTGTGTTAGATCCACAGACAAAAAGTGCAGACAAAACATTTTCAAGTTCAGTTAATAAATCCCTAGTATGACACAGCTAAAGAAAAAGAAGAGGGCTTTTCTGTGTTGCATTCTGGATATTATAACATAAAACCCAAGCTAACATTATATTAGAGGATGATGAATTATTCAGATTAGCCACATTCTACAAACCATATTTGGATTTTGATTTAGGATGAAATTACTTTTGTATGCTTGCCAATTAAACTAGTCCTATGTGGTGTTTTTTTATGTTGTTTTATAGTATTCCAAATCCCTCTGATGTAAAAATTTTGGAGAAATGAATATTCCTCAGTATCTGTTGACAAGGCAATCATATCTTAATTACAAGCTAAAAATATTTATGAAGCAGAACTTCAGGCAGTGTAGTAATATTTTGCTGACAACATTGTTCAATTTGAATTTCAGATGTTTATAATTGTATGTGCTTTTGTTTACTGGTGAAGGTGCTCGGTTGTTCTCTATAGTGCACGAACATGTTACAGGGAAACTTCCCGCCATGAAAAAGAACACATTGTTTAACAAACAATAAAACAATACAATTAAACAATTTCCATACTTGTGAATTAGCTAAACAAATTCCCAAATACTTTCTCATGCAGTGGCTAAGGGAATACAGAAAAATCACTAATGGGAAACATTTGTTAAATAGCTTGTTTCTTACGAAGGAACATTTGAAATTTTTTGTCATTAATATTGTATATTTTATATGTTAAGTTTGCTGTTGGGATGGTTTGTTCCGTCTTGAAGCTTCTTTGTAACCTAAAAAGACGAAACACAGGAATTAAACCTTAAAACTTTTTTCTGTTGTGTATCTCTCGGAGTTTAAGTTTGCTGTTGGATTAGTTTGCTCCTTATCGTAAATGCTGTGTAACCTAAAAAAGTGGAAAAAAAGGAGTTAAACCTTAAAACTTTTTTTTTGCAGTCTAAAGTCTGCCAGGAATATCACATCCAGACATAATGATAAAACAGCACTGACAGGGGTGGGTGTGGGGGACAAAGCTCTTAGCCAGCTGAGGACGTCTGGAAGCAGTGAGGGGCCCTGAGGCATAGCCAGGGGCTCTGAATTAAGCCAAACGTTTGAACAGGAAATGCCAAACCTGGATATCATTATTTCTGCAAAAAAAATGTAAAAACTGCTTCTTTTTACCCATTAAAAATGTATATACAAACGTTTCCATGGCAATCATTGTTTATAGATGATGATTAATGGTACTTATGTTGCCAGTGGAGGAGAAGGCGTAGCTTAAAAATGCATTTAACTCTTTATAATTCCTACATTACAACCATCAGTACTGGAAGGTTCCTGTGGTAGGTACCTGCAGGAAATCTCCCATACTATTTGATATATTTAGTATGTTCTAAATGAAACAATTTTCTGTTCTTTTACAATGTTGTAGATGAGATTTTAGTTAAATACAGAAATCGTTGCTTTTTTTTGTCGTTTATCTTTTAACTAGATAAAAGTTTATTTGTACACAAAGTAATTAAAGCCATTCAGAAGCCAAAAAGTTTCCAAAAAAACAAACTGTGTCTGCTTTCAGGCATCAGAGCTGGTGATAACAAGTAAATGAACAAGCCATCAGCCAATTCTTTACAGGTATTAAGTCAAGTAGATTCGACCCTGTTCACTTTGGGGCTAAATCAGTCCTGCATGCAAGTGATTTCTGGAGATGTCTCTTGTGATATGTTTGCACCAGGCATGCTCCATAATGAGGAAATGCCACTCTGAGCAGCTCTGGGTGATTCATAGTTATACACACACCTAGACTTATTATTCTAAGGTTTGCTGTGAGCACGTAGGTGACAATGTGAGCTAATCAGGGTTGTATGCGCGCAGGGATCCAGCTGATCTCAGATTCATCTCTTGCACCAAGGATGAGGCTCTTGCCAAAGAAAAGGGTTATTACAAATAAATGGAAAAGGTCCTGATGCTGAGTTGAATTCACTAGGCTCAAGCTGGCAAACTTACCATATATTATGAAAAAGCAGTACTGTAGCTCAAGGTTTGATTTAAATAAAAAAAAAAACATTAAAACAGAGCAGGTATGTTCTTCCTTCTGGTATAAGAGTAAAAGAAAATAGTATATCTATAAAATACAGTAATATAGTTATGATGAAAAAAGATAACACTATGAGCTCCAGAGGTCAATCCTTATTCAGCAGACTATTAGTGGTAATGGGTATTTGCAGTAGCCCTCAGGTTCCTGCAAGCAGCTATAGACAGGTGTATCTGCACCCATAAGGTCCTGCATGAGTCACAATGACACTTTGTTGTACTAATCTGCAAATTCTAAGCTAAAGAAATATACATCTGCATGACTCAGCACAGCCACAAAGTTGGCTCTTCTTATGGTGTGCAAGGTGCTTACTTTTGCAGTGTAACATCTCATTGGTAAAAACATACAGTAATTAATATTATAACTCATCAGGAGCATCCCAACTCATTTCCTTCCCTTTCTGTGCCAATTAGCAGCTGTTCTTACAGCTGGCTTTGCAGTTCCAATCAGAAATCTCATCAGAGCTCATCATATCGGGATTTTCCTAACAGTTAAGAGGTATGCCTATTGTGGTCTGTGGCACTGGGGATGATGCAGGCTTGCATGCAAATCCATATTGTGGAATTATATTGCAATTTTTAGCATTGAGCAATGCTCCATAGTTGGATGTGTCAAAGTCGTATGTATCTAGATCATGGGTCTTCAAACTGCGGCCCTCCAGATGTTGTGAAACTACAAATCCCAGCATGCCTTGCCACAGTTTTAACACTCACTTATAGCAAAACTGTGGCAAGGCATGCTGGGATTTGTAGTTTCAGAACATCTGGAGGGCCGCAGTTTGAAGACCCATGATCTAGATCTTCACTTCTAATTGAAAGGACATAGCTAGGTAGCAATGTGGTGTTGATCTCCATTAAGGGGGGTGTAGGTGGAACTGCAGAATATGCAGGAGGGTTTTTGTATGTAGAGATCCATTTGATTTCTGTAATAGGGTGAGAGTTTCAGAAACTGAGAGATTTTGGGAGAGTTTTCCCATGTTTTAAAGCAGCAATCAATTACATGGCAAAATCAACCTGATTTTGCCATGTAATTGATTACTGCTTTAAAAAAAAGGGGAAAACTCTCCCAAAATCTCTCACTTTCTGAAACTCTCACCCTATTACATTTGGCCCCTGGTCACTTTAATGTCATGATTAATTGTAGGCTTACATTAGGTAAAGCATTTAGCAAAACTGGAAGAGTAGCATATGCACAAATATTTTTTACTTCACATGACTCAGTGGTATATTTACTAAAGGTCAATATTGGGTTGATGTTGATCAATTCAAAATTGATGTTGGACTTCCAGGGCTAACATTTAAAAATGAACATAAAATTTCAGCTGTTAGCATGGTCGTATTAACATTGGGTCAGATAGAGCCACACATTGAAAATAGGCCCACAGGACCCGGAACAGACCGTCCAAGGTCCAACCACCCCACTATTCGGTTAGCCAAATAAATGGAACTAATTTTCCCAATTTAATTTATTTTGCAGGAGTTTTCACCCATTTTTTAGTACTTTATTACCACAGCCTTTTCACTTTGGGGGGTGAAAAAAAACCCATAAACAGTTGAAAACATCCTCAAATTCAACCTAAAGTGGGCAAAAACATGTGGATCAGCGGCAAATTCACCGATCCAAGTTGATGCCGATTCTGTGGGTGCTTGAGGGCCCAAGCACCCATGGAAATTGATGAGCACCCACCCGCTCAGCACTTGCCCAACCGCCCGTGTTCCACTGCACTCCCCCTCCCTCGTCGCTGGAACAGGTACTGTGTGGGCATTTATGTACAGTAGGAGCAAATTTCTTCTTTGCTCCTTTGGCCATGGCTAGCCATGGCTAGCCATGGCTATTCTATTGTTCTCAGCTGCAATACGTATTGTATTGCAGCTGAGAACAATAGAATAGCCATGGCTAGCCATGGACAAAGGAGAAAAGATGAAACTTGCTCCTACTGTATTTGGCACTGTGGGGGCATTTATGTATTTGGCACTGTGGGGGCATTTATGTATTTGGCACTGTTGCCATAATTAGAAATTTAGAGATAACTGTGCTGCGTAATATAAATCAGGATTATTTTGTGGCCACGCCCCTTTCCCATGAAGCCACTCCCCTATATTTTTGGCTTGAGCACCCACCAGCAAAAACATAAATTGGCACCTATGGTCACCTGTGTCCCTTCATCCTAAGACCTGCTCACAGCCATAGTAGCACCCAGTTTAGTAATCTCCTATTCTATGCCTCAGACCTACCTTACTTTACTCACACAACTCTCTCCTCTCTTATCACAGACTGCCCTGTATTGTATGGTGGCCATTGGAGTTCTTTATATAATATGTAATTAATTGCACAGTTCTTTGTATTGTTAGGAGGTCACTTGGATGCTTGGGGATTTATATGGCAGTAACAGCAATGCTCTCTGTATTTGGTCTCTGTAATTCTGTCTTTTTTATGTAGCAGTAGCATGTCCTCCAACATGGCCCATTCCATCAGGTACAAAATGCTCTGTTCCTGGACTTGCAGCTGCAGAGCTGGGGTCTCAGCAACAACCAAAATTCAAATAGGGGAACCACACCATGTCACCACAAACATCGCTCACGGGACTCACTGGCAGTTGCTGTTGCTTTTCTATTTGAATTTTGGAATGTGCTGCAGCTGCCCCTGGCAAGGAAGTCCAAGTAGTGTGCATTTTGTATCTGGTTGAATGGGCGGGAGAGTATGCAATAGCTGTGATGATCTCTGTATTGCATATCATTCATTGTTATGCTCTCTGTATTATTTGGGGATCACTGTAATGTTATCTGTATCATATGCTGGTCACTGGTAGTTACTAAAGATGTGCAGGCTCTGATTTACTCTAATTTCAAAGCAGGATCTTATTGGCTATCCCTAATCACAGGACATTTGCTGACAGTTGATAGCCAATAAGTTCATACCTCCTAACTATCCCGCTTATCGCGGGAATGTCCCGGTATTTTGGGACATTCCCGCGTCCCTCCCGCCGCCAGCAGTGTCCCGCGGCAGGGGGGCAGTTGTGAGTCCCCCCCTGTCGTCCGTGAATAGCCGTTGTGCGCATGCGCACAGCATTCTATTCTTGCAGGCAAAGGGGCTGGGGGCTGGCCATAGAGCTGCTGGGCATGCCCCCACAGTGGCGAAAAAAAGGGAGTGTGGCCTCGCAGGAGAGCGGCGATTGTAGGCCACGCCCACTTTCTGATAGACCACGCCCCGAAAAAAATCGCCACCCGCCGGAGGCGCGTACCCTGTCCCTCCCCAACATCTGCAAAAGTTGGGAGCTATGTAAGATCCTGGTTTGAAATCAGAGTAAATCAGAGCCTGCACATCGCTAGTAATTAGGCATTTTTTCGGTACTTGTTTCCTAGCACGGCGCCCACGATTTTCAATCATATGGCATCTTATGCATTGTATCGCATCGCATGCCATATAGCCACATGCGATGCGATTTTGGCCCCCCTATACGATTTTTAATTGTATAAGCACCCTAATGGGTGCTTACACTGTTAAATGCACCCCCACGCCACCCCCACTATGAACGCCAACCCAAAGCGTGGCGAGCGCAGCTGTATGCGTCCTCCGATGTTTTCATACCCCCATTATCCACATCGGCGTGGAGTCGATTTTAGATACTGTGGCAAGCGCAGCGAGCCACCGAGCCTGAAGCGTGGCGAGCGCAGCGAGGCCCGCGAGGGGACGAGTATTACTTCACATGTATTCCGCGTCCCACGCTTCGGGCTCGGGGGCTAGCTGCGCTCGCCACACTATCTAAAATCAACTCCACACCGACGTGGATAGTGGGGGTATGAGAAGGTCGGACACGTACCGAGCCCGAAGCATGGTGAGCGCAGCAAGGCCCGTGAGGGGACGCGTATTACTTCACATGTATTCCGCGTCCCACGCTTCGGGCTCGGTGGCTCACTGCGCTCGTCACACTATATAAATTCAGCTCCACACCGAAGTGTGGATAAATAGTGGGGGTATGAAACGGTCGGAGGACGCGTACCGCTGCCCCTCGCGGGCTCACTGTGCTCGCCACGCTTCGGGTTGGCGTTGATACTGGGGGTGGCGTGGGGGTGCATTTAATATTATAAGCACCCATTACAGGGCTTATACAATTTATAATCTTATAGGGGGGCCATTTAACATTGAAAACACCCATTAGGGTGCTTATACAATTTCAAATCGTATACCATTGTATATGGCATACAATGGCATACAATACGATGGTATATGATTTTAAATTGTATAACATTGGGTGCCATCGTGCAACATCGCTTCGCATACCATTGTAAGGCTTATGGTATGTGATGCGTTGGGCGCCGTGCTAGGAAACAAGTACCATTTTTTCTTGTTCTGGCTCCACTATTATGTGTTTGAAGGTAGGCACTAGCTATGACCTCCCTGGAGACAGCCATACCCATGGCACAGGCCACCCCCACCCCCCACATCAATTTTCACACCTCCTGGCAAAGCAAACAATAGGCCAGGCCCATATGGACATTAATCTGGCACTGGCTGTCAGTAAATGTTTTGCCTTGGAAGCCCAACATCAATAGGTCAGTGATTTAAAATCAATCAATATCAACCAAAAAATAAATAATATTGACCTTTAGTAAAACCTCTGAGTGCCTTGCATGTAGTTAATATGACTGTATGTAGGATTACACTCTCCATACATGGGTCTTGCTCAGCAGTTAGGCCTCACTTGCATCATTCACTCATTTAACTTGGATCACTGTCACACTAGTAGTAGTACTATTAGGTAATCAGTGGTAGTGTAGCTCACTATAACTGTCAGTACAATAAAAACAGGAAAAACAAATAGTATATACATGTGCCTAACAAAAATACTGACAATCTAGAACTTCCTCTGCAATATGTTATCCACAAAGTATATGCTATAGAGCTATTTCCCTTGTGACAACTGTGTCATATTTCATGCTATATTTAAACATGGACATGACTCATATACAGTTTGGAATAATCGGTCAATGTGTCATTTATAGATAACAAACAACTTAATAAAATGAAAGCTATACAGTATAGAAATTGATATTGTTGGTGTCAGCCTTTCTAAGATTGCAAGAGATTTTATTATACAGTAAAAAAAAAGTATAGCAGATAGCAGTTAAAAAGTAAATGATGGGTGACACTAACTGGTTTGTGGTATTTGTGTAAGTTAATGGCATTCCGCTAATAGAGAGAGAGAGTGCCAATCGCACAGGACCCTACTAAATATAGAGGAAAATGGATCCCCTTGAGAGTTATACAGTGTTTTTGTCTCATTTGAAATAACATATTGGAGATGTTCTACCACTAGACAGATGACAGCTTTTTCTCTCATGTTTAGTTTCTTATATAGTGCAGTCTATTCCATTGTGCTTTACAGTTGGAAACAACAGTGATTAAACAAACTGGGTAGAAACAAACCGACATAGAGGTAGGAGGGCCCTGCTTCAATGTTGACACATGAGCATGTGCACTTGCAATTAGTGTACTGCATCCCCTTGCATGGCTCGCTCCATTACAGCTGTACTCGGGATTCTTTACCATTACCAGTCGGACTCCACGTGGATGGCAAACTATGAAAAAGTAAAAAAAATATCCAAAAAAAGACATGTTGATCTTTTCATGTGTTGACCAAAGGCATGTCGGCTATTTGACCACGTTGACCTTATGATGTCGTTCTATTGACTGTTGACCTAGACATTGTCTGTCAGCCATCCAGATACCCCTGGACAATGAGTATATAACCCCCATGCAACGAGTATGTAACCCCTGGGCAACGAGTATAAAACCACCAGCAACAAGCATGTAACCCCCAGGCAATATGCATGTAACCCCTGGCATGGAGCATGAAGCTGTTGGCAATGAGCATGAACCCTTGGCAATGCACATGAAACACTTGTCAATGAGCATGAAACACCTGGCAATGCGCATGTAACCCCTGGCAACAAGAATGTAGGGTGATAAGTCCTACTAGGGACATTATGTTTAAGCATCCCTAGTTGATATATTATGTGTGGAAACAGCACTACAGGGGTCATTATGCAAGTTAGCAGCACTACAGGGAGAATTATGTGTGTAAGCAGAACTGCAATGGGCATTATGCAAGTAGGCTGCACTACAGGGGGCATTATGTGTGTAAGCGGCACTACAGTAGGTACTTATGTGGGTAAGTGGCAGTACAGCAGGCATTATGTGTGTAGCGGCACTAGAGTAGGCACTAAAATGCCATAGGGTATGCAAAATTTATAATTAGGCCACTTCATGTATAGGATTACCCAGAAGTGTCAGGAAAGCTGGCACCGCTAGGAGTAGATAAAGAAAGCTGCATATTTACAATGAAACCCCTAGCAGTGAGTAAATTAGTAGCCTTACTCTGCGGCATAATTTGTAAGGAGCATTTTTGTGTGTAAGCCATAAAGTAGGGTTAGCAGCATAACTGTATGTGTGTCATAATATGCAAAAGGCATTATGGTGTGTGGTATAATATGTAGAAGGCATTACGGTGTGTAGCATAATGTGTAATGGGCATTACGGTGTTTGGCATAAAGTGAAGTAAGCATTATGGTGTGTGGCATAATGTGTAATGGGCATTATGGTGTTTGACATAAAGTGAAATAAGCATTACAGTGTGTAGAATAATGTGTAATGGGGATTACGGTGTGTGGCACAATGTATAATAGGCATTACAGTATGTGGCATAATGTGTAATGCAGGCGTTGCCAAACTATGGCCCTCCAGCTGTTGTGAAACTACAAGTCCCATCATGCCTTGCCACAGTTTTGCTATTAGGGAATGCTAAAACTATGGCAAGGCATGCTGGGATGTGTAGTTTCACAACATCTGGAGGGCCACAGTTTGGCCATGCCTGGTGTAATGGGTATTACGGTGTGTGGAACAATGTGTAATGGGCATTACGTTGTGTGGCACAAAGTATAGTAGACATTACGGTGTGTGGCATAATGTGTAATCAGCATTACGCAGTGTCGCATAGTGTGTAATGGGCATTACATTGTGTGGCACAATGTATAATAGGCATTATGGTGTGTAGCATAATATGTAACAGGCATTACGGTGTGTGTTATAACGTGACCATGCCCCTATTGTCATGCAGCCATGCCCCTAGTTTTGTGTGATGTTACCATGCCCATTTTTGGCATGCACTATAAGTACCTGTAAGGAAAAATTTCTACTTGCGCCACTGGTGGGGGGTGTTCCCTCATGGCGGGAAGGGGGTACCTGGCACTGGTAGTGGCGATGCTTGTGGTAGCGCATGCGCAGCCATTGTGGAAAGGATTTGGAGGGACAGAGCTTCTCTCAAGCTGCATATAATAATTGATGCATCCATGAAATGTACTCAATTATCGGATTGCGGACTAGGCTGATATAACATCCGCATCCTCAGATGCGGATGGTGATAAATCTGCCCAATAATGTCATTGTCACAATGAAAACAGTGAACCAATCTGCTTCATCACATAGAGTTCCATTACAATGAAGGATAATATGACACAAAATAATCATAAAAGAAGCTGAAAATAAATGTCTTGCCATCTAACCCATCCCCACCCATAGCTCTCAAAAAATACTGTATATAAAAAATGGTTACGGGTCTCAACAATGAAAAAAAGACAAAAGGCAAAAGAAAACAAATCACAGATTTACAATTGTATCAGACGGTCATTAACTACAAGTTATGAAAGGTACCAGAATTAGTTCTTTAAACTATGTTGGATTTGTGTCCTTATAGGGCTAGAGAGTAGCAATGTACTGTAACTCTCCCACATGGGAAAATTTAGCTTTAAGTTCTCCATCTAAGGTGACCTCGATCCAATTCATTCTGAGGGGGGTATTCAATGTAGGCTGGCCTGACAGCCATGACCCTGTCCCGTTCTCGGCCGGCTCAACAGTGATTTTGCAGGCGGGATTCAATGTCCTGCCTGCCAAGAACTGAGAAGGGGGCGTGGCCGCGTGAAGTGTCCAGAAATCGTCGAACTGCGGCTCAGCAGAATGTGCCCGATTGCTTGTGAAGTCAGGCACGTTCTGCTGAGATCCCTGTTCAAAGCTGTCGGGGAAGACAGCACTGAATAGGGCCCCACGCCATTTTGTTGGGAATGGCGGCAGAAGATTGAATATGCCCCTAAACATATAATGTAATTTAGCTTTGAAAACTGATACTAAAGAGGCAGGAGAGTGTATTCAGGCCTTCACTTATTGCCAGCAGGAGCTCCCCGCCACCATCCGTCACCTCCCCAGGCCCCACTGCCACCCCAAACTCCCCCCTTACCCTGCCCGTCTCCCTGAAACAGAGATGGGCAGGGTCACGCCGCCAAGTGACTGGGACGCCTGTGCATGTGAGATGCACACGTGTCCCAGTCTGATGGAGTGCCTCTCCGCCAGCACTCGCCAGCGGGGACTTCTGGCGAGCACCGGCAATGAAAGAAAGGAGCTCCATCTGTAAGTTAGCCAGTCCATAAATCCAGGGGTTGTTTATAAGGGAGGTATGGAAATGACTCTTGTTGTTAGGGATAAGCTTCATAGAAGATTGTGTAATGCATTGTTTCCCAACCTCGGTCCTTAAGGCACATAGTCCTGGCTTTAAGGATAGCCATACTGGAGCACAGCTGGCAAAATTAGTCCCTCAGTTATTTTGATTTAATCATCCGATAAGTCATGGACATCATCAAAACCTGGACTGTAAGTGAACAGTACTGTGAGGATTGGAAATCCCTGGTCTAGTGGATTTCCCAATCAGAATTTTACAGTGAGCATCTTTTAACCCAATAAACCTCCTGTGTCTTTTGCATATTTTAGTACAAAGACACAGTGGTGGTGCTACCTGCGTGTGGTGGTGGTGCTACCTGCGTGTGGTGGTGGTGCTACCTGCGTGCTTCTCTGCATCAGTCAACAATGTACACTGAATACTGCGGAAATCATGTACATTAGTTACTTGTTATATATGTCGGGAACTTTGTCACAGATTATTCCTCATTTTCCTGTGGTTTACATAAAAATCTCCAGAAATAGTTAATGGCTGGAAAGAAATAAAGGAATATTTCCAGTTGGCAGTTCTCTATGCTAATGAGAAAAAGTGACATTCTGCAAGAAAAAGAGAAGTTTATATTTACATTTTGGACACCTGATCGGTAATGCATTGGTGAGGCCGTCCAACTGGCCCTTTAATGAGTTCCTTGGTTTGGGAATAATAATTTAGAACTGCTGCAGGTTTTCCGCAGTCCAATGTGAGTTCATGTTTGCAGTCATGAGAGTTGCACACAATAGATTTATTGATTCATAAAGGGCAGAGTTCTCTGAAGCCAGTGGCACTGTGCTTTCTCAGATATACTTGACTAGCTAACATTTCTATACAGCTGCCAAGCTCATTTAGGTTTAATTGAGGTGAAGGAAGTAATGCTATGCAATGCTGGCACTGTGTGAGACTTCTACTGTATCCAGGCTTATTGGTTTGTTTTTGCTTCTTCTTTCCGAGTAGGAAAAAGAGAAGAAGTACATGCTACCTTTGGACAATCTGAAAGTACGTGATGTGGAAAAAAGCTTCATGTCCAGCAAACACATCTTTGCGCTGTTTAACACCGAGCAAAGGTACGATGACCATTACAACAAAAAGTAACATATAACATGCATGAAGTGTCATACAGAGGAAATGCCACAATTTATTGGCAGGTACTTTTTTTTAAATAGTTCTTTTAGTGCTTAATGTACTAACAAGAGTCTTCATATAAGGCGCGATGCACTAAACTCAAATTGCATCTAAAAATCGGAAAACCTTATTTCCCACATGTACCAAGTTCCGGAATGCGATGTATCCCGGGGCTTGGGTGTGGTGGGTAATGCCAGCATTTGCCCGTATACCTTGACTAACCAGGTTGGGATGATAGGGATTTTTTGATGCATGCAGGCAAAGTAGTGTCTGGTACTGCACATCAGTAGGACAAATAATGGGCAGCTTTAGTTCTACGCTATGAATCAAGGCCGCCATACACTATGCGATTTGGGCCCGATTTGACCCGATTCGGAGGAATCGGGCCGTGAAATCGGGCCAAATCACATGTGCAGTCATCCCATCCGACCCGATGTGCGGTCCCGTGCGCATTGGGTCGGATTCGGGAGGTCGGACGGGCTGCACATAAGATTTGTTAAATCTTATGTGCAGCCCAAGGCGGGCAGGGGACGCAGCGTATAGTACGTGCGGTGGAGGGAGCCGAGCGGGGGACTGTAAGCAGGGAGCCGGGCTAGAGAGGCAGTGGGCGCACTATCCTGGGCGGGGGGGGGGGAATGCCGCAAATAGATACTTCCAGGCGGTGAACGCCGCAAGGGGATCAGACAGAGACCGGGTAGCGTAGGGGAAGCCGGGCACATAGAAATGAAGAGCTCTCAGCCAATCACTGACTGTTAATTCATTTCTATGTCCGCCCGCTGCTGCCCGGCTTCCCCTACACTACCCGGTCTCTGCTCTCTGGTCCCCTCGCGGAGTTCACCGCCTGGACCAGTGCGCCCACTGCCTCCCCTGCTTGCAGTCCCCCGCTCTGCATCTGGCTTCCTCCACCGCAGGTACTACAGGCTGCGTCCGCTGCCTGCTTGCAGCCCCCATGCCCTGCTCAGCTCCCGGCTCCCGCTGACAGCAGCTCCCTGGGGAGACTGCATGTGATAAATCGCATGCGATTTATCACATGCAAAACCTGGCACATCAAGTGCCAAATCGTATGTGACCCCCCCAGGGGAGTTGTCAGTAGATTAGGTCCGACTTGTCCTTCGGACAAGTCAGCCTAATGTATGGGGGCCTTTAAAGTTGAGCTAATGCAGTGGTTCCCAAACTTTTTTGAGTTACGGCACCCTAGGCCAAAACTTCTGACAATTTTTTTTTAATGTTACATTAATAAATTTGTGTTTATATGTCATCCTTAGGTTCAATTATCTGATGGGGACAGAATATTTGTAAATTATAATTGGAAGCCTAAGCGCTGGTTTTGCCAGTCACTTTGACCATAAATAATTTGAGTTGGTCCTGGACAACCAACCCAAGGCAACCCCAAGGCACACAGTTTGGGAGCCACTGGGCTAGTACTTTCTCCCCACTCAGTACTAAATCTGTCTGTACAACCTAAATCCTAACTTTAGTGAGGTTCAAAAGTGCATGTTCGGTACTTATTTCCTAGCACGGCGCCCATCTCATTGATTGTATGCCTTAAGTATAAGGTACTTAAGGCATACAATCAACGCGAAAGATGCGATTTTCTGTCAATCACCTGCTAATTTGCCGGTGACAGAGAAAATCGCGTTGATTGCGTCCATCGCGGCCCATTATAATGGGCCGCGATGCGACCGATGCGATCAACTTGATTTTCCCATAGAGAATAATGTTAAATTATTTTTCAAGTCAAAATCGGGTTGATCGCGTCGGTCGCGGCCCATTATAATGTGATTTTAGGTACTTGTGTATTTTGGCGGCGCCCATCGCATCGCATACCATAACACATACGATGGTATGTGATGCGACGCGATATCGTACGATAGTGCACGATGGCATACAATTTTGAAATTGTATGCCATTGTACATGGCATACGATGCCATGCGATGCGATGCGATTAAACATTGTATAAGCACCCTAATGGGTGCTTATACAATGTTAAGCACCCAAATGGGTGCTTACAATGTTAAATGCACCCCCACGCCACCCCCCACTATAAACGTGAACCCGAAGCGTGGCGAGCGCAGCGAGCCCGCGAGGGGCGGCGGTACGCGTCCTACGACCTTTTCATGCCCTACTATCCACGTCGGCGTGGAGTTGAGAATAGAATAGTGTGGCGAGCGCAGCGAGCCACCGAGCCCGAAGCGTGGCGAGCGCAGCGAGCCCCGCGAGGGGACGCGGATACCTTCACAGGTAAACGCGTCCCCTCGCGGGCTTCACAGGTGTCCGCGTCGCCACGGACACCTGTGAAGCCCGCGAGGGGACGCGTATAACTGTGAAGGTATCCGCGTCCCCTCGCGGGGCTCGCTGCGCTCGCCACGCTTCGGGCTCGGTGGCTCGCTGCGCTCGCCACACTATTCTATTCTCAACTCCACGCCGACGTGGATAGTGGGGGTATGAAAAGGTCGTAGGACGCGTACCGCCGCCCCTCGCGGGCTCGCTGCGCTCGCCACGCTTCGGGTTCACGTTTATAGTGGGGGGTGGCGTGGGGGTGCATTTAACATTGTAAGCACCCATTTGGGTGCTCAAAAGCACCCTTTAGGGTGCTTATACGATTTTTGGTCGTATAGGGGGTCAAAATCGCGTCGCATCGCATGCCATCGGGTGCATGGCATGCGATGCGATGCGATCTGTTCGTCGTACGACGGACATCGGGGGCGCCGCCAAAATACACAAGTACCTGATTTTACATAGGGGGCAATGGGAAATGGGCCAATATGGCCAATTTCTCATTGAGTATGGTTATAAAGTATGGTTAATTCCCCCCCATTGTTAACGCCACCCCACTATTGACATCAACCCGAAGCGTGGCGAGCGCAGCGAGCCCGCGAGGGGCGGCAGTAGGCGTCCTCCAACCTTTTCATACCCCCACTATCCACGTCGCCGTGGAGTTGATTTTATAAAGTGTGGCGAGCGCAGCAAGCCACCGAGCCCGAAGCGTGGCGAGCGGATGTGTATACCTGTGAAGTTATGCGCAGGCGCTCGCCACGCTTCAGGCTCGGTGGCTCGCTGCGCTCGCCACACTTTATAAAATCGACTCCACGCCGACGTGGATAGTGGGGGTATGAAAAGGTCGGAGGACGCGTACCGCTGCGCTCGCCACGCTTCGGGTTGGCGTCAATAGTGGGGTGGCGTTAACATTGGGGGGCATTTAAAACATGAGGGGGGTTTTCTATTAAAATGGGGAGTTTGGGGGTTTTTACATTGAAATCAATGTAAAATCAGGTCTCTGGAACCATTTTACATTGATTCCAATGTAAAAATCGGGTTGATCGTGTCGATCGCATCGCATGCGATTTGGTTGGCATGCTATGCGATCAACGCAATTTTTCCGACCCGTTCAATACAATCAAAATCGCGGGCGCCGTGCTAGGAAATAAGTACCGCATGTTCTTGTTAAATTTACTCCAAGCTCTAAATAAAGCCCATTGTGTCTAGTGTTGGAGCAAATGGAAAGTTATAAAATAGACAAAGTGCATGTGTGTTTTTAGTAAATTGTACAATGAACTTACTCCAACATGCCTCCCAACATACCTCCCAGCATGACCCAACGAAAGAAACACTTCTATTATCAATTTTCTAGTTCAAAACAGGTGATTGACAACTGAGGACAGGCTAAGAACAACTGATATATAAAGTTCAGATGGTTTGCTAACAGTGGCGTAACTATAGCGCCACAGACCACGTGGTAATGGGGAGGCACTGAGAAAGTGTGGGTGGTAGGGGTCTGTGGGGCTATTGTTACCCCCCTACCGTGTCTCTGGCCGGGATCTGTCGATTTAGTTGTCTGCGGTCTTGACTCTCCTCCTGGCTCCTGCTACTTCTGGGTTCTACGCTCGGCAAACTATCTAAAATAAAGTTACGTAACTCCATGCCAACGTGGATAGTTCATACCCCCACTATCCACATTGGCATGGAGTTGATTTTAGATAACATGGCGAGTGTAGCGAGCCACCGAGCTCGCAGCGTGGCCATGCTGGTGCCGTGAAACTACACAAGTACCGAAATATTTCATGTATTTAACCCTTTGAGTACAAAGTGATGTTTGTGACATGTAATGTTTACCTGATATAGGAAATATTGTCTTTTTTTTTTTTTACACAACATTTTTTATTTGAATTTATGTAACAAATCTGAGTGACGCTGGCATATTTTGCCCATCTCTCACAGAGATGTTGGCATTTTTAGCAGATATTTTACACTTCTCTCACAGAGATGTTGGCACTCAAAAGATAAACAGCTGTATAAAACCACACTTACAGTACACCAGGCAAACCTTATCAAGGTTGACTGGCAATTAGAAAATATATGTTTTACATTATGGATCTAAGCTGTTGTAAATTCCCTGGATAACCACTTCATTATTCTCCCAGACAACCTATGTGCATATTCACATGAATAAAAGAATAGAGATAATTATAATATTACAGTATGTGCCAAGAAAGTAATCCAACGGCAAAGATTCAACTATTCCAATTCCATCATATATCTTGTGCAAATATATGTAACTGCATTTGTCTATGGGACATGGGTTTGATTCTTTAGGTCATCATTAAAGAAGGTTGCTTGTGTCTAGGTCAACCCCAAAAGGTCGACCCAATAAAAAGGTCGACATGAAAATAGTCGATACAAAAAAAGGTTGACATGAGTTTTTTTCAGTTTTTTGGGTGTCAGTTTTTATCTTGTAGCTCGCTTCACTCTCTATGCTTTGGGCACTTTACCATTGCCAACAGCAGACCAAGTGGATAGTAAAGTTTTAAAAAAGATGGAAAAAATTTATGAAAATTCACATCGATGGTTTGCTGTGTTGACCATTATTAATATGGCCCTTTGACCATATCGACCTATTGCCCATTTAGACCGAATGCATTTCAGCCAATAGTAGTTGACCTATTTACTTTCCACCTAAAGTCTGGATAACATGCAACATTTAGTTAGTTTTGATTCTTAATTTTTGTAGATAGTTGTCCAAGGTTTCAGGTGAAATTTAATAGGATGAGAGATTCAGAAAGTGAGAGATTTGGTAAGAAATCTCCAGGTTTTTTTTAAAGCGGCAATCATTTACACCACAAAACTAGTTCGATTTGGAAGTGTAAATGATTGCCACTTTTAAAAACCTGGAGATTTCTTACCAAATCTCTCACTTTCTGAATCTCTCATGTCTGTTGAGTCGCATTGCATTTGTTAGCTATGTGATGTACTTCCTGACTGCTTGAGTCATACTCAAGTGTTACGATTAGTCACCTGAATGCACTGAAGATGGTATGACTGTCCTACTTAGTCATAAGGCCTTTTAAAGTCTAACATAGCTCAGAACTGACAATACTGTTCAATTTTAGATGAAGTTCCAAAAATTAATTTCACCTGATTGCATCAGATTTGTATGGAATCCAACTAGATCAGGGGAATCAGGATGGCTAAATCATTTGCAGACATTTAGCATTAGAAGTGGGGTGTCGTTTGCCTTAAATCTAAATTAAAGTGTAAAAATTAAAAATGTGTCTGTAGGTTTTCCACCCTCGCATCGCAATATAGTTTGCTCGAACTTGAGGCCTTTTAATAAACATTTATTGTCACCATAACACCAGCTACATACCATTCTTGCCCATTTTTCTGGAATGCACAGGAGACTTCCTAACTAAAAGTAGACAACCCTCCCATACCAGAGTAGATGGAAACCTTCTCACAATTGCATCTTTATCATTCCTCCCGCAGCGAGTTAAAGCGCCTCTCCCACCCAGATCACTTCCTCCTTGCATCTCCTGGAGGTCAACTTAAAAAAAATATTGGTAAATATGTATTAAACTTTATTTAGAATTCTGTATCATACAAGCACCGCTTACAGTATATGGTATGTGTTTTACAGACACATATTTCACAAATCATGTTCACATGAATGACAATATGGGAATGTTTGAATACCTCCTGGTAGTTCCACAGTTTACAACTCCCAAAATTTTTATTCAGGTTACATTTCCACAGTCAAAATGCCATAGGCTCTCAATCATGCTATTTAAAATGTAAACAGTTCCAGCCTAGAGTAAGCACAGGGGATCGCTAAAATACTTGGCAGTTACACCGTGGTCACAGAGCCGGAGAATAATTTTCCCTCTATTACTTGCTCCTGCCATTTACTGTCCTGCTCTGCCCCTACCCTCTATCCTCGCTGTTCAGGGATATTTGCAGAACTCATATGGTTCCCATATACTGTCAGTCTAGGCGTTTCCTGTTTGTTGTTGGATTTTTTTTTCCTGCCAGTCATGTATACAGAATGGAACATTTGCTGCCCTGTGTTTATAGGGATACAAGGCTAGATTAGTAAACATACACCTTTCCAAAGTAGAGAAGTCAGCATAACCCGTTTCTTTCCAGAAGTATTCCTTAAACATAACTTAGATACTTCCCTACAAAACCACAATCATAGTGCAATGTGATAGCAATTTAAAAGGCTTATGTTGTTGGCAGCAAAATACATGCAGTCAACTAAGACAGATCCACACGATCTTAAGAGATAATTACTATGCAGTATGACACAAAAATAATTTAGCAATTTTTTTTTAGATACATAAATCATCACATGCAAAATTCCTTCTCAATGTGATGATGTACAGCAATCTGAAAACAATAAGAAAATAATCCCACTGGTATCTGCATGGAAGTGAATGGGATTATTTAGCAGTATGCTCTTTATTTTATTCTTTGCAATGTCTCTCAATAAATTGCACTACGCTAAAAGTGTCACAGTATGTAAGGCAAGTCAATGAGATACGAGCATTCTTTAAACAATGAAAAATACATAAAATGTGAAAAAGTGTCCAGTTATTAAAAATGTTTTATTGGAGCAGTTAATCATTGTAATAATTAGCTAACATATAGGTACTTGTTTCCTAGCATGGCGCCCATCGCATGGCATTGCGTACCGTTATTAGTGCTGTGCGATGCGATCTCCATGTTAAATGCACAGGAGTTCTTGTACAATGAAATATCGCATAGGATCGCATGCCAGCAAATGGCATGCGATGCAATATTTCATTGTACAAGTACCCATGCCATGAGATGTGATGGGTGCTTACAATGAGATGTAACCCCCAGTATCCACGCCATTCCGAAGCGTGGCGAGTGCAGCGGTACGCATCCTCCGACCTTTTCATACCCCCACTATCCACGTCGGCGTGGAGTTGGTTTTAGATAGTGTGGTGAGTGCAGCGAGCCACCGAACCCAAAGCGTGGCGAGCGCAGTGAGCCCCGCGTGGGGACGCGGAATACGAGCCTGAAGCGTGGCAAGCGGATGCGGAATACATGTAAAGTAATCCGTGTCCCCGCACGGGGCTCGCTGCGCTCGCCACGCTTTGGGCTTGTATTACACGTCCCCTCGTGGGGCTTGCTGCGCTCGCCACACTATCTAAAATCAACTCCACGCTGACGTGGATAGTGGGGGTATTAAAAGGTCGGAGGATGCGTACCACTGCGCTCGCCAAGCTTCGGGTTGCCGTTGATAGTGGGGGTGGCATTGACACTGGGGGAGACACTAAATGATGGAATCACATTGTAAGCACCCATCTGTGTGCTTGTACAATTAAAAATCGCATTGCATCGCATCACATGCCGCAATATTGCGGGGGGGATGCGATGCGATGAGATGCCCTATGATGGAATCGTGGGTGCCGTGCTAGGAAACAAGTACCAACATATTTCAATTAAATAAACTAGTCTTTACTACATGTATTAAAAACACTTTACTACCATACTTTTACTACACATAGTGATGCCCTTTCCTGACGTGAAATGTGTTAATGAACAGCGGTGCCATTTAAACATTGTCCCTCAACAGATCTTTAACAAAATGTTCTTCTGTTTTTGCTTTCCGCCACATAATGAATTTATTTATTTACAGTTTCTTTAATAGTGCAGCAGATTCTGTTGCGCTTTACAATAGTAGACAGTGATAAAACAAACTGGGTAACAACAGACAGACTTGGAGGTAGGAGAGCCCTGCTGCAAGATTACAATCTCTAGGGATATAGGAGGGAGGACACCTACCACATACTTTACTAGGAGTAGCCACTCCACCCAACTTCTACCCTTCTGCCTAACTTATGCTCCTTTGCCACACTATAGTGATCTAAACATTTGAAACAGAAATCCAGGAGCACTGTTGGTCCAATGCAGCTATTTATACTTCATTGAATTAACTGCAGTATCTTTATTGGAAAATATTATGTAAATTGCTAGATATTATAACTTTAGTATTATTCCAGCTGCAATAGCTTTAGTTAAATGTTGACCAACCTGCTAAACTGGGGTAAATTCAATTACACAGCTTGTAACATAGGCCCTTATTCTGGTCGGTGCGGATATATCCGCGTGCGTTCGGGCCGCCAATGTTTTGTATCTGCGCATGTGCAGAGGCGTCTCTGCGCATTTGCGAGCGGGGCGTACGGCCAAATCCCGCATGATGTGTTAACACTCCGAACAGGGGGTGGAGAGGGGCGTGAAGGGCTATTTGGGCTCATTACCATATGCATATGCCCCGCGTTTCATGGGCGTTCCCATGAAACCGCTGGGCGTACGTATGGTAATGCGGCCGTGACGCACGTGTAGGGGGCGGACATATGACATCGCCGGATGTCAGCTGCCCGCCCAGATCCCTGCTTTTGCACTGAAAAATGTCAGTGTGGTCTGAGGTTGCGGGAGCTGGTGGAGCACTCGGTCCTGCATTCGATGGTCTGCGACCATCGAATGATGGGGGAGGTTCCCTTAGATGGAGGAGGCGTATTCCGTAAAAAATACACGTGCGGTCCGTTCGGCCAGCTTCTTACCGCGTACGGACGGAGTTGGCGATCCGTATGGAAGGCGGGGTTTCGCACGCACGGTCCTGGCCGCATAATCGGATCCGGCCGCACCGATCAGAATAAGGGCCATTGTGGGGTGTATTCAAAACGGCGTGTGCGGCTGCTAAAACAGTGAGGCTCACGGTTAAATGCAGCGGGCTCCCTTCATTAGCTTCGAGCCTTGCTGTTTGGGGGAATCATCGCCGTCCTATAAAGTGAGGATTCATCGGAACGTAGAATAGGGTGAGCTTATTTTTGGCGATCCCAGCCGTTTAACACCCTCATCGGCCGCACTGAATATGGCCCACTATCATAGTAATAAATAGTGAGTTTATAAAAGACATTAGTCCATCAAGTTCAACCTATAACTGATCTCCTGCGGTGTAAATGTCCAATCTAAGTTCACTATAGTCCATGATAATGAATGATTATACCCCTGGATACCATTTTCTGTAAAAAAATTTAAAAATATCAATTGAATCTGCTTGATATTCCATATCTTCTGCCCTTACTTTAAAGAAACTCTTCTTACACTGGGTGAGAAACTTCAGCGTAGTATAGGTTTCTTTACAGTAAGGGCACTTAAGATATAGGATACTTTGCCTGAGAAAATTGTGATAGCAGACTCAATCAATGCATTTAAAAAGTGTACAAAACATATAACCACAATTATGGAATGTCGATCTCTGCTCACATTTCCATAGACTACGTGCAGAAATCAGCCTCTGATGATGTCTTCCAGTTATACTGTATGTTCTTTTTATTGAATTGGAATTGTTCGATCAGAGCTATTTTGTGCCACTCCTTTCTACCGAAACCACTTACAGATCCAGTAGTGCCACAGCATTTGGACTTCCTTATGATTAGGAATTTGACTCATTCCAGTGTAAGCTAAAGGTGGGCCTTGCTTCCGTTCCTGTTAAATCCTGATGGATTTATAATAGGGTGACCGGTCGCAGACTGGAGGTCAAGAAATTGGCTCATAAATCGCAGAGATAAAATCGAAGACATTTATTAAAATCAGTCATTTATGAAGTCATCAATAATAGAAATTAACACATGTTGGTGAATTAAATCACATTTTTCAATGGTTGTCATAACTCATATTTTAAAATACATAGAAAGCATGTAAAAGACTTGTATTCCTCCAGCAAACGTAAGTTTGCTCTGGCCACATTTGTTAAACACAAGACTGATGTGGTTGGTCTGTAAGAAACATAATTTTACTTTTTAGCCACCATTGTTTAGTAATAAAAGCTACCATTTTTGCTACTCAGCCAACTGCCTCTCCTTTTAAACTAAAAGGAGAGGCAGTCCATTTACATTCTAATGCTGGCCACACATCAGACCAACTTTCCTCCAACCATCCACTTGGATGGAATAAAAATATGGTACTGGACGGGAGCAAAGGACAATCAGAAATGTGCTCACAAACCCAGGAAAATGGACAAAAACATTCAGTCACATTGTTTAAATCAAACTGGTTCAACTACAGTACCATGTCTGAGCGACAGTTTTTGTCCTTTTCCAGATTTTGGGAGCAAATTTCTGAAGTAAATATTACATTTGCTCCCATCCAGTACCATATTTTATTCCATCCAAGTAACTAGTTGGATGGTTGGAGGAAAGCTGGTCTGATGTGTATAACAATTTGGGGCTTCATAATCAAGTGGCAAACAAAAATGATGGCTTTTTAATCTAACTTGCTTTATAGATAACGTGGTTGAGATCAGTCTCTTTGTATTCACCTAATACAACACAAATTCCTTTTCTCTGGTCTGTTTGTTTAGGACTAGAAAAAAAGGCTCAACGTGGCCACATGTTTCTCTTAGGAGACTTCAATATGCTTTTAGAATTGAAGTCCTCTTCCCCTGGCAAATGCCCTACCCAGTATTACCCCCTCTGTAGTATTTCACTAATTTAAAACCTAACGTTACAAGAAAATTTAATTTTAGTTTGAGGGCAGATATATTAGTCCCGGGTTTATAATCTACATATTTAAAATCCCACAGGATTTTGATAAAAGCCAGCCAATTGTTCCTGGGGTTATGGATGGAGCGTGAGGATGGGCTCCATTCATTAGGACCATACGGGGTCTTCAGGACCTCTAGTCTAATGCTGTGTACACACGGTGAGATTTGGCATTCGATTTTGACTATATAGTCAAAATCGCATGCAGATTGTATGCAGATCTCATGCAGATCACACAGGTTTTTTACCTTGCGATCCCAATGTGCGCTCCCATGACAGCACAAATGGAAACCCAGACACGGCAGCAATGACTATATAGTGCAAATCTAATGCAGATTGTATGAATTGTATGTAGATAGTACAGAGTTAGCAAAGCTTGTATAGCACTCGAATCTTAAGTCGCATAGCAAGGGAATCTCACCGTGTGTACACACCATAAGCATAGGCGTGCGCACGGGGGGTGCCGGGGGTGCCCCCCCACGCGATTGCACGCAAAATGCGCAGCAGCACCGTTACCCGGCAGTGGTCAGGACAGCCTTACTTGCCTGCTGCCTGCCGCCGCCGATCTCAAGCCCGCCCCGCAGTACACACATAACACGGCGGGGGTGACTAAGTTGGAAGCACAGGCTGGAACGTGGGCTCCATTCAAGTTATCCCCCGGCCCGCCTATAAACATCACAAGCTAGCGTGACGTGATGACGTCACAGCGCACACGCATCCTCGAGTCCTGCCCGCGCTCCCGTCCTCGCTGCTGCCAGCCTGAGTCAGAGAGCAAGCCCAGCACTGCAGCAGGAGGCAGAGGGAGGCAGTGAAGTGAATGATATCCACGCTGAGCAGGAGCCAGCGTGAGTCGTGACCTGGCTGCCTGCAGTCACAGTGTTCCTCATAGGAGGAAGCAAGCTAGGTTAGGTTATTATTCATAGGAGAAAAATTAGCAATTAACCCCTTGAGTGGTGGGTTTTGCTGGGGCAGGACAAACCTACTAGGGCAGGTTTGTCCTGCCCCAGCAAAACCCACCACAGATATTAGGAAGCCGCTGCTCCCCCCCCCCCCTCTCTGCCCGTCCACTGTCCCCGTCCAGCACTTACAGTATGTGGGATAATATGTAATAGGCATTAAGACATGTGTGTGTGGCATATGATGTAATGGGCATTACAGCATTTTGCATACTATGTAATGGACATTACGGTGTTTGGTATAATTTGTAATAGGCATTACGGAGTGTAGCATAAAGTTTCATAGGCATTATGGATTGTGACCTAATTTGTAATGGGCATTGCGGAGTGTGGCATAATGTGTAATGGGCATTACGGATTGTGGCATAATGTGTAATGGGCATTATGCTGTAAATTTTTGATGCGCGCCTGTCCAAACTGTTTAGTTTGTATTGATGCCCAGTAGGCGGTGATAGACATGCCCAGTAGGCGGTGATAGACATGCCCAGTAGGCGGTGATAGACATGCCCGGTAGACGGTGATAGATATGCCCTTCCAATGGTGCACCCCCTAATAAAATGGGCTGTGCACGCCTATGACCATAAGACTGGGATAATTACAATATGCACCTAGGAAAGTATGAAAAAAGACTGTCAGGCTGGACATTCATTCTCACACTGCCTGGGGAAAGGGACTTTAGAATCTGCCTCTTGGTTCAAGTGAGCTATACTTGCTGAAACTTTCCAAGGTTTTTTTTTTTTTGATGATCATGAACATTTTCTGTCTAGTTTGTGCCGGACAGGCAAGGTGTTTATTTTAAAGTTTTATTTTTCTGCTTAATAAAATTGGCTGAAAATGTTGTTGCCGGATATGTATGGTGGAGAGCATATTTATTCACAATTTCCTATGTATGTCCTTTTTCTAATCTTATTGGGATCACTGTCCTGTTTTCTTCCAGATTCTGTCTGTTGTATTCCAAACTATCAGGGGTTTCAAGTCACCAACCAAAGCTGAAACACTATATACTGTCAGTATCTACATGTCAAATTGCTGCAGATTGGGAGAAAACTTCTACCTCCACGCTTCAGGCCATTCTGTATAGCATATATGACATATATACAAATTAAAATGTTGCTGCTTTCAGCCAATCAGGGCTGAGCTATGCGTCTCCATGGAGACGTATGGATGAGACTCCATTGAGACGCATAGAGCCAACCACGCTAACAGCCTCTATAGTGCACTATAGAAGCTGGGACTTGTGGTTCGCCACGTCCCAGCATGCGGAGGAGGCCTGCTGGTACTTGTAGTTCATCTGTATAAAGCAATTTTTGGTATGGATGATTTAACCAGGCCAGCGTCCACATCCCACAGACGCCAGTGACAGCCCCGGGCTTCAGCCCTGGACCGGTGAAGCCTGGGCGGGGGGACCTCTTTATTGGGGTGTCCCCACTCTCCCAGGTACCCCGTCCAAGGGTGACCAGCCACGGTGCTCATGGTATGGCCGGGGGACCTTATGTAAAAAGTGTCCCCCGGCTGTGGCATGACACCGCGGACTGTTGGAGCCCGGTGCTGGTTTAAAAATACGGGGGAACCCCAGATTTTTTGTGCCCCGTATATTTGGAACCAGGACCGGTCCAAGAGTCTGGGGATGGTTTCAGAAATACGGGGGACCCCTACGCTTTTTGGCCCCTGTATTTTTGGATCCAGGTCCGGCTCAGTGAGCCCGGGGCTGGTTATGCTCAGGAGGGGGACCTCACGCCATTTTATTTTCACATTTTTTAACACAAATTTGCACATTTTAATGACTAAATCGCACATTTTCATGACAAAAAATCACACATTATCAGACTTTTTTCCAGTGAATTCACATCTCTATTATTATTATTATAATTTTATTTAAAAGGTGCCACAAGTGTTTCACAGCGATGTACAAAGGAACAGTACAGGGAGACAAATGTGACAAATGTGTGATTTTGGAAAGTGACTAAAAATCTCATCCCAGTAAATATCACCCTAAATGGTATGTGTTTAATGTAATGCGTTAGGGTACTTGTATACCTTCATGGCTCCCATCGCATGCCATATGTAGTGGCATGCGACGCGATGCAATTTTTCCGAGGTTTTTATGTATTTGTTGTAAAAATCTCATGCCATCGCATCGCATGCGATGCCATGCGATGCGATGGCATGTGATTTTGATCACAAATGCATCCAAATGCATTTAAATTAGTAGCAAACATGTTGAATGCACCCCAAATTTCTTTTTTCACACTGTACCACCCCCACTATCAAGGCCAACCCGAAGCGTGGCGAGCGCAGCGGTACGCGTCCTACGACCTTTTCATACCCCCACTATCCACGTAGGCGTGGAGTTGAGAATAGAAAGTGTGGCGAGCGCAGCGAGCCACCAAGGCCGAAGCGTGGCGAGCGCAGCGAGCCCCACAAGGGGACGCGGATACCTGTGAAGCCCGCGAGGGGACGCGGATACCTGTGAAGGTATCCGCGTCCCCTCACGGGGCTCGCTGCGCTCTCCACGCTTCAGGTTGGCGTTCACTTTCTATTCACTTTCTATTCTCAACTCCACGCCGACGTGGATAGTGGGGGTAGGAAAAGGTCGTAGGACGCGTACCGCCACCCCTCGCGGGCTCGCTGCGCTCGCCACGCTTCGGGTTGGTGTTCATAGTGGGGGTGGTACAGTAACAAATGCCCTTTGGGGTGCATTTAACATGATTTCAACACGTCAATGATTTCTTTGAAAAATGGCATCGCATCACATAGCATGCGATGCGATTTTTTCTTATGCGATGCACTTCGTGTGAGCCGTGATACTACACAAGTACCTGCGTTAGTTCCATTTTAAGTTGGCAACTCTGCTGCATAATTTCCACATCTGAATTCATGTATTACCTTGTATATGTCACGCTGTCTTTTTATATTCTAGAATGCTTATCTATAGTTAATCAGTCAGTAGGGGGAAATTTAATAGGATGAGAGATTCAGAAAATTAGAGATTTGGTAAGAAATCTCCAGTTTATTTAAAGCGGCAATCATTTGCACTGCAAAACCAGTTTGATTTTGCAGCATAAAAGATTGCCGCTTTAAAACTGGAGATTTCTTACCAATTCCTATTCAATTTCACCAGTAATTTCCTGCACTGCACCAGACACACAGCATTGAATCCACCGTGCACTTTGAGTAGCATGCTGTTATTGTCTATTTCTTACTCGAATCCCAGGCCATCAGGAGGTGTATGAGCTTTGGGCACACGGGTTATGAAAATTAAAGCAAATTGTCGCCATGGTTTAATTTACATTTTGCATCAACATGTTTATAAATGAGCCTTATATGCAACTGTTATATAATTTTTAATTTTTTTTGCAAATTCATATATTCAAGGTTTAAAAATGATGGACATTAAAGTAATTAAAACACATGAGCTGGGAGACGCAATGTGTGTCATATCAGTCATGTCTGTGGTGTGGGGATCAAGGTATAAATGTCTCCATTGATGTACAGATGTAGCCACACTCCTGCGTCTAAGTCGCTCACGTGACTCATAGAAACACATTAAGTGGCAATGAGACGGCATAGTGTTTCCGCGTGGGTGCTAAATTGGTGCCCAAACAGGCACAAGCACCTGTGGCGCAGCAACACTGAGCATGGCTATATCTGTATGTGTGGCTTTTACATACAAAATATACTGTACTCAAAGAATTCCACCAGGAGATAAACTGAAATGGCTTACCGCTAGGGATGCCAATCCCGGGACGTTTTTTCAATCCCGGGAATCGGGATTGAAAAATCCTCAATCCCAGGAATCCCGGAATCCCAGGATTGGCATCCCTAAAAAAAACTGCCCCCTGTCTCCCACATTTAATTACTTGGGGGAGCAGTGGAGCCGGGAGATGCTTGTGTGGAGGGAGGCGGCTGGTGTGACGCCGGAGATGCTTGTGTGCGGCCGTGAGAGGTCATGTGGTGGAGGGTTCCGGCGGCGGAGGCACAGCGTGATTTGGTCATAGGTCAAACTGCACAGGCCTCACGCCGGGTCGGGAACAGCCAGGCAGCGCCTGAGTGGTGCTCAGACGCTCCCTGGAACTAGGGATTGGACACTACAATGATAATTGAGACCATATTTGGAGCAGGTATACATCATAAAATAGACTTCTATGGATTATATTATCTAGGTCGACAGTTAATAGGTGGACATGCACAAGGTCGACATTGAGAAATGGTCGATGTGCATGAGGCCAACACGTTCAAAATGTCGACATGGGAAAGGTCAAAACATTAAAAGGTTGCATTAGCTTTTCACAATTTTTTGTTTTCAATGTCAACACTTGAGCAGGTGCATGCCCATTAGGTGTAGCTCATATCCTCGCAGAGCTGGCGTTGCTCGGCATTCTTAGGGCTAGTTTACGAGTCATTCATAATTTTAAATGTACATAAAATATATTAATTATGTTAATTGAATCTTCCTACACATGTAGCCGTGCAATCTCTTTCAAGCAGGAAGTTATCAAAACGATTTTGCATGAAGATAAGCATTATTCTCAATCATTGTTAAAACATACAGTATAGCCGCATTCATATGATTTAATCACACACGCATTATTATTATACTAATCAATCAGGATCATGGGCGATATTCAGACCTGATCGCACAACAGCAAATTTGCAGCACTAGCGATTATTGATAGACTGTGCATACATATGGATCGTAGCACCCATGTGCAAAGCTGTCCTGCTACTTTTTTGTGACTGGCCATACTAGTTGACTCCTGTTTTCTGGGAGTGTCAGGGAAAAGGCAGGCATGTCCAGGCATTTGAAGGGAAGTCATGTGACGCCAGCTATGTGCCTGATTCGACTGCTTCTATCGCAGCCACTAGTAAGTCGTGGACTGCACACACTGGATCAATCGTGTGATAGTGAGTGAGTTGTGAATGGATTTGCAGCTAGTCGCTGATTCAGCTACTTTTTGCATACTGTGCTAAGCAATTTGTTGGCTGCACAGGGCAGGATTTCACTCACTCTGGGCAGAGGCTATCTAATCGCAGGGTGATCATAGGGCCCTGCTAAATCATGCCACAGCAATCAGGTCTGATTAACCCCCAATATCATATTTAATCAAACAGAATTGCTTTATTTATGTACTGCAGTAGTTACCAGCCCATCATAACAGTAATGTTGGCGCTGGTGGCGCAACACTTGAATTGCTCAATAGGGTGCCATCTAGTGGCTGATGCCATGCAAAACAATCGATTTTCCCCCATAGAGGTGCGGAGCATCGTTATCTTTTTATATAGCACTAGTACCCAGTGTTGCCTGGGATTTTAACAATGTTTGTTTACAAAAATCAATTTAAATATTAAACACACAGTATAAATAACATTAATTGTTTGTTAATTTACATTGGAGCTCAACACATTATGCATCTCGTGATATACTCTGTGCTGCTGGTGGACCCTGCTGGTCCACTCCCGGGCAAAATCACTCAGTGTGATTTGAGCAATTTTCAGCCCAGCGATATTCCCCATCGTTGCTGTACATACACATTCACAAAAATGCCCAGTGTGTGTATGCACCTATTGTTGTCTTGTGTGCATTTAATGTATAAAATGTGCATAGTGGGCACCAGAAGAAACTGACGCTTGTGTGCCACTGTTATAACCACTGTATAGGATGGACTTCTGTCTGGGCCCAGTGAACAAAGACCTGGGGCAGTGCAACACTTCTCATTCAGAACACCTATTTTAGTTGGAAGTTCAATAAAATAAATTTCCAATTTCATGAAAGAATCCAGTATGGGGATTCAAAATCAGTGTCTGATTAGCCAATAAGCTGATTAGGCTGGAGCCTAGGGTGCCAGGACTGATGGACGAGACGATTTGGTCTTCTCTAAAGTTTAAGGACTTCACCAGTTGGTCAGATATGTCAGCAGAATTTCTGGTGATATGGTATAAGGAGGCCATTTAAAAAAAAAGAGCCATGGGGAAGTAGAGAGTTTAAAGTTCCCCTTATACCACTTTTACACCAGAATGCCGGGTAGGACCCGGGAAATTGAACACGGGAAAGCATGCCCTGCCTCAGACCCTATTTACACTGCACTTCAATCCAGGTTATTCCCGGGTAATGCCCTTTTACACTGAAAACGGATCAGCCTTTGTGGCAGATTATAGTGAGTTGAGCTATCAATTTTTAAAAATGACCGAGCTTGTCTTGCAAATCTTTATTACAATAAATAAAAGTTTCAGTACACTTCTGTCCTAGTGCCTTTGCCAACAATCTGCCGCATTTATCGCCATCTTCATAATACTGTCTCTTGTAAAAGTAAATATGTGTTTGACTTTACATCTTGGAAGCCTAGCAAGATTTCACAGAGAATCATCCATGCTGGACAGGTGGGCAGGACAGGGGATTTCTTTTGTGCCAATGCTTTAGCAGCTATCTATGTAAGTAGAAAATCAGGATACGTTGTGTTTGCTAACTGCACTTCATGCTTTATAAGTCCTGAGGTTATTAGTCATATGAGTTTTACACAGCACTGAAAAAGGTAACAAGGATGCGCCAGAGAAAAGATTTAGCAGGTGGCCATTCATCACAGAAGCTAATAAGTTTATTCAAAATCGGAACTCTCTCTCTATCTATACTGTATATAAAAAGCTAAGTATTCCATCCTCCCCTCTATGAGGTGAACTACCACCAGTGACCACTAGAGGCCACTTAAAGGACGAAATTTGTGTGCTTAAAGATGTCATAACAGAAAGTGAAAGCAATTTTTGCAGGGACACTGGTCTGTTTCAGACTTGCTGGATATGGAGAGAGTGAGCTATGAAGACAGAGATTGGAGGTAGCAGCAGATCGGGACTGTGGGCTAAAAACAGCTCAAAGTGAAAGTAAACAACCTTAAAGTGAAAGGACATTGCAGAAGCCATCATTTTGACAGGCTTTTAACTAGTAAGAATATAATTGTCCATTGTTGGTAATAAATAAAAACAAACCTGGATAGTTTTTTCCTTTGAGATTTAAGAATTGACACATTGTGACTCATATGCTGCAGGATTAGGGGTGTTGAGCTCAAGCCCAAAATAGCCATTCTCTTGATCTTTGAAATTGAGGAGGAATTCAAGTAGGCCAGGATGAATCTATGTTGTAACATTTTGGTGGTTTGTTAGATAAATAAGCTACTTTTGCAGAAACTATTCTTCGTAATTAACTCATACTGTAGCTACAGAGATTTTCAGATGTGTTTTAACTATTTTGTGTTAAGAAAGATACATTTAGGATGCAATATTTTCCCTACTATAATATGATTGTTCTGATTGAGATTTAGTTTGGCCTGGAATAGAAGTAGCAAAATAAAAAAGGGGAATAAGGAAGTAAGATAGCCAGCATTTATGTGTGGAAACATGGTGTGTTCTGGGTGTGTTTGTGAAAACGCAGGTGTGCCAGGAGTGGGTCTCTGATGTCAGCAATGACCACTTCCAGCCACAGATTAGAGCAGGGCTGGGCAATTGCGGCCCTCCAGATGTTGAGGAACTACACATCCCAGCATGCCTTGCATCAGTTTCAGCATGGTCACATAGCAAAACTAATGCAAAGCATCCTGGGATGTGTAGTTCCTCAACATCTGGAGGGCCGCAATTGCCCAGCCCTGGATTAGTGGATGCATTAGTATTAATCAGATGGAAAAACTCTTCAATAAATCATTTTTTGCAAATGGCTTTGCGAATGCGTCACTATTTGCTATGCATTCACAATTTTACAATTGCCATTTATTCTTTCTTTCTGGGCAACCACTTTTTGACCAAAGACAACTATTTTTTCTCTAATTAGCAATCCATGGTGTGTTAGGCCCTTGTCCTGAATCCACATGTACAGTACATTAGACTGAAGTTAGATGTGTTGGGAAAGAGTTGATGTTTGCTGTGGCCTGACATACAGTACAGCAGTATGCAATATCCTGAATTAAATCCCTTTACAGACCTTCTCATTGGTATAATCAAGTGCCAGAAATATTTGGGATTTTATTCTCTTGCTTTATTATTTTTTTTGGAAAATATTTATATAAAATATTTATATATTTGATTGTTTGGAGAGAAACTGGGCCTGGTTCAGAGGAGGACACAATGGCAATGATTGCACAAGCATCACAGCTGTACTGCACACTCAAAGTAAATGATTAGACATGGCAGATAGTGAGCATTTATTTGCAAAGTGAGTGACAGAAAGTCGGCATCTGTGGGTGGTAACAGGGGGTGTCTACAAGAACGCAAACATTTTGTGACCATTTTCGGGGTTAGGGCAGGAGGTATTAACATACCTCGCCGCCCCTTGCTACTCCCCCGCCGCGATGCTGGCGCATATGTAGCAACATATGCGGCTTGCATCGCGGTGCGGTGACATAGGCCCCCAAGATACCTGTGATGTTGTGTGGGGGGATCTCCATCACCTCCTGGGCTCTGCGGTGGTACCCGGCATCTCCTCCTCCCCCTGCAGCAGGAAGGACATCCCCAGCTGTGACTTGCTGCTGGGGGAGGAGGAGCAGCACAGAGAACGGGGGGGGGGGGGGGGGGTAGCAGTCTGCGGCGGATGGGGAGCAATAGAAGGTGGCGATACCCTGCCCTGCGATGATGCGGCGGCCAGGTATTAGTACATTTGAAAATGCGGTTGTAAAACCCACCGCATTTTCATCTTAGTACATCCCGCCCTTAGTCTGAGCCTGTGACTGCATCTTTCTATGAGGCAGTAAAGGCTTTGGTAGCTAACTAAAGACAGACATTGTTAACAACCATAGGGTGCGATCTATGGTGTATCTTAGTATGGAAGTGATGGATCAGAGACCCCATTAGTGGGCTGTGGCCTTAGCATACTTTTTCAGATCCGCTGCACCTGAATATGCAGCTGCAAATGCATCAGGACCTACAGGTATTTGAGTTATTTTCTCTTAGTCATTTACTACTGTGGTAGATCTATAAATGTAATGACAAGGATTATAGAGGGGAATGTATTAAGCCTTCTAAACCGATGGCAAGTAAAATTTACTGTACCTCTAGAAAAAATTCAGCTTCTAGATAGCATTTATAAAATGATCTGAAGAAGCTGATAGGTTGCTATGGGCAACTACTATACTCCTCTACTTATCCATTATCTGGAAGGTTTGATACAGCTCCCACTATATTTGCTAACATTTTAATTTAATATATGAGGATCTTTATACACAGGGCCTGACTCAGAGTAACACAGAAAAACGAACGCAGCGGTATCTATTGTTGGTTTCCCATCTACAAGGACTGAGGCGCTCATTTTTAGCAACAGTGCCCACTATAATGCTGATAGGCGCATCCTTATCCCACGATCTGAACACACACACTAGCCGTATAGTAGGTGCAGGGGCTCGTTCTGACCCGTGTTTGTGGTTGTTCATCTTTGAACACAGGTAATTGCATTGACAACAAGGTTTATCACATCATCATTGCAAATGGAGTCAAACAACGGCAGACATCTTAGGGAACTACTGTATATACAATATAGAGAGCATCCCAGTGGCTGCCACATAATATACAGAGCATACTGTTGCTTTCCATGCAAGATACAGAGCATCCCAATGACCTATATTCAATACTGGGAGCATCCCAAAAAACACCATAAAACATACCTCCCAACAGTCCCGATTTTATCGGGACAGTCCCGATTGTCAGGGCCTGTCCCGCTGTCCCACCCGCGGGCGGCAGTGTCCCGCGGTGTGGGGGGGCTGTTGGGAGTCCCCCCTGTCAGCTGCTAAGCAGCGGGGAATAAACGCTGTGCGCATGCGCACAGCCTCTATTCCCGCAGCCAGGGGGCTGGGGGCATGGCTAGAGGCTCACAGAGCCTCTGGGTCATGCCCCCATAGCGGCATAATGGGGGCGTGGCCTCGCGGGGAGCCACGATTATAGGCCACGCCCCCAAATTAGGCCACACACACCCCCCCCCCCCCCCCCCGAAAATTTCGGCGCGCAGCAGCGTCCCGACTGCTAATCTGCCGAAGTTGGGAGGTATGATAAAATACAGATAGCATCTCAGTAATCACCATACAAAACAGAATATCTCATTGTCCTATATAAAATACAGAGAGCAACACAGTGATCCCACATGATACAGAGTGTATCCCATTTACTGACAAACAATATAGACAGTATTCTCATAACTGCTATACAATACAATTACTGTAGGTTCCCAGTGATCAATATAAAATACAGAAAGCAACTGCAATACAATAAAGAGAGCATCCTGAAGACCTGCCAGTATTAGAAACACAGTTCCATGGACATCGGCAGCATAATACCATAAGACATTCTGCATACTTGCCTACTTTTGAAAACTAGTTTCAGGGAGATTATAGTTGGATATATAATTGTGCAAAGTGGGCGTGTCATGCTCCACCCAAAGGGCATGTTTAATTCCATATATGGAGAGATTGTGAAAAGAGATTGTGAACGTGGCACCTAGAAGCGTGGGTGTATACTGCTACATATGAGAGGATTTTTTAAATGACTTATATCCAAATGTAGATGAGCCCCAAAGCAGTTAGAAAGAGCTAATACTGTAAACTTGCTAAAGTGCTGGGAAATGGTGCTGGTGATTCAATGTAAATGTATCTGTCTCATTCCTTTTCCCCCAAAAAAATGTAACAGTGTAATGTGGGCTTGGTGAAATGAGGGAGATTGCTAGACTAATGAGGGAGAGAGGGAGATTACTGTTATTTCAGGGAGTCTCCTGCAGAATGCAGGAGGGTAGGCAAATATGACATTCTGCAACCAATATACAGCCCACCAGCTGCAAAATTAGCATAGTATAGCAAAAGTTGCAGCTGCTACTGCTTAGCGTCTTCCTATGAATCATGCCCAAAGTAACCTAAGCAATGCTTGTTGGACAGCATTCCTGTATATCTCTGCATGCATCAAGACTACCAGAGTATGCTTAAGTTTAAGCATAAGTTTAAAGCCTCAATTTTATCGCTCCTACTTCAGTACATAAAACATTGTCAAATTGTTTAACCTGAATCAAACTGAAAACTGAGAAATAACTCTAAGAAATGGTTCATAGAAAGTCAATGGGTTAATTTAATGAATGAAGAATTTCTGGTTTGGAGTGACCTAAAAGAAGGCACACCCAGTTAGAAAATGTTAGTCACAAACTGCAGCTAACTCAGAGCAGATGGATAGTTTCATAAAGAAAATAATTTCAGAAACATTACGTCTTCTCTCTTCCCGTCCGCAACTTTCTCTTTCTTTACTTCTCACTTTAAGACAATGATTGCTTAGTTTAAGGGTGGTTTGAACTTGGATTTGAGGTTGTAGAGATAAAGGAAATATATACATTTCAATAAGCATAACAGAGTGTATGTAAACAGATTGTGTGTGTGTGTAATGGGTAATAGATTGCTTGTTTCCTAGGGTTTACTTTTATGACCTAAAAGTTTGTTCCCGCTTTAGGTTAGAGATGTTGAGCATACGCTACATTACATCCAAAAATGATTGTCTGAATGACATGTAAGTTGTTTTATGCCAAAAAGGAATATCTGTAGACTATTTAGGATGTAATATCTTCTAGATAGAATATATGAATTTATGTATGATAGGTTGAACTTTGTACAGATAATGTATAATGAGCTACAGATGTTTTGTATATTTTTTAATGATGTTTTATTTACATTTATATTTCAGATGCATATTATGTATGACATAAGTTACACTTAGAGGAATTCAGGTCTGCGCATTGCGTTGATATTGACTATACAGCCATTAACTAGGCAAACTTCATGGGTATATGTATACAGAGTGCATACAAACCCTTGCACTACATTAATGATGATGTACACATTTTATACATGTCTGCAGGAGAACAAGTAAGTGCAGTTTTGCAACATATCTGCTCATCATTGTCGACCTCCAGTTTTAAGTGAAATCCTCTCCACCCATTTACCAAGCGTAGGTGCCAAGTGATGATGTAGCTGGGACACAGGAGCCAAGCATTTTGTTTAGGTGCGGCAAGTGCCCTAGACATATAAAGACCCAGATAAGTAAAGACAAGCAAAACAGACCTCTCTGTGACACATTGTTTAGTTCAAACTTATATGTTACTGACGCATTCTGAAATGTGTTCATCACTGTTCTCTCAGTGCCACCAGCTCTATAAAACACTCATTCCTGTCTCTAAAGCTGTGTACACACGGGAGCGATAGGGGCTAAAACCGCTGGAAATATGGTCGCTGGCGACCATATTGCCAGCGATTGGAGTGCGCACCAGCGTGCTCCCATTTTTAGCCCCCTTATGATCGCTGGTCGCAGGAGCTTGCTCCTGCGACCAGCTAATTACCTCTGCTGCTCCCCCGGCAGAGGTTCCCTTTCATCAGTGACCATCTCTGGTCGCTGATGAAAAGGAGAAACTGAGCAATATATTGCTCAGCCATATATTGCTAGCAATATATGGCTGAGCAATATATCTCCCCCGTGTGTACGGGGCTTAAGCCACCAGATGCAGTAACTGGTTCTTTCCCAACCGATTCCATTACAGTCAGTTTAAAGGATATCCTTGATTGAGCACAAGTGACTTAATTAGTACATCAGCCAATTTGATTTAGCCATCTGGGCTCAAGCATGGATATCCTTAAAACTTGGACTTGCAAAACACGACCACAACCTTGTTTAATTAAATTATATCTGCTGCCTAATTAACTAAGTGTTTGCACTCGCACACAGTTGTTTGTAAGTTTGAGCCCCTATATGGGCTTCAAGGACATCACACTGGTCAGACACATAATCAAAATGCAGTATGAAAAATAAGAAAATGTAGCTATCTGCCTGCGCACCGCTAGCCGGCACGTGCTTCGCAGATTAGCTTTCTACTAGTCAGTAGGTTCCGTTCCTTTTGAACTCTGCAGTGCAGATATTGCATTGCTGCACGAATCGCCCACTGCTCCTCGGCTGCACATCGTAAACATGCCAGATAGGGGTTTTATTGGGTGTTAAACTAACACGTACGATTAGGAAGGAAGCCCCAGGTTTCTGAACAGGTATACATCTCCAACCCAGGTGTAAAAGTGGTCCTAGAGAGGTGGCGGAACTCTTTTAAATCTGCCACCTATTTACCCCCCTCCCCTCCACCCATTAGGCAATGTATTGAGAGACGAGAGGTAATAATCACAGAGCTGAGCAATGAGTTTATTATATGGATTGCTTTTTGTTATCAAATTTAATTATTATATGAATGATGCACTATTGTTTTTGATCATTGCTTCTTTTATTGTGAGTGGGCCCAGTGGCAATTCCATCTTGCACTTCTTTTTTGCCATTATGTGCTTTTTAGGGCCTTGTTTTTTGTGTTTTTTTTAGGGGCTTATTGGGTATTAAACTGATAAAAACAGATACACACTTGCACACACTTACTCTAGTTTCTTCCCACTTTCCAAAAATATACTTGTAACTTAATTGGCTCCCAACAAAATTAACCCTAGAATGTCTGTGTGGTAGGTAATATAGATTGTAAGCTCCACTGGGGCAGGGACTGATAAATATTAAAATATTCTCTATAAAGCGCTGCGGAATATGTGTGCGCTATATAAGAAACTGTTACCTTGTGAGTCCCTCTGGTTAAAGTACATAAAAATCAACAGAACAGTCACACCATCTGTACACTGGTGTAGTTATCCCTCACATCCTGTAATCACAAGGACTGACCTTAAGTGTCTGTGAACTCATTGGGTTGAAAAGGTTTCCTTAAGAATGTGTTTATATTGACCTTTGAGTACTACATATCATCATCATTTCCACCTCATTTCTAAATAACCATGTGGCAAACTACTGGTAAATCTGTTGCTCTTCTGTTAAATCAAATTTCCATGAACATTAGTTATGCTGGCTGCCTAAATGTTGTCTTATTATATATTTACACCGTAAACTTGGGTTTTTTTGTTACACTTTCAAGTTGCCTCTTTCTACTGGTCCCTGGTCTCTGTCATGTGCATTGTAAGGATATATCTGCTGCAGATTGCTTACAGATGTGTGTGTGTCTTATGTCTGCTAAGCAAAAACAAATTATATAATTCATTCAGGACTTACCACTCATAGTACATTTTGTAATATGCAGTCTGCAAATGCCAGAATCCCATGCTAATTAAAAGCATTGGGGCGGATACAGGTTGGCTCGGTAAGCTGCATAGATCGCAGCTTACCGAGCGCCTGAGACAACGCCTGTCTGAATGGCCACTCCCCGCCACTGCCAATTCCCCTTCTTAACATGCGAGTTGATGTGTAACGAAAACACATCCCCTTGCATGCCTCTGCTGCAGGAGAAATCAATTGATGGTTGCCGACCATCGAATGATTCCTCCTGCCTTCGCAAATAGAAGTCAGTGGAAACTTACTCTTATTTGTGAGCACCGGGATGAAGACGGGGCGGGCGGCTGACATCCTGTGAACAAAACAGAGGAGTCTCTTACAAAGCAGGTGTAAGTACTGTATATTAGGATATTAGCGGCCGATCCGCGGTATGAATGGATATGACTGGGATCGGTTGCAATCGGCGTATAGAGGATATGGCAAATTTACTATGCTGCCGTATACTCCTGATTAGTATTTACCAATGGTGTAGCCATTCGGATCTGGTTTCCGTATTTAACAGCTGCCAAATACGGATGTAAAAAAATTGATGAAATAAATAAATAACGCCATGCGCCTGGCACTCCTCTTGCTGCCAATGAAAAATGCCCCTCACAAAATGGCTGCCCCCTTACATCAGACAGTTCTTAAAATGCTAGAGGAGGCCACTACCTCCTCTAGCATCCTCAATCCAGCGCCGGGACCACAGACAAGTAGATTTTCAGGTTCCAAGCTCTTCTCTGTGCTTAGCAGTGAGTTATGGGGTCTTTCAACTGCCCAGCATTTATTCCTGGAGACAGAAGAGGTTGGGGGCAGGGCCAGCAGCTCACAGAGCCCTCATCATGCCACCACAGTAATGAAAAATGGGCATGACTCACAATTGTGGCATTGCCACACAGCCACACCGCCTTTTATGGAGTCCGTCAAAAAGTTGTGAGGTATGTTACTGTATCGTTATTCAGTCAGGGCCAGCTCTACCATTAGGCAGCTTTAGGCAGCTGCCTACTGCACCAGGATCTGGGGGGGAGGGGGTGCCACAAGTCTGCCTACCAAAAATATCAGTGATGTCTGAGGATCCTTGTTGTACTTAATGCAGGTAGCTGCTGTAGAACTTCTGAGACCTCACCTCCATACTTTTCCTGGTTGGAAAGCGGGAATTGGTGGCAGTATGGGGGGGGGGGGGGGGGGGGGGGCAGTAGGTCGAAGTTTTGCCTAGGGTGCTGAGAAGCCTTACTGATAAACAGAAAATTTCCAGGGACAAATCTTTAAGACATGGTAACATTGTAACTAAACAATATTTCAGAATACTCATTTTTATTCAACTATAAATAAATGTTATTCTTGTTAATGTTTGATTAAGCTGTATATTCCTTGAGTGATATAACCATCTGCACGTTTGCCTGTACAACAAATATAATTCTAAATAATAGAAAATGTCCTCATTAATAAATAGCTCTCTGTGTTGTATGACACAAATCTGAATGTGTCCCAGTCTGACCTTTCTCAACCTTACTGAGATTTGTGGTTTGTAGGAATGTTTACAAGGACCATCGATGCCTGGAACTGGCCTGTGACTCCCAGGAAGAAGTGGATAGCTGGAAAGCATCTCTGCTTCGTGCTGGAGTTTATCCTGATAGGCCGGTAAGGAGTTTACGTATTACCTTCATAATTAGGCTTCTAGGCTTATATACATTTTGTTTTTGCTTATTTTATTTATTTTTTGTAAAAAATATGTTTGCGTGCGTGTTTCCAGATTATGGTCTCTATTATGATATTGAGGAAATGCTTGGCTGGAGATAAGACATTTTATATACATTTTTGTATTTAAATGTCTGCCGCCATTGGCAACCCAGGGATGGCTTCCCCATACAATGCAATGCAAAGTATTTTTAGCAAGGATTCTGGCAGTACAAGAGATGCTGGTAATTTTTCCAACAATCTTTTATTGGTAATTAGAGGCCATAGAACTTCTGTCGCTGCAATAAGGAGCAATTGAAAGTGTTTCATTTTGCACAGTAGTATAAATAGACCACTATGGGGGAATTCAGTTAGCCATGTTCATTTTCTGTGGGGTAATTGATCCCCAGGGCTATTCAACTGTCCCCAAACTCAGCGTGCATGCTTAACTTTTTTGGGGGGCCTAAGCAGACATTAAACAGCCAGTTTTTGATATAACTCCAGGAATATATCCTGAAATCTGTTTTAACACCTGGAAACAGATAATTTAATGGGTGAAACGAAAAACGTATAACTCAAAGAGAAAAAAGCTCAATGCTACACCAGTGTTTTGCCCCTGTGAAATTATTGAGGCAACGTAAATCCCCCCCCACTCCATGTGCTGTGCCGGCAACAGAGATCTAAAAATCACCATTGGGCACTGCAGCCCCAGTTTTTGTTGGCCCACTTGAACCTTGGGGCCCAATATGCAGGGCTGGATTAACAATGGGCCTGGTGGAGCTGCAGCTTCAGGCCCACCAACAGAATAGGCCCACAGCATCTGCACATTTCTCTGCTGCTGTAGACAAGATTTTCTTTTCACTGCAGCCTGCCAGTGACTGATGGGTGAAAACTAACACACATCCCCTAACGACCATCAACTGTCTGCAGCTCTTATAAATAAAATGTGACTGCCTGCCACTGGGTTAGGTCTACCATGTACTATGAAGACAGCGCAGTAGAAGGCGGAATCCTCCCTAGCCCTTCCTGCACAAATATGCACTGTTACTCCTCCTACCTTGTGACATCATTGTGTATCTGATAGGCACCACCCTGCTGGGAAAGCTGGTCAGTTAGTTCCCGGCCTCAGAGCCAGCTCAGAAGTGACTCTGACAATGATCTGGCTGAGAACAAGACAGCAGTGTAAAAGTGCCTCACAACCCAATCTGTGGTCTGCCACAGATGAGAGCTGGGTGAATTAAGCAGTTTCCGGAGCAATGACAGGGGCAAGGCTGCTTTGATCTTCTTATGTTATACAGCAGCTTTGCCTATAGGAGCGGAGGCGGAGCAGAGCTGTAACGATACTGACTATATCTCACACAGAATGCAGCTTTGTGGCTCCATCTCTTAGCTGCTGCTGAAAGTGTGATTGGCTGACTCTGTTTCACTTTTGGTAAAGTGAAAAGATGTGTACTTTGCATCAATATAGTGGTTCTGCTTCAGAACAGAGTATAGCATCAGCCCAGTGAATGAGGACCTGAAGGAGAAGAGGAACCATTGAGAATTGAAGTATGAAATACCCACATAATATCCATAATATTTATTTAAACCAAGAATTAATAATGTTATATGCTAGGTTGCAGCTGTGGAAGCACACAGGGTGTGCAGGGGGATACATATAATGTGTCAGCAGTGGGGATACTGGTGGTCAAAAAGGCCACTATGGTCATGGGCTCCGTACACCCCTCACCCTAACCCTCTCTTTCAGCAGACTTTCCACACAGTCTGTCCCTAACCCTCCCTAGCCCCTGTACTACTCACCTTGCAGACTAATCCTTCCCCCACACACCCTGTCCCTAACCCTCCCTAGCCCCTGTACCCCTCACCTTGCAGACTAACCCTCCCCCCACACAGCCTGTCCCTGACCCACCCCATTAGTGTCTAACCCTAGCCCCTGTACCCCCCACCTTGCAGACTACCACTTGTAAGTTTCTAAATCGAATAGCGTCTATCCGACAGCCTAACCCCAGAAGTGTTATGACGACTGCCGAAACTGGACAAAATGTTGGCTATTTAAATCAAGTCTCCTGAATCATTATTGCATTATTAAAATGCTGTAGAGTGCACCACATCATCACCAACATATATATACACCTCTGATGAAAACTGCCTGCAAGCAGTTGAAACAGCTGTCAGGTATACTGGAATAAATGTTTTTTAAACATACTTACCTTCCCCTGGTGGTGCCCCGATGGTCCCTCTGCATCCATGTTGCCCCCCGGCGTCCACAGCAGGCCTTCAGCATCCTCTTCGGCGTCTCCAGCGGTCCCAGGAGTGCTTAGCGCGAGTTCCCAGGCGCGCCGGTGACGTCACCGGCGTGCGCGCGCACTCGCGCAATGCACTCCTGGGACCGCTGGAGACGCCGAAGAGGATGCTGAAGGCCTGCTGTGGACGCCGGGGGACTTGGTAAGTAATAAAAAAAGGGCCAGGGGGGGGGGGGGAAACAAAAAAACAATTTGAATAATTCCTAAAACCACAGTTTTTGGAATAATTTGGATAATAGATAAACGGATACGGGATACTCAACCTGTATATACAGAAATATATTTAGTATTATTATCATCATCCTGTAATAATAATAAAAAATATATATATAGAATACTGTGCCAAAGTTCGAAGCTTTATGCAGCTGTGGCCATTCTTTTGTAAGATTATAGTTAGGTGTATGATTAAACAGTTATACCGAACAGTTGATATTTGGATGAGGGACAGCTGAACTCTGCTACAAAGGTGAGATTGTGGAAGACAGTTTTATGTTACAGGCCATATAACATGACAACAGCAACAAGAAACAAGGTAGTTATACTGCATCAGCAAGGTCTCTCCCAGGCAAATATTTTAAAGCACATTGGGGTTTCAAGATGCAATTTAAAAAGCTCTTTTAAAGAAGCACAAAGAAACTGGCAAAGTTGAGGACTGTAGACACTGTGGAAAGCCATGGAAACCTAGTGCACCAGATTACAGATAAATCAGGCTTACTACCCTGTGAAATTACGTATATAAAGGGGAAGGGGGAATGGGGTAAAGACCGCACCAGTCTTGTTGAGCACCATATTATGGTAATTATTGATTGTTAATTATGGTCTAATCTGTATACTTTGGGACTACTGACTTTATGAGTGTAAACTCACAATTGGTCACCACACCCTTTAACAAAAGTGCTTCCGGGTTAAGTCAGTGGTGCACCCCGAGTTTTGAAAATAGGTCAAATGACCAATTACAGTGCCGGCAAATCCTGCAGGATGCTCCTGATATTATGTAAGATACAATGCTTACATAGTATCAGGAGCATCCTGCAGGATTTGCCGGCACTGTAATTGGTCATTTGACTATTTAGGTCAAAACCCGGGTGGACCCCACTCTCTCATTTTCCCTCCTCTGTGGGTTACAAGAGGGAGAAAAGCAGAGGTGGAGTCTTGCTGGCAGGGGTGACCACTATTACCTGTAGAGTTGAATACTCCCCTTTTTTCATAGCGAACCTAAAGCCGATTGGGATCCATTGGAAACACCTTGCAATGCCTTATATGGCAACAGGGTTGCCAGGGGTGACCATATCGGTATGATGGTTGGCTATCTTACCTATTTCAGTCCTAAAACCCGGGACAATAAACTCTCTCCCTTTCCTCTGCCGCCTGTGGCATGAAGGGTGAACAGCAGAAGTGATACAAGTCTGAGAGGGCGGACTATCTAATTTTTCTCCTTTTTGTCATAAATCCTGAGAAAACAATACGCAGTGGAACAGGGTTCTTGCGTAATGAGATGGTATGAGAATAATGACCAATGATTTAACCACGCAACCAACCCGAGCTAATGGGTAAGAAGTGGCTGGATATATGATGGTCATTTTTTTACAAAATTTTTTTTTTACATTTTTTGAGGTTTTTTTCAATGTGTTGGTAAATGCACTGATCCGAAATTTGTGATAAATTCATACAGAGTATTAAAACATGGATAGTTTAAAATATTCATAATTTTCGCGGTGTGTGATAATTGATGAGAGGTGGTCCATAATTTTAATGAACAAAATAAAAGTTAAGTATTAAAAAATAGTCATAGCACACAGAATACTTTGGGACGCAAGGGTGCCCCCAAACTGAGTTTTCTTTTTTCTTTTTTGTTCTCCCTTGAACTAACAGTCACATTTTACCCTGTGAAATTGGAAGATGCCCAGCAGTGCCATCAGCTCAGATCTGTCAGAACCCAATGGGTACCAGGTGCATCCATCGGTGAAGTCTGGACAGCATTAGTCTTCATGGGAGAATTGTGGCCAAAAAGCCATAATTTTGAGGTGGAAATAAGGCCAAATATATTATGCAAGAAAACATAGGAAATGGGTTGCAGAAAAATGCCAATAATGTAATGAGACAATATTTTAAATATATGGCAGTAAATAAATGCAGTTTGTTCACCAAAGGATTGAAGAGCAATATAATAATGAGTGTTGGCAGGCAACAGTGAAGCGTGGTTGAGGTTCCTTGCAAGTTTCGGGATGCATTTCAGCAAATAGAACTGGGGATTTGGTCAGCATTAATGCAACCAAGGAGGCCGGCGATTAACTCCAAAGTTATCTGCAGCAGGACAACACCCAAACATTCAGCCAATGTTATTAAGGACTATCTTCAGCGTGAAGAAGAACAAGGAGTCCTGGAAGTGATGTTAGGGCCCCCGCAGATCGATGATCTCAACATCATTGAGTCTGCCTGGGATTACATGAGAGAGAAGGAATAGAGCAAGTCTATATATAGAGAAGATCTGTGGTTAATTCTCCCTGCTGAGTTCCTTCAAAACCTGTGCAAGAGTACCTAGAAGAATTGATGCTGTTTTGAAGAAAAAAGGTGGTCACACCAAATATGGGCCCTTATTCTGATCGGTGCGGTAATATCCGTGTGCGTTCGTGCCGCCGATGTTTTGTGTCTGCGCATGTGCAGAGGCGTTTCTGCGCATGTGCGAGCGGTGCGTACGGCCAAATTCCGCATGAAATGTGAACACTCCGAACAGGGGGTGGAGAGGGGCGTGAAGGCCTATTTGGGCTCATTACCATATGGGCGTTCCCATGCAAACGCTGGGCGTACGTATGGTAATGCGGCCGTGACGCACGTGTGGGGGGCGGACATATAACATTGCCGGATGTCAGCTGCCCGCCCAGATCCCTGCTTTTGCACGGAAAAATGTCTGTGTGGTCTGAGGTTGCGGGAGCTGGTGGAGCACTCAGTCCTGCATTTGATGGTCTGCGATCATCGAATGATGGGGGAGGTTCCCTGAGATGGAGGAGGCGTATTCCGTGAAAAATACACGTGCGGTCCATTCGGCCAGCTTCTTACCGCGTACGGACGGAGTTGGCGATCCGTATGGAAGGCGGGGTTGCGCACGCACGGTCCTGGCCGCATAATCGGATCCGGCCGCACCGATCAGAATAAGGGCCCTTGAGTTGATTTACATTTCTCTTCTGTTGATTCATTTTGCATTTGGTTAAAATAAACTATTACCACAACTGTTTTTTTAAAACATTCTATTTTGCAGCATTTTGTCATTATCTGTCTTAACCTTTTGCACAGTACTGTATGTATGTATGTATGTATGTATGTATGTATGTATGTGTGTGTACTGTATATATTTTTTGCTGTGTCGCTCACATTTGTTATATCAAATAAAATATGTTGTATAAAAAAAGATTATATTTCCTATATAAGGTCAACATTACAGGTCATTATGATGAATAAAGTGTTTGCTTGGCAATTTTCACACCTATTTTCACAAATTCACTTGCCACTTAAAGGATTAACAAATCAGGTAAAAGCTACCGTATTATTATGGTAAAAAAAATGTCTACTTATGTCTTCTCAGCAAAACAAGTGTATACCCATGATAATACTTAACACTACAGTCCAAACCTTCAAGAACTCACTATACAAACCCCTTCCACGGATCCATGATTAAAAATATATGCACCCTTAGGAAAGCTGGCCTAAAATATTCATTTTCCCGCAGCCCCATTCATTTTTTTGCGCCTGGCAGTTGGCTTTTCCGCACATCCCTATTCATATTGCAAAGATCCTACCATCAATTTGTCTATAAAAAGGAAAAAATGACAAGCGCAGATCTACAAATCAAATCCAAATGTACAGCTGTTTGATAAAGATATACTCAACCTTAAACTAGAAGACACAATTTAAACAAGGAAAAAACAGCTCCTTTTCTAATTTGAGCCAATTGGTATTTTATTCACAAATAAAAAACAGTTTTATAACATAAATTATAAATCATCAGCAACAGGCAATAAAAACATTTAAAACAAATGTTTTTATTGCCGTCTAGTGACGATTTATAATTTATGTTATAAAACTGTTTTTTTATTTGTGAATAATGTACCAAGTGGATGAAATTCAGAGAGCGCAGTTTTTTCCTTGTCTATAAAAAGGCCTGACTAAATTTCATAGACTCCATGTCCCGCTTAGGATGAAGAGCATTAACACACACCTCCGGAGGTCACATCTATGGGTGCCTTAGTTGATTGTCACAGCACAAAGTAGGGGAGGCAGGTGATGTAGTGGTGCATTGCTTGTGGCTGCCACTGAATCCCTTGATGTCATTGAGTGTGAACACATGTTGCCTACATGTAGCCCCTTTCAAATCCTTAAGCACAAGTTTTCTAAGCCTAGGCCAAAATTTTCTTTTGGACTCTAAATAAGTAAAAATTGGGCTTGGACAACAGTGTACCGGAAAATGAGTTCTATAATAAAGATAATATAATATAGAGGTTAAATAACAATGTTCCTAATTAAAAAAAAAAACAGGTATCTACTATTCCCCAACAGGCTAAAACACAAACATGCCCCACTTAAAAAAAGATCACAGTATATCTAAGGCAAAACCCGAGCCCTGGAATTTTTGCCAAATGCTTGCGACTGACTAGACTTTTTTCCTCTTTACATTTCATGCAGTCCATACACTAACGTCTTTATCACACACTGCACAGCTGAGACCGCATTCCAATCTCTGAATATATTTACACTGGCAATGCTCCTCCATAGACGCAGGCAACCTGTAGGGATGCAGGTGTTATGGAACTAGAAGCTGTGTCCATGTCCTGCCACTCTGATACCATCAATGAGTATTGCTGATCTACAAGAGCTGGACAGCCCCAGCTGCTCACCCTGTTTTGCCATTTCGGACACAGAAAGCTGACATTTAATGCTAAAATGATCCACTTGGCTTTACTCTAAATACATGTCCATCATTCTGTAAGTTTTAGCCCGAAGTGAGAAAACAGAATTAAATCATTAGAAAGCAGCGAAGGTCAGTAGTTTTATTGCTACCAAATTTAAAATAAGACGCTAGTTCCTGGCATGTTACTGAAATATGCACGATTGCCTCAATTCCCTTACTTCTGTTTGAGCTTGAGGACTTGCCTCAGACCTGACCCCAAAGTATTTTGCCTCCCAAGTTGCATTAAAATCAGTATTATTGCTTTCCTTTTTCCAAACAATATTCATGTCAGAGTGCCAGAGACAGATCCCTAGCACCGTCTTCTTCTGCCTTAGAACAGGATATCCATTTACCAGAAAGCTCAGCACTGGCTTTATGTATCTACAGCATATCCAAATACAGGCTCACAGCAATAACTGCAGCTTTGTGTCCAACCTTTCCAGACTGGATTTCTCTGAGGTGTACCCATGTTTGCTTTGGCTGCGTTCTCTGCTACATGGGACATAGAGAAATTCCTATATGCAGCTATAAATGGGTAGTTTAGATGGTTCACATCTTGGTTTGCTTACTTCAAACCTCTTGCGCTCAGCTGCCTGTCACCCCACATGGTCTCCCCTTCTATCTGTACACTGCTGCCGCTAGAGTCCACAGATCACTAAATCTCTGCACTTTATTGAGGACAACTTTGTGCAAAGATGTCTTGGCAATTACTTTTACATAACTTAAAACACCAGAGCTGGCTCCTGAGTACTTGTGGCATAATCCTTGCGTTAAGAAAACTTTTTTGAATGGATTCAGTTTTTTCTTTGTCACCAGCTTACACAGCCTCTGTGTCTGCTATGGAACAGTTCTTTTATTTTGGAAACAGAGACTCAGACATCCAGATGGCATGAAATTACTTCAGTCAATATAAGACACCCCACCGGTTCCCCTTGGATGACAAAGTTGTTAAACGCTTATAGTGACACACTTGTTGTAATATCATTAATGAAGGCTTAGTATGAGTTTGGTCTCTAGCAAAACAAACACTTTGGGCCAAAAGTAATAGAGTGCGATTTTGTAGAACAAGCCAGAAATCATTTGCGATTCTAGGAGTTTTTGGTAACGGAAATGTGGTTCTTTTTTAGGCATGTGCGATATTTAGTAACGGGAATGTGCAGTTTTCCCATAAAATAAAAAAATGGCACAACCATCCTGGTTTTTGAAAAAATTAATAGGCTTCTCCCGTATTTAAAAAAAAACACAGGGATCTCACACCGGTCCTGGTTGCAAAAATACGGGGACAAAATAGTAAGGGTCCCCTGTATTTATGCAAACAGGGTTCCAACAGCCATCAGGATAATACCAGAGCTGAGGGGAGACTTTTTATATAAGCCCCCCAGGCCAAAGCATTAACCTGTGGCTGGTCAGCCCTGCCTGGGATGCCTTATGGAGTGGGGACCCTCCAAGCCTCCCTGCAAGGGCTAAACCCCGGGGCTATCTCCAGCACCCCAAAAAGTTGATTGGAGTCACCTTTGTGGTTGACCCTAATTAACTTTGTGGTTAGTTGTTAAACATGGGCTCCTATGGTAAGAACCGTCCATAATTTCTTAACATGGAAGTCTATGGAGAAGCGCACAACCAATCAGCCTACTTGGACCAAAGAGGACATGATCTACACTGGACTAGGTAAGTTTTTTGTTTTTTTTGTTACAGGTCCATATTGGATTTTTTTTACAAGTGGACTGAACTATAGTGGACCCTAGGTAAGTATGTAAGTATGATGTATATGTGTGTGTATGTTATTAAAGTTCTACTATATTAAAGTTCTACTATAAATTGTGTCTGTCTCTTTATTTTAGTATTTATAATAAAAGTCCTAGATGGCCCTTAAATGCACCGCATGCAGGAAATTGTGGTTCTCCAAGTTCCTGCATGCGGGGCAGGCTTGATGGGACTACCAGCACAACTCGATAATATTTTATTTAATAAAAACATTTGTAAACATTTTTTTACATAAATCTATCAGCCCAGCACCCGCTGTCCAGGGCTGCGAGGGATAGCCCTGGGCTTCAGCCCTCGATGAGAGAGGCCTTTATTGTGGGGGGATTGTTGCATAAATACAGGGACCTCTATTTTCTCCACACACACACACACACATCAATTTTTGTAACCAGGACTGGTGCAAGAGCCCGGTGCTGGCTTTTGCAATATGGGGGTACCTTATTTATTTTTGCTAAAACCAGGATCGGCTAAAACAGGCTACGCTGGTTATGCTTGGGGGGGCGACCCCATGCCATTTTTTTTATATTTTAATTGTACACACTTATCCTGACAGAAGCATGCAGATCTCACTGAGCTGTGCATGCTTCTGTCAAATTCCCCAGCCAGACCCAGGTCAATTTTTTGGTGATTTTGTTAGCCTTGTTAGGTGAGTGATTTGTAAAATCACACCCTATTATATATCCGATTTTATATGTTTTTAATGAGAAAACATCTGGATGCGATTTTGAATGAAATATTTATTTGGTCCTGGAAAGTGTGCTATTTTACTGCAAATAGAACACTATTACATGTGCAATTTGTGGAAAACTTGCGATTTGCTGATAATTGGACCCAAAAATTGCACATTTTCATAAATAGCACTCTATTACATTTAGCCCTTCAATCTGGGACACTGGGGGCAGATGGGTGGACAAGGTGTGGATAAGGCAATTGGGAGACATTCATGTGTAGCCTAGAAAGTCTGGTAGCATGATATGAGTTCTATAGAGGAAATTTACTAAGATGTGAGTTCTATTTAACATGGGATGTTGCTATGGGCCACCAATCAGAATGTAGTTCTTATTTATTTATCACCTTGTAGAAGATATTAGATAGAATCTGATTGGTTGCCCTTAGAAACATCCTATCTGAAATAGAACTCCAATCTTAGTAAATGTCTTCATATGAGTGTGCTTCTTAGTTTATTTTTTAATAAATAGTGTATATAAGGGTACCTAAGCACAGTTGGTGTTTATAATTGTACAGCAAGCCTACAGGAAACCACCAGTGATTGCTGTTACTTTTGGAGAAATACTGTAATACGCATTGGTGGATTAGCCTTACTTGCACTTAGATACCCCATGTGCATGTAGTATAAATGTAAGCATGCCATGTTAATTGTCCCCTTCAATAGGCCTCTTTTATCAGTCCTCCTATAAACCACCATTTCAATTATGCATCGTCCCCTAGGGCAGACCTTGTACGAGACTGTTCCAAAGCCACAACGTTTGTAATGAAATTTGGGAATGGCAGGTTAACCTGACTGTTTCAAGGAGGGCAGGAAAGAATTTCAAAGCAAACTTCAAAGGCTTTTCCTTTATTCTTGCAGTCTGTTGAACCTTACCCCTCACTATGGTAGGCATCATACGGATTTTTTTCTAACATATAACCCACTCGGTTAGTTTTATAAATTAACCTTTTAACCTCTTTACTGCAAAATATGTTGTGAATTAAACATCTGTTTTCCTTTTCATTGCCATCAGGCTGATTATTGCTGGGGGCCAGGAGTCTGGTAGTAGAGGAGCACATATATTAGGTCTAGTTACATATGGCCTTCCCAGCCATTTCTTAAATGTATAGTTTAACGACTAACCAATGCAACATTATGTTCTAAAATGCATAATTGTAGGATTGTGAAAGTGCTGCATGGGTTTATGCTATGCAATGTCGGAAAGACGTTCAACAGAGCTCATTTAGAACGTGCACCCAATGCTCACAACACTTTGTACCAGTGCGCATTGAAGATCTGCGCAGCACATATCTCAGTGATATAAATGTAAAATCAAATAATATCCTCCTACTCCTTTACTACCCTATTATTACTCTCCCTATCAAATTATATTTTACTTATCTGAATAATTAGTGTTTTCAGGCTTGCCATCAAGAAAGTAGGACTCTGGCACAGTGCTATAAGGGAGGCCTGGTTATGGATGTGACACTAGCCAAACCATGTTGTGATTGCGAGTTACTCTGATAGTGGTCAGGATAGCACAAGGGGCACAGGTAACTTGTAACTGCTGCCTGTGCTCTGCTGATTAAGAAAAACACGCTGTTTCCCCAGCACCCTGAATGATACCAGTAACAAGATATAAATCCTATATGTTAACAGAATTCAAAGATCTTGGTTACATATATTTTCATTTTCGCAAATGTATGAATAAGCCCCCAAGCTATCGCCAAGGCTTCTCTGTGTATTGAGGGTCCCTAGCGCTATATCTAAGTGCAGTGTTTGGCACCCAAAAAAAATCAGCATAAGCCAGAAAGCCCAGGGCAGCACACCACTGAAAAAACTATAGTGGTAATAAATATTAGTGTTAGCAAGCCGAAGCTATATACAGTAAGTGAAACAAAATGAATGAATGTAAAGAAATAGTGTTAGTGAAGAAATTAGTAAGTGCTAAGTGTTAATAGAATGTAATGGTGTGCCACACTAGAGTGTGCCAAGCTTAACCAAGCCAAGGGCACCGCACCCCACACCTCCGTTACCCTAATCTGGGTCTACAATTAACCATCAAAGAGCCATATGACAATGGCTCCTTACTTAAATATATCTAAACTAAGAGCTTCGTACTTTGGAGCAACCCCATAATGCTCCATATGGCATATCAGGACCTGCATCTCCACCTAATGCAAGCTTCTTTCTGCACTAACACTATTTCTTTAATATTTTAATGACATTTATCTTTGTTTCACTTACTGTATATAGCTTCAGCTTCCTAACACTAATTATTACCGCTATAGTTTTTTCACTGGTGTGCTGCCCTGGGCTTTCGGGTTTATGCTGACTTTTTTTTTGGGTGCCGCACCACAAGTGAACTGGCTGGTGAGAAAGAAGAGGGGGCGGGTTGGTAAGAGACAGAATGCTTTTAGATGGTGAGACAGAAGGGGGCTGACTGGTGGAATAGAAGGCTACTGTCAAGGTCACTCCTGGCCCATAAGTTGGCTTGTAATCTTTATGAACAAGAATTTCATAAAACCTGCACACTTTATTCCTAAATCGTCTATCTCCATTACTCTTGCTACACCACCAATTCCATCAAACACTACAGTTGTGACAGCTACTGGCTGGTGATGCAGAAGTTGGCTGGCTGGAGAGACAGAAGGGAGCTGGCTGCTGATGCAGAAGTGGGCTAGCAGGTGATATTGAAGAGGGACTACCTGATGAGACAGGAGAAAGATTAGCTGATGAGACATAAGGGGGCCTGGCTGGTGGGACAGAAGGCTACTAGCTGGTGATGCAGAAGTGGGCTGACTGGAGAAACAGAATGCTGTTAGATGGTGAGAAGGGGGGTTGGCTGGTGATACAGAAGTAGGCTGGTGGGTGAGACAGAAGGGGGATGGCTGATTGGACAGAAGGGGGCAAGCTAATGAGACAGAAGGGGTCTGACTGAGACATGAGTGGGGCTGCTGATGAGACAGAAGGGGGCTGGCTGGTGAGACAGAAGGGTACTGGCTGGTAAGACAGAAGGGTGCTGGCTGAACAGACTGAAGGGGCTAGCTGTAGTGACAGAAAGCTGCTGGCTGATGAGAAATGGTGCTGGCTGGTGAGACAAAAAGGGGCTATCTGGAGACAGAGGTGGGCATGCTGGTGAGACAAAAGGGGGGCTGTCTTGTGAGACAGAAGTGTTCTTGCTGGTGAGACAAAAGTATACATGATTGCTTCCTCACTGCACTAGGGTCATGGGTTCAATTCCAACTACATATAGTCCTAACTGTGTGGAGTTTGTAAATTTTCCTCAAGCTTGTGTAGGTTCCACTGGGCACTCCAGTTTCCTCTCATAATCCCAAAATATACTGGGACAGTAGGTTAATTGGCTCCTGTCATAAAATGAAACCTAGTGTATATGTGTGCATGTGTTTATGGCAGAAAAGATGGGTCAAGTGGTTCTTATCTGCACTCAGATTTTATGTTTCTAAGTGTGCTGACTGGAGAGACAGAATGTGGCTGGCATGGGACAAAAATTATGGTGGCTCTAGAGACAGAATGGGGCAGGCTGTTGAGACAGGAGATGGCTGGCTAGTGAGACAGAAGGGGAGTGGCTGGTGAGACATGAGTGGTGGCTCTAGAGGCAGAAGGGGGCTGGCTGGACAAACACTGGAGAGCTGGCACTGCAGAAACATGGAGGAGAATCAGAGTGAGGTGCTAGAATTGCAGAGTGCTGGTCCATTACCTCTTATTTGTCCCCTTGGCTGCATTATTGTGCTGATGGGGGGGGGGGGGTGTCACCCCATCTTCTATGCCTCTGGGCACCTGGTGTTATCTCACACTCCTCTGAAGTAGTCATTGTGTGGCTGCAACTCTGGCAGGATAGGTCTTGCGGACCGGTAGGGAACTTATGCCTGCTTGTCCGTTTTCCAGAACAACTTTCATTTTAATGAAAGTGTAAGAAAATGTCTGTATAAATAAATAGAAAATCATATAAAAGTTTGTACATGGGTCCAATACACAAGCAGCTTTTACATTGGCAATCAGTTATTTGCACATGGCATTCATCTCTGTTATGGCAGCTCCAGTGGACCAAGTCAAGTGTTGTCCGAGAGGAGTTTTTGTTCTTTTTTAAGAATTGGATAACCAGAGAAAATAGATCAGAAGAAGAAAGCATGAGAATAAAGTGGATAAAGTAGGGTAGACTTCATTAGATATAAAAGGTTTTTGTGTGTGTGATTTGATTTTGTTGAAAACTGGGCTACGGAAGGACTAGGAAGTACAGTAAGCAAGTGGGCCAATCAGAAATCGCAAAGATGAATGTTGCCTCTTATGACTTCCGCTCATATCCCCTTCCCATTTGCAGCCACTAAAAGTTGAAAACATAAATAGTCTAGCTTGTAAATGCAGCTTTACATGTATGCTAGAATATTCCTTTATTTTCTTAAAGAGGAGATGAAAAGAAAATGAATGTCTAAATACTGTACATGCCTGTCTATGCACAAGAACTATGTACTTGCACATAGACATTTAACCCTTTAAGCCATAAATTCACTGCAGCTGGGTGAAAACAGCCAGCTCTGTTTTTATAAAGTACGCTGTTAGTTTAAGAGTGTGATGTGAATGATTTAGGATGGCGGATTGTAGACGGGTCTATTAATTTCACATTCTGTTTCTCCCCTTTGCTCTACAAAAAGCAAATAACAGAGTCATTTTATTTTATTTCCACTGTGTTTGCATAAAAATGTTGTGCTCTCCCCGCCAAATGCCAAAACCAACATTTTTTTTCCATAAAACAAAATCATTTTTAGAACATTCAAAATAATTTTACTGAACATGGCAGCACAATTGCTAAATGGGTGTAATGCTGCCACGGTAATTCATATGGATGCAACTAAAAGCCATGAACAGGTTCCAAGTAAGTGATCTAATTACAGAAGATTAAGCACTGTAGTGTAACCATTCTTCAAGCCAGGATATACTGTTTTACATATACATGGCTAAGTAACACTACCCTGTCTGCCACTCACTTGTTTAAACAGAGAGTTTTTACATCTTATTTTAAGCCACAGGTTTTTGACTCCACCAACAGTAATCATCATCATCAACTGATCGTATAGGTATAATGCTGAGGAGTCAAATGTAGAATTGGTTGCTGCTGTTACCAAATCAATAATATATAATAACTAGGTGGCCTGTGGGAAAATTTCGCATGCGAATAAAACACAATTATTTTTATAGCGAGGTTGGTGGTTTGTAGTAGGATGAGAGAAGAACCGGCTTATTTGTAGCCAATTCGAGTAGCTGAGCAAAACTGATTATCTTAGGCGTGCCTGTGACTGATCCAGTGAAAGAACTCTAGGGCCAAAAATTCAATTTTTAACTTTGATTTTTAAACAAACAATACAATGTGCAATTCTATTTTTTTTTTTTCAAAACTTTTTTATTGAGACATTCTGTGCATAATACAAATTGCTTCTGTTGTTACAATAATTCACATGCTTTTGGTTTTCAAATGTACAAATAAATATCTCCATTTATAATATCAAACATTTGTGTATCTTCAATTTCTTTTGTTTTTATTCTAGAGTTCTGATACCTTGTTATGTTTAGTTACAATGGTCATTCAATGGGACCGGAGGATCTTGTGCGGCTAATCTGCCCAAGTACCATGTAGTGGATTGTAAACTGTTGTGAATCATCTTCCTGGTACTTAGTGGAAGTGTCGGTATATATGAATCCCAAAGCATGAAAAACTTCCCAACTGCTTTACCTCTATCTACTATGGCCTCCACCCAGTCCATTCTAAACAGGAAGTGTAATTTAGATCGAAATAGAGTGAGTTGAGGGGGTGCAGGGTCGATCCACAATGTGCAATTCTAAATGAACAATTCTTCAGAAGCGGAGAACTTGATCTCTAATGTGGTACCTCATTTTTCGATTTTGGGTAAGTATGAAGGGAGACAAATGGATCGTCACCAAAAATCACCTTCTAGAAATAATATACAGTATATGTTAATGATAATAATAATTTTTTTAATAAAATTAATCCAAGAGGGGCATTTTAGTTCTAGAAGAAACTTTAATAATATCCCCACTGAAAACTAAGAGAAAATATAATGTTCCCCAACTCTGCTAAACTTCATTTTCTATATCCTCCAGGGTCCCCAATCTGTCTCATATATACACTATCCTTTTCCCGCTTGAAATGTTTGAAACATACAGAGCTGTATTTATTAAACTTTATTCTGTCATTTTCACATTCACTTCAATGGGAAATTCACTGGGTGAGGCATGATCTCCTGTTCCAAAGGGGTAAAATTTTGGCAGGAGATTTTGACTAAAGTACTGTATAGCCAAAATTGCACAGTGTTAAACATACAGACGATACCCATGCGCATCCCCGCTATCTCAGTATCGCATAGCAAAATATACCGTGCAGGCAAGCAATTTTGACTAGATTGTAGACTATCTTCCCACCTTGTGCTCCTTTCATTGACAAAAGACATGAACATAGACAAAAGTGCCAGTGCATACAGTATAGTCAAAATCACTTAGTGAAAATCAGCCATTACCAAAAATCGCAACATGCCTTAATTGTGCCAAGCAGGTCAAGCAAAAAAAGAAGACTGGAGTATAGCATTGGACCAATTTAAGACTCCAACTTAAATAAAAATGCAATAAGAAATATAAGACCCTACTACTTTTTACATTGATATGTACAGTAACATGCAGAGATAGCATTCATTGTTTATTACGTTTTTTATTGCTTTGTTGCTGTTGGTATGATCATTGGTTTTCCTTGTTAGTTTTTGTTACATGAATTGCACATCCCATATATAGCACTATTTGGCCTGCAAACACATGAGAAAAACCCATAAAAAAACATTTTTATCTTTATAATTTTCAGCTACAAAATTGCATTTGCACCACCCTTATATACATGAGTCTTATGGCTGACGAGAGGTTGCATGTTTGCCCATTTGGGAAGTGTATCATGCAAGAAACCTTTCTCACACAGAGATTTGGGGGCTTCATACCACAGTACTGTCCTAGTTCATTTGATATGCCATAGTAGTACCCTAGTTTATATTATGCCAACCTAGTTAATTTCATGCATACTAGTTTCTCCATTTAAATTGTACCATGCAGTGCCTCCAGTTCACATAATGTCATGCAGTGCCAGTCACATTATACAATATTGTAGTGCCCCAGGCTCACATTATTCCACAGTGCCCTCAGTTCACATTATGCCACAATGCACCAGTTCACATTGGCATTTCCTGCTTAATATATTACTTGAGGACATCCTAGCCTTGCAGATGGCAGTTACCATTTGCACTGTAACATTATTTGTGAACTGGGAGAAGGGAACAGGGTAACCCTCACACACACACACACACACCAACTAGTGGGTGTTGACTCAGTTTGTGTCATCCATCCTCACTGGCTTGCACAAATGTAACCTAAGGCAATGCTGTGAGGAGTATCAGCTGAGTTGGGTTAATGGTAAACAGTTACCAACAGTGGTATTGGCCCCATTGCAATGGCACCCACTGCACACACTGTAAATATGGCTCTGTTATCTTGTATGTCTTGTCATTGCTCTGGTACTGAGCATACACAACTATGGGCTAAGCAGGTGTAATGTTGCCTTCACTGCCTGTAATGGATGTACTTATCTGGCTGGATCACTGCTCATTTTGAATAGCTGTTTTGCCATTACCAAATGTAACAATCCAAACCCAAACCTGTTTCTGTGACATGACATTTCGACCATACACCTTAACAAGTGGGCCATTATTAGTAATAATAATAATTATGTAAATACTTTTAATTGAACGATGTTTGTGTGTGTGTGTTTGTGTGTGTGTGTGTATATATGGATGTTCCACGATAACTCTTGAATGGAGTTGGAAGATGGGTTTAATTGGACGACCCCTTAAGGGTGCTGTCATAAGGGTCTATGATATTCCTGTTGTTTTCATGCATTGTGATGTCGTTGGAAAGCTTATGACTTTCTGAATACATTCAGAGCCGCTGAAAGCACTGCCAGCCTGGGTGGTAAAAAAAGGGCGTGGTCAATGGGAGGGCATGGCCACTGTGATGGAGTGTTGCCACACCCCTGTAAACAAATTAGCACACAGGCTGCAGCTACAGCCTCCTCTCTCCCCCACTCAGCATGCCACACTTGGCAGCATGTGCTGAGCGGGGGAGAGAGGCCTTGTTGCTGCGGCAGGCTCTGCTCTCTACTCTTATTGTCCGGAGCTAGGGAGGAGGGTGCGGGACCTGGGACCCTCCATCAGAATTCGGCCCGGATAAAAAGTACCCGCTCCCCCCTCTCAACGGCACTGAATACAACACAATACACAGACTCCCTTAAGTGGACCCTTAACCCCTTGAGTGGTGGGTTTTCCTGGGGCAGGACAAACCTACCAGGGCAGCTGGAGGCATCTGTTTGCAGCAGACGGCAATAGCAAATAGACAGGCCTTTTGCTTCTGTAGCTAGCAGATTTCCGGGATTCTCCAGGATTTGGTGTCCTGTGGTCCGGTGTCTGCCGAAATCCATAGGGGACCTGTGGAAGGCAAATAGCGTCATTCAGAGTGAGAAGCGCAGAATGTAAACATTCAGCCCTTATCACTGTAGCGATGGTGCCAGGTGATCATTTGTTTTTTTGACACATACCGTGGACTACTGCAGGATAGAAGAGGACGTGATATACGCCGGAGGAGACCAGTGAATATAATTTCCTTCCACAGGTCCCCTATGGATTTCGGCGGACACCGGACCCCAGACCAAGGGCTACCTACAGGCTCAAGAAAGGTAAGTATCAGTATGTATGGCCTCTTTGTGTATTAAAGTTTTAGTTTACTAGTGCTTTTATTTAACCATTGGTTTTGTTGTGGAACTAGTCCCAGCAAGACCATTAACGGGCCACATGCTGGGACTTGTGCTTCTCCAAGTCCCAGTATGCGTTCCAGGCTTGCTGGGACTCACAGTTCCACAACAAAACCCAATGGATTTGTCTATTTTTTACACTTGAATCAGCCCGGTACCTTCAGCCTGGGCAGGTAAGTTCTGGAGGGGGGGTACCCCTTTGTTGGGGGGTCCCCATTCCCCCAGGACCCCTGCCCAGGCTGACTGGTCGGTAGGGATGAATGCTTTGGATAGGGGGGACTTGTATAAAAAGTCACCCCCCGACTGTGGCATTACCCTACTGGCTGTTTGGGCCTGGGGCTGGTTCTTAAATTCCGGGGGCCCCTATTCATTTTGTCCCCCGTATTTGGGGAACCAGACCCGGCCCTGGAGCTTGGGGCTGGTTTTAAAAATTCAGCGGAGCCCTATTTCATTGGTTTCCTGATTTTTAAAACCAGCACAGGCTCTTTGAAGGAAGGGGGGGTATTTTTTTACTCCTTTAACATCTGTTTGCACCTCATGCCTGTTTGAGAGCCTTTATCTGGTCTCCATCATATCTGGTAAACTCCACACTTTTCTCCTATGGGACATTACACTTTGTATTTTTAACCTGATATTTTAATAATAAAAAAAGGTGTTAAACTATACATCTTTTTCTTTTCCTCGAATTTACATATATGATGTCATCATCTATGAAATGAGCCATCCTACTGGGAATATATGAGAGCCTCCAGCTAGGAATATACCCCATTGAGCATTCTATTTTGGAGAAGAGGAGACGCCTATTAATCCTAAGGGATGTATGGTATTTATTGCTGAATTAGCGCTGGTGTGAGGATCGATCCCATCAGTATCTTTGATACTCACCTTTTAATTTCCATTGTTTACTGGAATGGGGATGCCGGTCACGTTGGATTGAACCAGACACCAGCAGCTGTTATCATTCTGTTACGCAGGACTATTTGAGTTGAATACCCATATTTGTTACTCACTAAGCAGCCATATTTCACTGCTTAGCAGGCCATGTAATTCCACCCGCTGGAAGTGCGACTGTCCGCCACCCAGCAAATATATGTGCCACACTGCCAATGGATGATTTGCATATACATCCATTCACAGGCTAGCATTTCTACCATGCTTGCAAATCTAAGTCAGTCTCTGCTGACTTAGACTTACAGCATCATGTGACGTCAGGCACCCGCCCCCAGAAGGCAGGTACCGGCCTGTGTTCACATGGGGACACTCAGATGTTTCTTGGGCACAGCCAGTATTTTTGTGCAAACGCACCCTGCTTTCCTCCATTCCGCCCCTCCCTGTGCGATCAGCACAGACTATGCCAGTTCCAAAGGTGCCCGCACAAAACCCTGCACATGTGCATAAGAAAATATTTGCATTTGCAGGGCTTCACCCTCAGTCCACTGCATGGGACTTCCACTAATCAGTGAGGGCCAATATGTAGCAGTTATTTTGTGATCCAATGTGCAGGCCTGAGGGTCGTGAGATGGATCCTATGATCTTACATGCTGCACATATGATCTGTTGAGAGTGGGGACAGATCGTAAGTACATTGTTAGCACACCGTGTGTCAAAATGCACCAAATCATCATCCTAATGTATGACCAGCATTAGTCTGGGAAGCCTTTGCTTATTGGTTCGGACATATTGAGAATTTTTTTTCCGCTATGTGCTTGGTTTGCTTTTGTGATATAAGTATTTTTTCACCCTAAGACGCTTAAGTGATTCTTTTTACACTGTAGCTTTTATCCATAGTTACTAATAAAAAGTGTTCACTTGATATATGTCAGATATTTATAGCAACATAATTACATTATACTGTATGTTGGGTCCACAACTCTATGACCTCCCATCTGATGGAACATAAATACACTATGTTGGCACATGAGAAATGGTTAGTCAGTGCTGAGACACACTCTTTGGAGGCCAGCAATCCAGTCTTATTTGCAGGTGGAGGAAATCCAATGAATACCTTTCCTGTGACTCAGACACAAGTGTGTTTCTGACGTTAATCTGTTTATTATGTTTGTGGAGTTACTGTAGTTTATTATAAACATCTTAAACTAATTTTTTCAGATTTTATACTAGTGAGACATCCATGAGTAAATCAACATTAGTTCTCCCTCTTTATGTTATTCAAATATATTACAACAGTGGCTATAGTTGCAAATTCACTTACTGTTCCAGAATTTGCAAAGCAGCTTTTAATTATGGGCCTGATACTAAAGCCCCATACACATGGGGCAATGCTGGCTTCTGTGCTGAGCAACGGGCTTAAGCACGATCGCTCAGCACACAATGGGGCAGATGTATTAAGCCTTAACAAGAGAGATAAATGCAAGGGTGATAAGGAGAGATAAACGTCCAGCCAATCACCTGCCAACTGCCATGTTACAGGGTGTGTTTGAAAAAAGTCAGTAAGGAGCTGATTGGCTGGACGTTTATCTCTCTTTATCACACTTGAATTTATCTCTTGTTAAGGCTAAATACATCTGCCCCATTGTGTTACACCTGTGATGCACACCGCTGAGTGATCTGTTTGCTGAGTGATCTGTTCAGAGCGGGGCTTTGACTATTATTCATAGTCAAAGCCCCGCGTTCTAGCAGGAAAGACAGTGCAACCACTGTCCTTCCCTGTGGGCAATGGCAACATGCAGAACCGAGCATCATCGTCACCCGTGGCTATACACACAGAATGAGTGCTCCATTTCTAAGTGATCTAGTCGGATAGCTTAGAAATGGGGCTGAAATTGACCCATGTGTATGCCCTTTAAAGTGAGAATAAGGTAAAACAGAACACGGATGGTGCAATGGTTAGCATTACCGCCTCACACCACTGAGGTCATGGCTCTAACTGTGTGGAGTGTATATTCTCCGCGTACTTGCGTGGGTTTCCTCCGGGTACTCTGGTTTCCTCTCACAATACAAAAACATACTGGTAGGTTAATTGGCTCCCAACAAATTAACCCTAGAATGTCTGTGTGTGCGTGTACATGTGGTAGGGGATTGTAAGCTCCACGGGACAGGGGCTGATGTGAATGTGCAAATATTCTCTGTAAAGCGCTGCAGAATATGTGTGTGCTATATAAGAAACTGCTAATAAATAAACAAGCAACTGTATCTGGACAAACCCTGTTGCAATACAAGGAGTGCAAATACATACAGTACATTGTTTTGCATTTGGGGTAAATACTGTCTGCTTTTGCATGTAGCCCACAAAGGTGAAGGAAACAGGAGAGGTCCATATGTATATCATGGGTGGCCAGCAAGTCCACTGAGAGTGCAAAGCCACCCCAGTTAAGGAACCAGTAAGCAGTTGTATGTCTTCATAATACCAGGACCCCATAGTTTAGGGGAAGGATGCCTTGAGCCGCAGTTGATAAGCAGTCCTACTCAGTGGTCCAGTGCTGTTTAAGAAGGGGCAGTCCAGACTCCCGAGATACAGTAGCAAAAGTATTTTGAGGTTTCAATTACAATCCTATACTTCCAAAATACTGTTCTGCTCACAGTCTCCTACTCCACCAAAAACACTTCGGTACTTGTTTCCTAGCACGGCCACCCCGATTTACATCGGGGTGGTCGTGTCGGAAAAATCGGGTCGATTGCATCGCATGCGATTTGGTCGCATGCGATGCGATCGACGCGACCGACCCAATTTTTTGATTGAATGAAATGTAAATCGGGTCCCTGGGACCCGATTTTACATTGGATTCAATGTAAAATATTCCCAACCCCCCCAAATTTAACAGCGTAAACCCCACCCCACGATAGCCGCCAACCCGAAGCGTGGCGAGCGCAGCGAGCCCGCGAGGGGCGGCGGTGCGCGTCCTCCGACCTTTTCATTCCCCTACTATCCACGTCGGCGTGGAGTTGAGAATAGAATAGTGTGGCGAGCGCAGCGAGCCACCGAGCCCGAAGCGTGGCGAGCGCAGCGAGGGGACGCGTATACCTGTGAAGTTATACGCGTCCCCTCGCGGGGCGCGCTGCGCTCGCCACGCTTCAGGCTCGGTGGCTCGCTGCGCTCGCCACACTATTCTATTCTCAACTCCACGCCGACGTGGATAGTAGGGGAATGAAAAGGTTGGAGGACGCGCACCGCCGCCCCTCGCGGGCTCGCTGCGCTCGCCACGCTTCGGGTTGGCGTCTATCGTGGGGTGACGACGGGGACATCTATAATGTGAAATGGGTCATATTGGCCCTTTTCACATTTTCTCACAATTTCAATGTTAAAAAATATTTTAACATTGAAGCCTATGGAAAAATCGGGGGCATCGCGTCGGGACCAATGTTAATGGTCCCGACCGACGCGATGCCCCCGATATTTTACCTTTCCCGACACGATTTCAATGTTAAAATATTTTTTAACATTGAAGCCTATGGAAAAATCGGGGGCATCGCGTCGGTCGCGTCGGGACCAATGTTAATGGTCCCGACCGACGCGATGCCCCCGATATTGTGTCTTAGCCGGCCAAATGGACCTGATTTCAAAGGAAATCGGGTCCATCGTGTGGATCGTGTACCTTAACTTAAAGGTACACGATCCATAAGATTGTGGCCGTGCTAGGAAACAAGTACCAACACTTCACTGCCGTTGATACAGTATATAGCGGTGATTGTGATGTTGTTAGACGACAAACGTTTTGGAAGCTTAACCAGAAATGTGGTTTATTGTGGTTTGCACAGTTAACAGGAATGTCAAGGGTCAACTTGCAGTATGCAGTATATAGCATGTAATATCACATGAAGGTGTACACAGGTGTATTGGTACAGGTGTATGGTGCAGGTACTTATTGTTCCATACAGCAGCTGGGTTTGTAGTAGATGGATGGTGGGTTATGGAGGTCTCTTCAGTGCATACTTGTAGCTGTAGATCTCTACCAGCGCTGATTGACAGCTCCCCCCCCCCCCCCCCTCGCCAGGTAGAAGCCAGGGACTCAGGATGCATGTCTCTATAATGGCACCGTCCTGTCACACTTAGCAGTGCGGGTCACACATGGTGAGGTAATGGTGCACGTGGGGACTCTTTATATCTCTCTTAATGCCCCCATATGTCTCCCTCACCTTTCCTCTTCTTTCTTTGTCCCCTCTATCAATTGTTCCATCATTTCTACCTATATAGTTCTCTAATTTCACCTTTACTTTGCTCTTAGCCTCCTTTACAGAGTACTTTTACTTGTTACTGGCTTCTATTCTGCTTTGGTGCACATTCCTCCCTGAGAACTGGGCTGTGGGCTTCTCCAAAACCAGAAGCGGAAGAGGGTTTAGCTAAGATAAATGGCAAGGGTAGCGATTGTGGAGGGGGTAGCGGGCCCCAGGTAATGTGGAAGGAGCTACAGTAGGTGGTGCATCAATAAGCGTATAAACAATTTTAAAAAACCTGTGAAAATAATAATAGTAAAAGCAGTGGAAAGCACAAAAAAAAAATTACCATCCGGTATAATGTTATATATAAATAATACTGCCTCATTGCGTAACTTACTATTATAGGGTATTTAACTGCTGGAGGTAGGCATCTTATTCAATGGCATCCTCTTCGTTCCTCACTTGGGAGGGCAGTGGCCTTTTAGCTATTTTGCATGGCCACTGACCATCAAGGACTTTTTCTCTGAATTGTATCTTCAGGAGATTTTCATTGCCCCTCCACCCCGTCGCACTGCCTCTCAGCTTCGTCCTGGCTAATATATGCCATTGAAAGGGGGATGGAAATGACATGGTGAGCTGCAATTGGCTCAGTGAATGAGGACACAGCAAGATGTGATTGGCTTGCCACTGCCATCCTGTTAAGATCTTTGCGATCTGCTGTGCCATGTTTGAAAATCCAAGATAGCCAATCACAGAGAGCCATGTCATAACCCATTCCTTTCCACGACTAAAATTAGCCTTGCAATGACAGCAGACACCACTCAGTGCCATCAAATTTACCTTATTAGACGCATCCTTGTCCTGGGCTCCTCACTTTTCATTGTTCCCAGCCTCTACGTAGGTTAGGCCCTCTCAGTCTCCGTCATTACTAGGAATGTCACAAAAGGCTGTCATGGTGATATTAGTGATGAGATATAAAACAAAATTTACTCAGTTTAAAAAGAGAACGATGCTTCAGATCCCTTCTGGCATTAGGGTCCTTGAAGCTTAAGCTTCATTAGTTTCATAGTAGATCTGCCCTTGGAAAAATAGCAGTTGATCAAACCTTTCCCACCTCAAATAGTACCTAGAGCCAGGCATATTAAAAATAAAGGTTAAGTCTCAACCAGTACTGTATTATATGTCCTAATTATTATGGATAATATGTTTTTTTTTTTTTTTTTATTCAGTATTTTATATTCTTAAATGTTACCATGTGGGTCTTAAAGGTGCCACTACATTTTCACATGTATCCCCTGAAAGATCTAGAACCTAAGATATTCATGGCACACAATCCACCAAGAGAGAACCAGATTGCATTTTAGACAAAAAAAATGTAAGACTTCCTCCACTAGTGGTCAGTGATTATGGGCGGGAAGTTCTAGTCAGCTGTGGAAAATACAGGGATGCAAAATGGACCGCATTACCCTTTATGGTGCACCAAATCTGTTCTTCTACATACTTTTCAGAATACAGTTCCTGCGGTGGTACAAGTGCTCCTAAGCGAGGAGCACTTGTTTGGACACACCAGGTGACACTATTCCACATTCCATTTTGGACCAGCTCAGGAATTTCACTTTGCTTCGAGAAATCTACTCCCTTACACATTGCTTTACAGACTTTTTCTTCACTCTATCAAACCCGATCTGGATCCATGCATCTGCGAAATCATGAGGCTGTAAGCTTTCATCCAGCAGTAACCACTAGACCAGGCATTCCCAACCACCATCCTCAAGGCAGACCAACAGTGCAGGTTTTAGTGATATCCAGGCTTCAGCACAGATGGTTTAATCAGAATCCCTCAGATACTAATTAAGTCACATGTGCTGAAGCCTGGATATCTACAAAACCTGCACTGTTGGTGTGCCTTGAGGACCGTGGTTGGGAATGCCTGCACTAGACCAAGCTACAGTAGGTCACAGACTCCAGCGAGGAGTGATCTTTAGTGATATATTGTAAAATACCTTTCCAATCATACAATAATATCTGTAGACATTATAAGAACAAATGAGACTTTATAATTTCCTCTGATTGTGCCCATTAATATTATTTTCATTTATTCTTTTAAATAATACATATTATAGCACCTTATATTAATAAAAAAAATGTTTGTGAAATTGATCCAACTATTGTTTTCTGGAATGTGACAGGTGAGGCTCTGCCTCCACCTTCTATCCTGTATAGCAATCAGTATGGACCAATTTTAAGGCTGAATGTGGAAATTAGAGAATAGATGTTCAGTAAGAAAAAAAGCAAATCAAGAACAGAGCCTTATGGGTCTCTCAATGCATTTTAATTACTAAGATAGGAGTCCTATTAAAGATGGGATGTTGCCCATACCAACCGATCAACATATACTTCTTATTTATATAGCACCTTCTAGAAGATAATAGATAGCATCTGATTGGTTGTCCATAGCATGGCGGGATTAGAGTTGAGGGTGTAAGACACACATCCATTAAAGAAGCAATTCAGTAGCAAAGAAATAAAACAAAAAGCTGTGTAATGTAGGTCAGATGAGTGAAGGTTTTAAGGGAAAAGAGAGTGATAAGTGAAATTTGTAGACAGATCATGGATGGATGTGTTTGTTACAAAAATATCTCACATACCAAAGTCTACACGAAAAGAGCACTGAGCATAATGATAATATGTGGATAATGTTGGTGGATTTGGAAGTATGAGGTGGCTTTTGTATAGAAGGAGCATTAACAGATTTACACAAGGACCAGGTTTGGAAGAGAAGTCACCACACCAATGGCAATGAAAAGAAGCAGGGCGAAATAGAGGACATTTGAGGATTATTTGTGGATTGAGGTTTGTTTCTGCTTATGGTGGGGGGTGAGTGTGATCGGTTCAGGAAACAAAACAGTTCATGGGTGAATTTTAAATATATTTCCTCTGAACATTTTTCTTTTGTGAGAGCTGTCACAAACTTGAGTGATTTAGTGTAAGCAATAAAGTGTTGTTATAGGTCTGGATCATGGATTTCATTTTGTGTGGCCTAAAGTGCCTTGCGGGAAGGCCTCATTCAATCCTCCAGTGGTTTTCTTGCAATCAAGTGAAATGACGCATTGCTGTATTCCTTGGCATCGGATGCACTTATTCCCAAGAGCGACATAATTTTTTTTTTAAGCAAAAAGCGCTGGAGGTCTGCAGTTACAGATCTGAGCAGTTCCCTCAGTTAGGAGTATACTTGCGTATCTGTGGCATGCAGGCACATGCACATTACTCAGTGCTTTCACAGGTGGCCTGAAACTTGCCAATTTCAATATAACAAACGCTAGTGGAAAATAATGTGTTTTTATCACTCTGCCATCTCATCATTGGATACTATATTAGTGACCTGCTTAATTCAGGATATCCCAGCCAATTCACCTTACTCCTAATCCACAGCACTATGTGCTGCTTAGTAACCAAGATCAACTCATGACATCAGTCTGTCTGCAAGTCACATTTATTAAAAGTTATGTATCAGTGTGTTTATTTTAGGACTAACCCTGCTAAATAAAACAGATAACTATAATTAGGAGTCTTAACTTCAGATTTTTATCAAAATGTCAAAATGATGGAACAACGTGACAGTAATGTCAGAGCCAGAGGCTGCATGCACCCAAAAGGAGTAATATTTGAATTGCTCCACCAGGTGCCATTGAGTGGCCACTGGTATGCAAAACACTTTAATTCCCCACATAGAGTAAGTGAGCAGGCATGGGCGGATCCAGAAAAGAAAGACGGGGGGGAGGCACCATGGCAGGGAAAGAGAGGGAGGAGATATTTTATGTCTGCCAGAGAAGTGGGAGGAGCCTTGCAATAGGGGACAAAGGAAAAGCAGTAGGTGACCCCAGGCAATAGGTGACAAGGGGAGACATTAGGGGACAGAGAGGATAGTTGGGGACAAAGATACACAAGAGGACGGAGAAGCAGATGTTGACAGGAGAAGATTGCGGTGAGTATAGGTGTTCGCATCCCATTTTCTTAAGGGGTGCAGCATTAGAGGGGCGTGTCTATCACTACCTACTGGACATGTCTATCACCACCTACTGGGCATCAATACAAACTGAATAGGTGAATTTTTTATGTATATGGGCTTCATTATGAATCATTCCCCACACACACACACACACTACATATAGGGATAGTGCGTGCCGAAGGCGCACTAAAAAATTTACACTATAATGCCCATTACACATAATGCCACAAAGCATAATTCCCATTAAGCATAATGCCACATACCGTAATGCCCATTAAACATAAAGCCACACACTGTAATGCCAATGAAACATAATACCATACACCATGCCCAGTACACATGCCACCAACCGTATTGCCCATTACACATAATGCCACCCACTGTAATGCCCATAAAAAATTATACCACTCAAGATAATGCCTACTACACATTAAACTGCACCCCATAATTCCTATCACATATTAGAAGATAGATAGATAGAATTCCTTTTATTCGTCTCACAATGGAGAAATTTACAATTGTTACAGCAAGTTTCAAGTACAGATAAGGGTGAAAATAGCAAATAAGATAAGAAGTCCAAACAATATAAATCTAGAATCTAAGAACATGTAGGTCTCTACAGACCATGACAGTTGTACATTCTGATTGCAGCAGGTAGAAAAGACCTGCGATATCTCTCCGTTGAGCATCGAGGGTGAAGCAACCTATCACTGAAAGTGCTACACAGATCCGTCAAAATATTTTTGAGAGGGTGTGAAGCATTATCCAATAATGATGTTATCTTGCTGATCATTCTCCTCTCACCCACAATCTCTACAGAATCCAAAGGCATTCCTAGGACAGAACTGGCCTTCCTTACCAGCCTGTTAAGTCTCTTACTGTCGGCTGTTGAAAAATTATGCCACATAAGTGAAGCTTATCTACATGCCAGGGGTTTCATTCTCATTGCCACAGGGATTACATGCTCCTTTCTAGGGAGTTACATGCTCATTTTTAGTGGGAAGTGTTGCATGTTCGTTGATAAGGGGACTTGCATGCTCTTTGCCAAGGGGATAGTGGGTGATTATTTAAGTGGGCTAGCTGGGAAAGGTAAGGCAGGGAGACACTGGAATAGCATTATAGGGTGACCAATAAAAGTTGGGAAACTAATATGGAGAAGGGGCAGACTATGGGAACAGTAACTTGCTGCTGTCTTCCTCATAACTCTGCATTCTCAAATGTGACACTTGAAATAAACAGAAGGGTGTCACTTACATATGATCCAATTGTATTTTGTGTGTCCCAATGCTGATTTGGGCATGAAATATATGGGCCAAGTGGGCCTTGTTTAGCTTCACGGCGGCAGCATGGCCGCGTGCTACTTCCAGGTTCGGCGCTCGCCAAACTTTCTAAAATAAATTAAATAAACTCCATGCCGACGTGGATAGTTCATACCCCCACTATCCACGTTGGCATGGAGTTGATTTTAGATAGTGTGGCGAGCCACCGAGCCGGTAGCATGGGTGAGCGCAGCGAGCCCCACAAGGGGACTCAGACGCACGGCCATGTACCATTTTGAATAAGTAGCTGTAGTTTTGCAAGGATTACTGAGTTTTGGGCCACACATTTTACACCTGAAATCAACAGAGGGGTGTCACTTACATATGACCCAATTGTATTTTGTCTGGCTCAATGCTGCTTTGCGCATGAAAAATGCGGGCAAAGTGTACACATTCACCATTTTATAATTTCTTATTTTGAATAAGTAGCTGTAGTTTTTGCAAGGGTTAACGAGTCTTGGGCCACAAGTTTGACACCTGAAATCAACAGAGGCCTTTAGACCCAATGGCTATAATTCTAATTAATAATTATGGTGACAATAAGGAATTATTATATATACTGATGTACCGTTAAACGCATCCAGGGACAGACTATGTCATTTTATAGTCAAAACTCTTTAGTATAATAGAAGAGGCTCTTCCGTCCTGCCTCCCACTGTGACTGTTTAGCAGACAGAGATATTGGACTGGTAAAACAACTTTTTTTTCTTTCATTTTGGAGCGATCATCTGTCTGTCTGTCTGTCTGTCTATCTACTTTTGTGTCCCTTTATTTACCACCTGACCCTTGCATCCTTTTGTTGCATCTTAAACTATTATTATTTTATTATTATTAGTTGTCTAGTATTGGACCCATAAAGGGCATGTATAATGTATAAATGTGTTGATATTCAACCTGGTTGCATAAAGATTGATGATTTTTTTTCCCCGAGAACAAACAATTGTAATAAGAATGGCAATTAAACAAAAGTATTTTGTGGTATTGTAGTCTGTGTGACCTTTGTCATCAGACAGTCAACTTGTGCGCTCATTACCTTGTGTTAGCAAGGTGTTGTAAGAAAGCCCCAGTTTTATTGCCCCCAAGGACAGAAAGGTTAAACGTTTTCATACTATTCACACACTAAATTCCCTTTTTTTAATTCCTCCCCCTCACACAAGATCTGAGACCGGTGGCTATTTTTATTTTAACATTCTCTTGATGGGGATAATGCTAAACATGTGTCCCTGCCCTGCTTAGCCAACAAAAGTCTCTTATTGCAGCCTGTAATTTAAACAAAGAAAACTCAGAGAGCACATACAGGATATAAGTGCTGGAAGGTGGGGGGAGGAGAGAAGAGAAATTCCAGTCTGCGTCTGGGGGTGGATGCAAGGGAATAAACTGTCTGCAAAATGTGGTTTTGGTCAAAAACTAAAATGATTTTTTTGTTATACTATGTACAATCAGTGTTTTATATTATTTTATTATTATTAAGGGTAATCATGTTTGCTTTGGATTAATTATTATAACAATGAAGCAAGTCATCTAACCACACGTTACGCACCATCATTTGAAACGTTGCACTGTATATTTGTGTTCTTGGCTATGATTAAATAGAACAGATCAGGGTCATCCTGCATTTTGTCCTCTAGATTTTTTTCAGGCTTTGATGAAATGCACAGGTTTAGGCGGGTTTAGCTACTATGGTGTTACGGACATACACAGGAAGTTTCTGTAACTCTTTCTAAATGGCTGAAGTCTTCCATTGCCAGAATAATTCCGTTATATGTTTCTGGCACTCCATCTATTTGCTTTGTTTTGGCTAAGTGGTTTAAATTTAATTGAAACAATATTGCCTTTATACAAAGGGGTAGCCTGTAGTAAAGCCAGGACAAAATGGGCTCCTTATGAGACATGTACACCGGTTGTGCTTAAATTGTTGGAGCAAGAGAAAATGTACGCTTGGTTTTCCCCTTATTCCTGCTTAGAATAAATAGATGCAGGTCACATAGTGTCACATTTATTACTACCATGGAGAAATCAAAGGTGGAAAAAAATCTTAGCCCTCCTTTTAATAGAAGCTGTTTTCTAGGACTTCATGAAATAATCTTCATTAAAAATAAGAGCTTATCTGCACTTTGGGTTTAGCTTTTGTTTTTGGCATCTCAGCCATAATTGCTCCCATATTCAGGACCTTATACTGGTTGACTCGCAAAGGCAAATTCCTTCTCAAATGGACAAAACCATGTGCCCTGCAAGTGGGGCAGATGTAACATGAGCAGAGAGAGTTAGATTTGGGTGGGGTTTTACTTCAAAGTGAGATCATTATTGCAGTGTAAAAATAAAGCAGTCAGTATTTTCCCTGCACAGAAACAAAATAACTCACCCAAATCTAATTCTCTCTGCACAAGTTACATCTGCCCATCCTGCATTGCACATGGTTTTGTCCATTTGAGAAGGAATTTGCCTTTGCGAGTGAACCAGAATAAGGTCCTATGTGCACAGGACTAAAGGGGCTATCCAGTAAGGATCTTAAATGCAAAATATTTCTTTAATTGGCAAAACCACGTGCACTGCAGGTGGGGCAAATCTAACATGTGCAGAGTTAGATTTGGGTGAGTTATTTTTTTTTTCTGTGTAGGGTAATTACTGCCTACTTTATTTTTACACTTTCATTTAGATTTCAGTGCGAACACACCCCACCTAAATCTAACTCTCTCTGCATATGTTACAACTGCCCCACCTGCAGTGCAGCATGATTTTGTCTATTAGAGCTAGATTTTGCTTTTGAGTTTCTTACTGAAAACCCTCCTAAATGCCTATATTGGCTGTTGCAGGTTGTTTACCTTTTATTATAGTCTTTCTAGTCAATTAAATTAGGGGCGAGATGGGCAGGGGGGATGTTGCAACTGTTTGGACACACCAGAACTTTGTACTGCAACCTTCTCATCCCCATCTCATCCCAGATTACTGTATGTAATGCAAATGCATGCACTTAGTCTACAATTCCATTTAAAAAAATCTTGTAATACTGTATAAAAAATATCTCCTAAGGAAAGAATATATAAACGTATTGATATTTTATTATTTTCCCATCTTTTCTTTCCTCTATCAACTGTTTTATTCCTATGGCAGTGGCAGCGCAGTGTTTCCTGATGTATTCTTCTTTCCACTTTACCTAAGTAACTAATAATGTTGTGCTTTGACCTGTCCACACATACAGTCAGTCACACAGAGGCTGATACTGTATGTATTCTATTCTGCATTCCTGATATTTGCTTAACCTGGGTCTGAGGCATGTGCATATGGTTATGGTATAAAGGGTTGACAGTCAAAAGGTTGACAGTGTCTACATTTACCCCAAATGGTCAACATGGACAGGTCGACAACCACAATGCAGAAATAAGCAAAAGGTTGACATGAGTTTCAGTTGGTGTCAAATTGTAGATATGCACACATGGACCTCAAATCAGCATGCCTCACCCCCTTACACGGTTCGCAGGCAAACTGCTATCACTTTATCATTTTTAAATGGAGTCTCAGTATGTAGATGTTACAGTATGATAACATTAAAAATAGTAATAATTTGTTGACTTCTTAGTGGGCCGCCAGTTACCATGTCGACACTTTCACCGTGTTGACCATATACATTTCGACCATTTGAATGTTGACATATTGGCTGACAGCCTACCCACTGAATATCTGTGCAGAGACAACATATATTCAGCTCTGCAACAGGAGAAGAGAAAGTGACAGATTGCAGTTAACCAAAATTTTGTTAAATGATCATAAATCCTCCCATGAGGATGACTGAATATAACACTTTCACAATCATAAACACATTGTGCTGATGAGCAATACTGAGTCATTAAGACCCATACTTTAAGAAAATAGATGATTGGGATGGAAAAATCATCCTTAATCTAGATGGGAACAAAATACAATTATTATTTTTTTATAAGGTTATAATAATATTGGATATAAGATAAATTCATTTATTGCAAGGGTTCCCAAACTCCACCATTACAATCCAGGTTTTAAGTATATACATGGTTAAGGACAGGTGACTTAATTAGTACCTCTGTCAATTGGATTGAACAACCAGAGTCAGAACTACCCTTGGTGCAGCAGGTGCAGGACTAAATGGCCCACTGCTGCCTGCTACCCTCTTCATGTCAACCACTGTTTTTCCCTGTCCCACCATGTCTCCCCCTGTTACCCTCTGCCTCCCCCTGTAACTCTCTGCCTCTCCCTGTCACCCACTGCCATGTCGCATATTGTGAACTTAGATTGGTATAGAAGAGGGGGGGGGGGGTCCAAATTATATTTTTGCAACTGGGCCCACAAGTTCCACCACTGAAAACAACTGGGCTTAATCATGGAAATATGTAAAACCTGGACTGTAATGGCGGACGATATTTTGCATGCAATCTTGCCGCCAAGCGCCTTCCTCGAGGGGAGATTGCATGCAACTTTTTCAAGGGGAGTAGTCACGCAATTGTATGCCCAGCTTTATATCATTCCTATTTCCAGTGGTACTATTTTACTAAAACAAATCCTGACAATCTTCAAGTAATACTATGTTGCCATGTGTATATATTTAAGGTATTCTTGCTTTCATTTAAAGTTTGTTTGTATCCTTTTAGACAGATATAGAAGAAACAACACAAGCTGATAACTTTTCAATGGATCCACAGTTGGAACGGCAAGTGGAAACTATCCGAAACTTGGTAGATTCCTACATGACCATTATAAATAAGGGCATCAGAGATCTTATACCCAAGACATTAATGCACTTGATGATCAACAGTGTAAGTTATGTATGGTCTGTTATGCTGCAAATATATTAGTTTGGTTTTAACACTGGAAACAGCAAATGGTGAGCCTAGCTAGTATACATAAGAACTCAGCCTGTCCATTGGCTAGGAAACAGCGTCTTATAAATATGGACCACGGATATCCCAGTGATTTCATTGGTTCATATCATAAGACATATGTACATAAACAGGCTTAAGTCATCTATTCTCATTTTTCCATACACAGTAAACCAGCAGAGGATGGCACACATATATATTTTCGGTATATGCTGTTATATGCCATGACACCACAGGCTGCTCCCACTGTATAATAATAATGCCATGACACCACAAGCTGCTCCCCCTGTATAATATAAAAGTAATGCCATGACACCACAAGCTGCTCCCCCTGTATAATATAATAAAAGTAATGTCATGATGCATAAATTATTATACAGGGGGAGCAGCCTGTGGTGTCATGGCATTATTTGTTATACAGGGGGAGCAGCCTGTGGTGTCATGGCATTATTTGTTATACAGGGGCACAACTCAAGAAACAGCAGAAATTGTTTTTTTTTTTATGTGTGAGTTTGATGCTCACTTGTATGTTTCTCCGTCTTGCTGCGGCTCCCAGCTTTTAGACACTACTTGCTGCTTGATGCGGCCACAGTCCCCCACACGTCCAGGCTGCCTGCTACTACTTCCAGTTCCTCTATAGAAGCATGGGCGGGTGGCGTCATCGTCCTGACGTCCACACCCAGCGTCTGGCAGCAGAGGGAGCAGGCGGCCAGGCCCTCCTCCACGTAGCCGTGGAGGCCGGCGGCCATGTTCCTGTAGCCGCAGACATGTTTTCAAAGCCTACAGGAACATGGCCGCCGTCAGTGGAGGAATAGGTAAGGCGGACGCGGCCCGCACACCTCCTGTCAGAGCGGCCTGGGGGGCACATGGCACCCTGTCCCCCGGCCCAGCCCGCCCCTGCCACAGCCTACCCTCTACCCCGCAGCCTAACCCTAACCTTCCTTGCTAGTGCCAGCCATAACCCTCCATCAACACACCCTAAACCCAGAGCCGGCCCTAGCCTAAATGACGCCCTAGGCAAGATTTTGGCTGGTGCCCCCTAGCACCGCCACTAGTTCTACCTCTAACCCTGGTCCCCTTTCCCAGTACCATCAACCCTCATCATAGCAGTCATCGTTTTGGTGCCCCTACCCGCAATATTTTAAATAGAAACAGCGCACACATTTGGTGCGCAGCCCAAACAGGGGTGTGTTCTTGCTGGGAAGGGGCATGGCCACACAATAGTACCCCCAATTCAAATTATGCCACACAGTAGTGCAACTTTATTCACATTATATCATGCGATGGTGTCCCTTATTCACATTACATCACACAGTAGTACCACTTTACCTTATATACATTACTCCTCACATTATTCACATTATATCATGCGATGGTGTCCCTTATTCACGTTACATCACACAGTAGTACCACTTTACCTTATGTACATTACTCCTCACATTATTCACATTATACCCTTAGAAAAAAATCCTGAGAAAATATTGTATTTTAAGCACCTCCATGGCCACACTGCAATCCAGCACAAAGCAGTGTGTGCTGGGCAGAGGAGAATAGCTGCAGCTGTCACTTAAGGGGAGGGGGCCCGGGGCCCCCACTGGGCCCTTCCATCAGACTTTGGCCTGGGTAATTTGTACCCCCTACTCCTTTCTCTCGGCACCCCTGATAATACCACACAGTAATGCCCCTTACACATGACACACATTATTAATGTCCTTATAACCATAATGCCCCTTACACATTATGCCAACCTTTATTAATGCCCTTCATACACATAATGACACACATAATGCCCCTTACACATATGTTGCACATTATTAATGTCCTTATACACATGACACACATAATGCCTGTTACACATATGTCGCACATTAATAATGCGTTTATACATGACACACATAATGCCCCTTACACAAATGCCAAACACTATTGCACAACCCACCCACAGACAGCACTCGCACAGCCGCTAACACTGTGACCTCTGCCTCTGCTTGGATACAGATGTTTCCTCATACATCTTGACTCAATAGGCCATGCAGCTCCTGGCCAGTTCTGCCCGTTGGGTGCCTTTTTTGCTGAAAATTAGTCTTCTTTGCATTGTTATGACCAGCACACACAAGGAGCTTCCAATGATTAAAATGATATGCGGCATGCCTATATTCTGTGTGCGACTGTGGCTGTACCTGCATACGGAATGCTATGTTACAGTGATTTCCATGAATACACTATTTCATATGCAGATACAGCCTCACTCACACACATAATATAGGCATGGTGCATATCATTTTAATCAGCAGAAGCTGCTGATGCCCCCAGGCATTCCAAATGCCCTAGGCAATTGCCTAGTTTGCCTATGCCTAAGGCCGGCTCTGCCTAAACCTACTGTATCCCTCCTTTCTAAGTGCCTAAACCCTCCATCACCAGAGCATAACCCTAATTCCCTTCCCCCTGCAGCCTAATGGTTTCTGCTCCCATCTTCTGCCCGCGAGCCAGGATGCCATTGGTGGTATTCTGACTGCCAGTAACCCATCTGCTTGAACCCTAACCGCATCACAAATAGACAGTTCTCTATTCTATGTTTAATATTAGTATCTGGTCACATTACATTTGTCTCTACATAAGGTAGTACGGCTTCTCTGTGTTGGAGTGTTTAGGCTGTATTCAATGAGGCTGATTCGCCATGTTTTTATGGCGAATTTGTGCTGTTTGGCGAATTTTTGACTAAAACGGTGAATCACCCTATTCAATGACCAGATGGCGAATACATTTGAAGGTTTTTTTCGCCATGATTCACCGAGTAGCAATCGCTATCTTTTTATGGTGAAGTGGAATGTGAACTTTTAAAATAAAGTGTTTTGTTTTTTACATTTGGTGTCAAAAAATCAGGAATTTTATTCTGAGGAGGGGCATGCTATTTTTTATTCATGTGCTGTAAGCACATGAATATATATTTAATTAAAAAAAAATATATATATATATTATTTTTTTTTTACACAGCAGCCAGCAGGGGGCGCCGGAGCCGAGCCGCTCATTAGATATTCATATATTCACTGCACCCGATCGTTACATATGCACGATCAGGTGTAGTGAATATACCCGGTCCCCTGCTGGCACCCCCGGGGGGCAGCCTGTGCTGCCTGGCACCCGGGGAGCCCACCTCCCCCCCACATACGCTCTGGGGCAGGCAGAGAGACTTCCATCTCCCTGCCTGCCACAGTCCTCAGGCTCCCTGCGGCGTTCGCCGCAGGAGCTCATATTCGCCGGTCAGGGGCAGCGAGCCCCTGACTCGTTGAATACCGGAGCCGGCAAGGCTCCGGAACGTGGCGAATGTGCAGCGAATCCTAAACAGGATTTGCTGCACCTCGCCGGTATTCACATTGAATACCGCCCTTTGTGTTAATTTTTTTTGTATGTGCAAACAAAATCAGTGCCAGTGGATTTTTACTGTGGGAGAGATGTATCAAACATTTGGGAGAAGTTGCCTATAGCAACCAGTCAGCTTATATATATATCATTTAGAGTGTATAATATGATAGTTTGTAGCTGAATGGTTGCTATAGGCAACTTTCTTTACTCTTTCTTCTATGAGAGATGTCCTTACACTCGTTTCTCTGGTTATTGACTGCTCAATGCCTAAGCATCATGGGTAGACTGCCAGGACTGCAGTCCCAAGCCCGGTCAGAGAGGTGGGGCCAACCCTGACTCATATCCAGTGTACATGGAGGCATACATATAATACTGTGTATGCTCTGGTGCCCGGCTACCACTAGCAATTGCTGTCTGGTACAGTTAACTCATTTTTTTAAATGAAGACTATGAAATGAAAGAAATGAAGACATTTGTGATGTGAAACGTGTCGCACTGCTGTCACACAAAGGAGCCAAGCTGACTGCAGCATGAGGAGGCCACTTTCAAACAGACACAGGAGAAGGTAAGTGTCTGTGGCCTGTGATGCTGAATGTAGGGGCAGACTAGAGACATGGAGGAAGGGCCAGCTGGTGACACAGAAGGAGACTGGCTGGAGACATCTAAGAGGGGATTACTGGAGACACAGAAGACATTCTGGTTGGTGACACAGAAGTGGAATGGCTGGAGACACAGAAGGGCAGGTGACTAAAGAGACAGAATAGAATGGCGGTTGTCTAGAAACACAGAAAGGGGGCTTAATGGAGACACCGATAGGGAGATGTTTGATGACACAGAATGGGGCTGGCTAAAGAAACAGAAGGGGGCTGGCTGAAGACACAGGGGGCTGGCTGAAGACACAGAAGGGTGGTTTATTGGAGACACAGAATTGGTCTGACTGGTGACACTGAAGGTCTGCTGGAGACACAGAAGGGGGCTGGCTAAAGACTCAGAAGGGCAGCTTTCTGAAGAGATAGAAGGTGGCTGGCTGAAGAGAATGAAGGGAAGCTTGTTGAAGAGACAGTAGGGGAGTGGTTGGATACAAAGCAGGTGGTTGGCTGAGCCTGCAGACACAGAAGAGGGTTGACTGGATACACAAGGGCAGGTGACTAAAGAGACAGAATAGAATGGCGGTTGTCTAGAAACACAGAAAGGGGGCTTAATGGAGACACCGATAGGGAGATGTTTGATGACACAGAATGGGGCTGGCTAAAGAAACAGAAGGGGGCTGGCTGAAGACACAGGGGGCTGGCTGAAGACACAGAAGGGTGGTTTATTGGAGACACAGAATTGGTCTGACTGGTGACACTGAAGGTCTGCTGGAGACACAGAAGGGGGCTGGCTAAAGACTCAGAAGGGCAGCTTTCTGAAGAGATAGAAGGTGGCTGGCTGAAGAGAATGAAGGAAAGCTAGTTGAAGAGACAGTAGGGGAGTGGTTGGATACAAAGCAGGTGGTTGGCTGAGCCTGCAGACACAGAAGAGGGTTGACTGGATACACAGAAGGGGAGCTGTCTGGAGAAACAGCAGGGGGGGGGGGGTACCTAGAAAGAAAGGGAGGCTGGCTGAAGAAACAGAAAGGTGGCTAGCTGAAGACATAAAATGGAAGCTAACAAGAAAAATAAAGTAGCTATCTGGAGCTGGAGAGACACTGCCGGTCTGGATCTGCAGAAACACGAGGAGTTGAGGCTGAAGAGAACTTTCAGGAACACACACACACACCAACTATCATATAGCGGATTGTAATGTGCATACTTACATCATATCCATTAAGGCTGGAGTCCCTGTGGTGTTTTGTTTTTGTTTTATTAAAATCATGGACTACTACATGGACAATGGGTCCAATTGTTGTGTGTGTGTACTGTCATTATTTTATTATTTTATTTACAGTGGAACTACAGGTGGCAGCAGACCTGTAATATTCTTTAATATCCCAGCCTGATGGCACTTATGATTCTCCAAGGGTCGGCATGTAATCTTTAGATCTTTTACACTATAAATCCTTCATCCACCACCATTGGGGATATAGGGCATAGCCCCAGCTTTCAGTCCTGGCCTGAGGGATTATACATTTTAGAAAGGCTGACATTAATCAAACAAAACATTTATGTGTGAAGTGCAGCGACAGTAGATTAAACTATAACAAAATATTTTTAAATGCATCAAGTTTTGTGCCAAATACATTATTAAACACAAAAGGAAGATTAAAAAAATATCCTTCTCCAAGGAAGTAATAGTTATTTTAAGTGCTATGAAAACTTAAGAAATATAGACAGAGGAGAATAACAAAGTATGTAACTGAAGTTAAACACACACTAACAGGTGCTGAAGCAAGATGATAAAACATTGCATAACTTCAGTATATGAAAAGTAAATAATACCGCTTTCAGATTGCAAATGAAGGGTTGCACCGGACTTTTAACTGGTTCAGTCCCGGTGTGATACTGCATTTGCGGTCTGTTTACACTGCAACAGCGAACCGGCACTATTGGGGGGAGCTGACATCATCAGGGGGCGTGGCGGAGCATCGGCACATCATCGGGGCGGAGGAGGAGGCATAGTGTTACCGGGAAACGGGTTGCTCGACCCGTTTAGCCCATTCACACTGCACATCAACACGGCAACGAACCAGTAAGAACCCTTCTTTTTTACCCGTTCGTATTGCCGTGTTGCTACCTGTTTTTTACCGGGTTGAACTGGCAAGAAATCGACTTGTACCCGATAATTAGGTGCGATGTTAAAGGGTATAAGTGACTGATACTAATGGTAAAAGCTAAAGAAGCAGGTTTACAAAGGAGACAAAAAAGAATAAATTGAACATAAAGGGGGGGTATTCAATGTGAGGGTCACGGCAGTCGAACTTGCTCGACCGCCGTGACCCAGTCCCGTTCTCGGTCAGCTCGACCGAGAACATGCAGGTGGGATTCAATGTCCCGCCTGCTGGGGAGCGAGAAGGGGGCCTGGCCACGAGTTGCGGGCGGGAAGAGGCGAGCTGCAGCCGGCAGATCGTCACTTCCCGGCTGTTGTCGGCAGAACGAGCGGTTCTCGGCAGAACGAGCCCGACAGCTTGTGATGTCAGGCTCGTTCTGCTGAGATACCCTGCTCATTGCTGTCGGGGAAGACAGCATTGAAAAGGGGCCCGGCGGGCATCTCTCCAAATCATTTTAACAAATCGTTCATTATGCATATAAATTAAACGATTTGAACACATTGCAAATGATTGGTCTATGATCTTTATGTATGCATGAGAGATCATAGACCTCTATTAACGAGCACAGATACATGCATCAGCATCAATATCGTTCATACAAACAGAACAATTTGAATGATGGGAAGTTCTGATGGATCAGGAATGCCCAGATTGTGTGCCAAATCCATCTATTTTTTTTATTGTATGAAGACCATTGAGAACAAATGGACATTTATTGTTGCTTTTTTGGGGGAAGGGGCTTATACCTGCTGCAGCGTAGTGCAGGGGGTATAAAAGAAACATAATCTCGTTAAACAATTTTTAGTCAAACAAAATATAAGATCCAAATCAGAATACATTTTAGAGATTCGGAGATGCTCAAAATATCTTCTAAAAAACACCAGTGTCACTCACATTTGTTATATAAACTGAAATAAAAAATGTTGTGTAAAAAAAGATTATATTGCCTTTATAAGGTAAACATTACAGGTCATGGGCCCTTATTCTGATCGGTGCGGCCCGATCAGAATATGCGGCCGCAACCGTGCAGGCGAATCCCCGCCTTCCATACGGATCGCCACCTGCCGTCCGTTTGCGGATATGTGGCGATCCGCATGAAATTGGACGGGGATACGCCTCCTCCGTCTTGGGAGCAGCCCCTGCATTCGATGGTCGCCGAACATCGAATGCAGGGCCGCACGCTCCACCAGGTCCCGCAACACAAGACCACACGGACACTTGTCCGTGTGAAATCATGTATGGGGGCGGGCAGCTGACATCCGGCGATGTCAGATGCCCGCCCCGTACCCACGCGTCACGGCCTCATTACCATGCATACGCCCCGCGTTTGCATGGGAACGCCCATGAAACGCGGGGCGTATGCATAGGGTAATGAGGCTAAGTAGCCCCTCACGCCCCTCTACGCCCCCTGTGCGGCGTATAAAGAATCCGTGCGGCGAAATCGCCTGCACATGCGCAGAGTGACCTCTGCACATGCGCAGACGATCAACATCGGCGGCCCGTCCGCATGCGGGAATTTCCGCACCGATCAGAATAAGGGCCATTGTGATGAAGAAAAATGTTTGCTTGCCAATTTTCATACCTATTTTGACAAACTTGGCACTCAAAGGGTAAATACTCCTAAAGGTCTAGGTTTGGCTGGATATACTATAGCTGGTTTAGGATTGATTCCAAGGACAAGAGGAGTTTGTAGTCCGTGTTGTAAGTCTACAAAGGATTGTATGTTTTTTTGCATTTGGTCATATGCATCATATTTTTCTAATATGTTTACACACCAGAAGTGGAAAATACTTCAAGAACATAACAAAATGGTCTAAAATGTAGTCTTAAATTGAATGCATCCAAAATGTACCATAATGTATGGATCCAGTAAGAATATAGATTGAGTGATGATGAAATCTTGGTTACCTTGGAGTTGTGGAGACTGGTGCAGTCCAGAATGTAAGTTGTCCATAATTATACTTGCATTGTCTGCAAGGAGTTTTGAGTACAATACCTCTATTCATGCACCTATTTTCATACCTTCATCATCATCATCATCTGTGCACACTTAAAGCACCCCTTATCATGGTATAAAAAATCAATCTAAAAACAGGTCTAGAGTATGTAGCCCGTAATTCTATCAGCAGCCCTACAGTACCCTGTGCCTTTGTGTATTTGCCTCATTGCCATCCAGTTAGGTGCTCCTAACTCCATGCAGAGATGCACATGAATTGTAAATATCTTACACTTTGTTCCAGAGCCAATAACAAGCAGTGCCAGATTAAGCCTTCGGGGGGCCCGGGGCACTTTAGACAGAGGGGCCCCCTTGCACTTGTCATTACTGGCCGCTAACTGCATGGGAGATTAATACACTGTCAAAACACAGAGTAAAGGCAGTATAAACTTAGTCAATGGGTAACTGCAGGGGGATATATATATATATATATATATATATATATATATATATATATATATATATATTTGATATATGATACCGGCACTTCCATAACAATGGATACTTAGGTTGTTGCCTGCCGAAGAAGAGATCCAGAGCCCCAGCTAATGGCATTTCTTATAGTGTGCGTGGCGGCGGCACTCAAGCATAAATAAAGACACGGGAACCAAAGGACTGGTTTCCGTGTCTTTATTTATGCTTGAGTGCCGCCGCCACGCACACTATATATATATATATATATATATATATATATATATATATATAACACAGAAGGGAGTCCAGGCACTCTCAAACAGAACACAGCGACTCCGGTGCCTTTCTATCCCCACGGCAGGGGAAAGATATGACCAGGATAGGTAGACGGCACTCTGGAGATTTAGATAGAAACTGCACGGCGGCAGATCAAACAATCAAGAAGACAAAAGTCGGTCTGTGTGTCAACGTTTCGGGAATGTAACCCTTTATCAAGTAAGAAGCTGTCCGAACGGACCGCACGTGTATTTCTCAAGAATACACCTCCTCCATCTCAGGGAACCTCCCCCATCATTCGATGGTCGCAGAACCGAATGGCCAGGCAGCTCCCGCAACCTCAGACCACACGGGCATTTCTCCGTGCAAAAGCATGGATCTGGGCGGGCAGCTGACATCCGGCAATGTCATATGTCCGCCCCCCACACGTGCGTCACGGCCGCATTACCATACGTACGCCCAGCGTTTTCATGGGAACGCCCATGAAACGCGGGGCATATGCATATGTTAATGCGGCCAAACAGCCCTTCACGCCCCTCTCCACCCCCTGTTCGTAGTGTACACATTTCATGCGGAATTTGGACTTGCGTTTTATTCGCACATGCGCAGATATGCCTCTGCACATGCGCAGATACAAAACATCGGTGGCACGAACGCACGCGGCCATTACCGCACCAACCAGAATAAGGGCCTTGGTGAGTGCCCCTGCTTTTTATTAAGCGCCTTGGATGTATACATGGTTCTCCAGATTGGATTGCCCTAGTGGTGCACCCCAACCATTCAATACCCCCGGATGTGAGTGCAGGACTTTCTGTCTTTGTGAAACACTGAATTGTGTTTAACTTAGGATCTCCTTCAGGGTTTCAGACAATATCAAAGTAAATCAGCAGTGTAGTTAAGCAGTGGGAATATCCAGTATAATACTGTAAATCATACTTGCCTACCTGACCCTCTCCATGCGGGAGAAAATGCTCTGTTCCTGGACTTCCCTGGTAATGTATGATTGCCAGCACCTGTGGGGAGCGAGGTAAAGGTGTTTCACCACAGGTGATGGCAATCATACATTACCAGGGAAGTGCAGGAACAGAGCATTTTCTCCCGCATGGAGAGGGTCAGGTAGGCAGGTATGCTGTAAATGGTTGTAGAAGAGATATACTGTAGGTAGCAGGAAGAGTGAGGTAATAATAGTTAGTACAGTAGCTCAACTTTTTTACTTATTCTGGTTCACTCTCAAAGGCAAATTAATTCTCAAATGGACTAAACCATGTGCACTGCAGGTGGGGCAGATGTAACTTGTGCAGAGAGAATTAGATTTGGGTGGGGTTTTACTTCAAAGTGAGATCTATATTGCAGTGCAAAACTAAAGCGGTCAGTATTTTGTCTGCACAGAAACAAAATAACTCACCCAAATCTAAATCTGTCTGCACAAGTTACATCTGCCCCACCTGCAGTGCACATGGTTTTATCTATTTGAGAAGGAATTTGCCTTTGTGAGTGAACCAGAATAAATACCTTAGTTTCCAAAACCATATTAATTAAGTATATATTTTAAAAAACGGTACTTGTTTCCTAGCAGGGCGTCCAGATTTCTTACGTACGCAAACGTAGTGAAATCGCATCTCATTGCATCGCATGGTACGTTTTTACCATACGATGTGTGCGATGTGATGCTATATTTGATTGTACAAGCACCCATGCCATGAGATGTGATGAGTGCTTACAATGAGATGTGATGGGTGCTTACAATGAGATGTGATGGGTGCTTACAATGAGATGTGATGCTATGTGATGTGTGCATAGTATGTGATGTGATGAGTGCTTACAATTGTAAGCACCTGCACCAACGCCATTGTTTAGCGCCAACTCCAGTATCCACGCCACCCCGAACTGTGGCGAGCGGCGGTGGATCGCGTCCTCCGACCTTTACATACCCCCACTATCCACGTCGGCTCAGCAAGATCACTCAGAACACTGCATTGCACAGCGATCTGTCAGGGCTAGTGTGTTCTCATGTGTGGCGCTGACCGGCTAGTAACTACATTTATCCATCAAGCTGGATCTTAGTCCTCAGGGGATAAAGGTGCACATGGCTGCGCATCGTTATCGCTATGGCCCTACACACATAGCGATATACTGTAGGGGCCATTTTCTAGTGAGATTGTTCAGAAAATGCCCTGAAATCACCCTGTGTGTAGGCCATACTTGCCTACTTTTAAATTATCCTCGCCGGGAGAGGAGTCTGTCAGCATCACGTGTGGGGGCGGAGGCCTGATGTAGATGTCATAAAGCCCCAGCACTGTCAATCCCCCGGATTTGCGGGGCCTCGTGGAGGGGCGGGGCTAAATGGCGTTATTTGCATATTTAGCCCTGCCCTCCCTGCGAATAGCCGCAAATCGCGGTAATTCAACGATGCGGCTGGGCAGCTGCAGGGGAGATCCGGAGGGTGAGGCAGAATCCGGGAGGATAGGCAACCCAGGTGTAGGCCCCATAAATAAGTAGTACTATAAAGGTCAAATCAACAGGAACAGTACAATACACTGAGCATTATATAAAGCAAGTACACCAGAATTGGTACTGGGCAGTTGGTTAATACTAAGAATTTGAAGCATTATAAGAGACATAAAGTTTCAGGGATGAAAAACATAAATTAAATGAAATTAGTCAAGGACATTTGGTTGACACATAGTAACATGCGTACAAATAATTTAGTTTTAATCATGTAACAGCCCTTTTCAAATACAACATCTAGGAATTTGCCTAATTATAAAGGGTTTTGGTTCCATCCATATTCTTTATGTTGCCATCATTTGTATAGTGGTCTTTTTTCCCTATCAAGCCCAGATTGCAGTTGATCCCCAGGAAGTGGTTTCCATGGCAATTTTAAAGCTCAGAAAAGCCCTTGAACTTCCTCTCTTTGCTCCCAGTAGCCTTTAGGCAGCTCCCACAAGTCAGCCAAGGAGACTGGCTGCATCTTATCAAATGCTTCCCATTGCAGATTATGATAAAGGACTCTTCCATGGAAAGGCTTGCAGGCAGCTTTTAAAGGATATTGTAGTAAAGCAGCATTTCTTGTATTTATTATCTGTTTTCACAGCATCCAGAACACCCAGTCTGCTGGCATCCTTGTTTACTCTGAATCTCTCTGTCTTACAGGAAACTGTACTGATAATGTGTGTGACCTCAACGGAGACAAACTGTTAACATTAAAATGTGAATATATGTTTGTATAACAGTGTAGAAAATTCATGTTAAAATATAACTAAAATCACCCCAAAAAGTAATATGCAACCTACACAAAAAAGTTTATTTCAGCTATATTTTATAAAAGCTAATGGATATAATTTCAGCTGTAGTAAAGTCACATGATCATTTTCGGTCTGCACAATTGCAACCCTGACCGGTAGGTAAAGCTGGGTACACATATGTACAATCGTCGGGCCGTTCTTCCGATCTGCGGACGAACGGCCGTTCGATTGTATATATGTGTACGCTGTCCCGATCCCTTCGTTGCGATCGATAAACGGCCAAAAACGCTCTTGGCCGTCCACGGTCGGTCGGTCGCAGGTTCTTTGCTGCTTAATATTCTTCCGACAGGACGGCTCCATATCGAAAGAAAAGTGACATGTGTACGCACGTTCGATCAATATGCAGCCCGTTCCTGCGATCATTCCTCCCAAAAGCAGCACGCCCATGTGGGTGTTGACTAGCTGCGTCATCCCTCCATCAGCGCAGCATGTAAACAACAGGAAGTCTTCTCCCCCGTACTTTCCGCGCCATGCTGTTAAAGAATATTCGTTGTGTGTGCATTCCTTTTGAAATAAATAATCGTTGTGTGTGCATTCCTGACAGATATAGTTATAGAAGGAAGATAGATAGATAGATAGATAGATAGATAGATATGTGATGTTCATTGTTCTGCATAAACACTTAACATTTTTTAAGAAATACTGACAAAAAATACTGTGAACACTTTGTTTATTTGGGTGGTCGGACCTGAACAGAGTATCACATACAGGTGCTTGCGTGAAGGTGTAGCAGGAACGCCCACCCACCCAAAAAACATAAAAACACATTTGAACATGGTGGTGTATGTAGTGGAAAGCGGTCCCACGGCAGCAACGCATCACATGGGAACATCCCGGCCTGCTCACATGTGATGCATTGCTGCCGTGGGACCACTTGCCATGACATAAGTGCCACGTGTGAAGGTTTAGCAGGAACGCCCACCCACCCAAAAAACATGAAAACACATTTGAACACGGTGGTGTATGTAGTGGAAAGCGGTCCCACGGCAGCAACGCATCACATGGGAACATCCCGGCCTGCTCACATGTGATGCATTGCTGCCGTGGGACCGCTTGCCATGACATAAGTGCCACGTGTGAAGGTTTAGCAGGAACGCCCACCCACCCAAAAAACATGAAAACACATTTGAACACGGTGGTGTATGTAGTGGAAAGCGGTCCCACGGCAGCAACGCATCACATGGGAACATCCCGGCCTGCTCACATGTGATGCATTGCTGCCGTGGGACCGCTTGCCATGACATAAGTGCCACGTGTGAAGGTTTAGCAGGAACGCCCACCCACCCAAAAAACATAAAAACACATTTGAACATGGTGGTGTATGTAGTGGAAAGCGGTCCCACGGCAGCAACGCATCACATGGGAACATCCCGGCCTGCTCACATGTGATGCATTGCTGCCGTGGGACCGCTTGCCATGACATAAGTGCCACGTGTGAAGGTTTAGCAGAAACGCCCACCCACCCAAAAAACATAAAAACACATTTGAACATGGTGGTGTATGTAGTGGAAAGCGGTCCCACGGCAGCAACGCATCACATGGGAACATCCCGGCCTGCTCACATGTGATGCATTGCTGCCGTGGGACTGCTTGCCATGACATGCACCATTTTAAGGTGCATGCTGCTGGCCTCCAAATAAACAAGAAGGAGAAAAAAGTAAAATAAAGTACACAAACTATTTTTTGACTTTATAATGCAAACCGTTATAAATTTTTTCATATAAAGAGTGTACTACTGCTACGCCTTTTTGGATTTTCGTAATTTTTTGGGCTACGGTATGGACTTTCCCGCTTAGTTCTTGTAGACATTTATGGACTTGTGTCATGTTTTCTTGCATTGTGCTTTCGTCGCTGGACGTGTCAGGTGATGGTGTGTTCTTCTCCCCCTCTGCACTGACATCTGAAATCTCGATGATATCTATAATAAGTACAGATAAAGAAATGTTTACCTTTCCACAAATGATACGTCACTATCCCATAAAGATGATTTGCAGTATACACTCACCATCTACACTGCTGGTGATCGCAATCACTTGGTGGCCCTCTGTGGTCCCTTCCATCGGCTGCGCAGCCTGGATATCATCTATAGTGACAAGGTAAAGTGACATATTACTACCCCTTGTTGTGTGTATAAAACATGTGTTGTTCTGTTGGTGTGCTGGTACAAAACCTTACCTGTTGTACTCTCCTTCTTTATTTTTAGGTTGGAGGCCCTGTCTCTGCCTTCCTCATGTCTTCTCCTGGATTGGATTTCCTCTGAGTAAAAACAAGCAACATGTCAGCAAAACACACAAAATGTAATGGATCAAGACAGTATATTAATAAAGCCACCTAGGGCATTGGACTCACTTCTTTTAATAATTCCACGAATTTTCTTGAGCTTGGCCTGCTCCTTGTGCTTCAGGTCCGACCACCGTTTTTGGAGCTGGTATTTGGACCTTCTTTTCCCAAACTTCTCCTTTATCTCCTTGCATACACGCTGCATAATAATTTCTTTTCTATAATTTGTCTTGGGGTATGTTTTTCTCGAACAATCGTAGTCCCTTCTATCCAGCATTTTGACCATCAGTTCCACCTCTGCAGATGACATGGCGGATGCGCGCGTCACTTTTTTCTCCTTGTTGTCAGCGATTTCTTTATCTGTTGTTATCAGTGCTGAATTGGAAAACAAAGGTGCTGTACTGGCCTCCCCCATATGCGGTGGCGCCAGACCCTCCGACATGGCTCCTCGATGTCCCGTGTCTGTGTGACGCGAAGCACGTGAGTGGGGCGGAGATTCCTGTGCTCATCCAATCACTGTGTTTCAAGCCACGTTCAGCACGAAAGAATATTCCGTCGTTGCTGTTGGATTGATCGGAGCAGCGCAGCGAATTTTCCGGACTGTATCGACATTTATTTCGGTGAGTATTAAAACAAAATGTGTAGTTTTCTATGACAGGGACTTCAATCTGTGGGCCATGGGTATGCTGGGGCTTGTAGTGACCGTGTATCCTATGTCCCACAGAGTTTCAACTCCTGTACTATAGCTACAGTATATCTAGTGGCCCACAGACTGAACACATGTACATTAAATGGTTTATGGTGTGCTTTGTGTATCAAGAAAATAATATGCCTTTTTATTTTATTTTTTGGAACAGAAATTCAACCATGGCAGAAAAAAATGTCGAGTTCATGAAGGACTTCATTGAGGCCTACAGGGATCAAAATTGTCTCTGGAACACAAAATCCAGAGACCATTCCAATCGGCAGAAGAGGCTATCTGCTCTGGAGGAGCTGGTGAGGGTGAGCCAAACATACTACCCCACAGCAAATGTAGAGTGGGTCCGGACTCGGATTGCCAATATGAGGACCGTCTTTAAAAAAGAACTGAATAAGGTTGAGTCCTCAAAGCGGTCTGGGGCAGGGGCAGACCAAGTCTATGTGCCCAGGCTGTGGTACTACGACCTGCTGGCCTTCACGGTGGACCAGGAGCTGCCCAGGGATTCGGTCAGCAACACTTCAAGGAACCAGCCTGCCCCCTCCACCTCCGCGTGCAACCAAGAGGTTTCTGATGACACCATTTGCGGCACAGTAAGTAGACGGATTTTATTTTAAATTTTTTTTTCAAACCAGATAAATATAACAGCAAGTACAGTATAAAAATTGTGAACATGTAAAATTAAAAGGGGGGGTATCGCCCCCTGCAACTGACCTCTCTGTTGGGCACAACAGAGAGGTCAGTTGCAGGGGGCGATACCCCCCCCTTTTGGTTATACATCGTCAATTTGACCTTCTCTGTGGCCCTAATTCTGGTTCTTCTCAGTGGTGGAGCTATACTCTTATCCGCCTGAGAACACAGTGATCAATATTCAGACATCGCAAGTGCATTTACCACATTTTTTGTATTTGGAACTTTTGGTTGGCATTGGTAATCCCTGGTATCTACACTGTTGTAGTCTTTCTGGCGCGGATTATTGTAATATTTTTTGTTGTCTAAAATTAACGAAATAATATCATTCTGCCAATCCACAGCGCCAACACCAATAAAATACTGCATGTATTCATCCCTGTTAATTTAGCACGCATAGATGCATTTCTGGTGTTTAAATTAGTATTTGGTATGTCTGGTATCTAAATAATTAGTTTCCAGAGATGCCAGTCATAACGCCTCTTCAACTAGCTCACTTTCATCCATGGCAGCAACATGGTGGTGTGTGGGCTGCGTTCTTCTGCGTAGATATAAAAATATATGGAAGTCTTAAAAATCGATAGTGATACATCATCTTGTTTTGTTACAGCCATCGCTATTTACCGAGGAGGAATCTTCGGCATCGCTGGAGGTGGCATCACAGCTGCCTTCACCGACCCTCTGCTCCACCCCCACACCAACCGCCACGACCAGCGCTGAACCTCAATCAAGCGCTCAAAGTACAGCAGAAGCACCATCAAGAAGAGGGCGCAAAAGGCCGAGGCAGACTCCAGATGCTGCGGACGTGGCAACCACCAAGATCCTGGAGTCTGCCAACAGATTGATGAGCATGGATGAGGATGATGCGGACCGGGTGGGGAGTGTATTAGCTGACAATTTGCGAAAGTTGGACCCGGCTACAAGGGTGGAGGTAGAGCGCATATTTTATGAGACGCTGTACCGGGCCCGTGTGGGGACTCTGTCCCGGCACACACGTCTCACCGATGAGACCCCTCTGCCTAGGGTTGAATTTCAACCCATCAGCCCAGCTCCTATACCCCAACAAGCGGTATTTCACCCGGTGCAATATCCCCAGTATCAACATTTACAGCCACCAACTGGGCAAAGGCAGCACCAACCGGCAACGTTGGCTAATACGCTCCCACCAGGTCCACCTGGTGGCCCCTTCCAGAGTTTAGTGGAAAGTCCATCTCCCTCCCAACCACCGATGGATACAGGGGATTATGGGGTGGGACAAGTTTACCACCATATGTAAATATTTTATATAGTTTATTTAAGTGCATTATTGTTTTAAATATTTTTATGTTTAAGTATTTCTTTATTATTTATTTACTTGTTATTTATGTTATATTTTTTATAAGTTTATAAGTTAATAATTTATATAAAAATTAAAAATTCTGTAATCTAGTTGGTGTCCGTGTGAAAATATCATTTACCATGCAGGGTGACTATAGGGCACAGATATACATATGGGGTACATGCATGTTGTTTCAATATTTACCTTCATGTATTGCTCTTTGAGACTGTACAAAAGTACCAGGAGAAATTGGCATAGAAATAGGTGTGGTGGAGCAACTACTTGCTAGTACATAAACACCAGTACTGGGTACAGTCTGCACTCCAGGTGCCGTGGCATTGTGCCCTCCAGGAATGCCTGGCACCTGAGTACTACCACTCACTTGCCGTGATTCGGCCTCCACCTCCCCCTCCTTGCTGCAAGAAGACGCAGAGGACAACTTGTGCGGAACTGTGAGTATACAAATTTTATTGGCAAAATATTGATTATTACACACCAAAAAACAATATATTTACAATGACAAAAAGGTACATTTTTAAGCAATCATGTCATTCTGCCACTCCACAGCCCCAACACCATTGAAATAATTCAAGTACTCGTCTCTTGACAACTTTGCTTGCGTTGATGCATTTCTGGTGTTTAAATTAGTTGCCAAAGCTGTCAGACCAATAGGCTCGTCAACAACTTGGCTCTCGTCCACTGTAGCCCCCAGTTGTTGTGTGTGCACCGCTTTTCTGCGCATGTAGTTGTGCAGCACACAACAGGCCAGCACCACTTTGTCAATCTTATCTAGGCGCAGATTGATGGGACTGTGAAAAATTCTGAATTTATTACTTAGAATCCCAAACGCATTTTCAACCACTCGCCTGGCACGTGACAGGCGATAGTTAAAAATGCGTCGTTCCCTGTTCAGTGCCCTTTGTGGGTAGGGTTTAAGGACATTAGGGTGCAATGCAAAGGCCTCATCCGCCACAAAAACAAAGTTCAAACCGTGCTCATTTTCAGTCCGCTCTGGCAGATTCAGTTCATTTTTTTTCAGTTGGTCGTGGAAAAAGGTATTCTCCAGGGCTCCTCCATCTGAAACTCTACCATTTTTCCCAATGTCCACAAATATAAACTCGTATCGAGCATTAGCGATGGCCATTAGAACAATGCTGAAGAACCCCTTATAATTATAATAAAAAGATCCACTCTTTGCAGGGGGCATGATCCTGACGTGTTTGCCATCGATAGCTCCACCACAATTAGGGAAATTCCAAAGATCACGGAAATCACGTGCAATATTTTGCCACTCCTCCTTGGTCGATGGAAACTGCAATATAAAAGTATATGCGTATTAATAATCTGTTGGGTTGATTTTAGACCCATCAGCCCTCCCCCATTGCAGCCTCAAAGCTATTACCCGCCTTATCAAAATGACCCCCCACCCACTGGTGTAAAAGATTAAATCAACAGGCATTGTAAAGATATACATATAGGGTACAGGTATGTGCACAGCTATACATATGGGGGACATGTATGTAATTTCCATATTTACCTTCATGTATTTGTCCTGTAGAACTTGGACGATGGCATCACAGGTGTCTGGTATTATCAACCCCAGCGCTTGAGATGATATTGCGGTGGTGAATCTCAGGTCGGCAAGGGTCCTGCCTGTTGCCAGGTAACGCAGCGTTGCCACCAGTCTCTGCTCTGCAGAAATAGGCCTCCTGAAATAGGTGTCCTCTCTCTCTATTAAAGCGGTAACCAGTGTCAGCAGCTCCATGAAGGTAGCGTCATCCATACGGAGATAATTTCTGAAATCATCAGGATTGTTCTCCCGTATCTCCTGTAGCAATGGCATGTGGGAGAAGGTGTCTCTCCTCAGAAGCCAGTCTCTGGTCCAGCAGCTCCGATTCTTGGTCCTTTTTCTTTTTTTAATAGCCCGCAATCTAATGGCCATAGCAGCCAAAATGCACGCACGAGCCTTCCTTCTCCTCAAGCTCATAATTAAAAAGGCCCAAATGCACCGATAGACGAACGAACGTACGTACGTATATCCAGTACAGCTAGCAATGATCTGAATAGTCACGGCTCTATTCACTGTACTACACGAACGATTCTTTGTTCCGTGATCACGCCTCGTTTTGGTATGCTCTTTTAATCCAGCCCATTATGATAATGTTGTGTACATTTTTATCGTGTGAATAGCCAGAACGGGAGAGTGTGTACGGTGGTACAATCTTTTTCTTGCGATTGTTTGGACGGGAGTACATCGGACGTCGCAAGTAAAATTGTACATATGTGTACGCGCAGATCGGTCGTATGTTTCGGACGGCCGAACGTGAATTCGGTCGATCGAACGGTCGCAAGAAAAATGAAATTGTACATATGTGTACCCAGCTTTAGGCTGAAAACACTAAAAAGTATCTAGTACATAGATACACCTGTATCATCTGTTTTTTTTTCTGTTATATTTTTAATCCTGTGGTGCAATATAAATAAACTATAAAAAGAATAGTGTAGAATGGATTATAATGGATTATCTATACTTATAATAGATCAAGACTGGAAAACTTGTCTTTTATGTATGTGTGATGGTTTTATAGTATATTTGAGGTTGTCTAAAGTAAGAAGTAAATACAAGATTGTGATATAGACATACAGTACACACAACAAGATACACATGGGGTTCAGTTAAAATCGCAGGGACGTGAGTGCACTCCTTAAGGGAGATGTTTGTCAGTTGAGACAAAGCTGCAACATGGACCAAAGGTTAGTTGGGGGATTGGGACAGAATCATGACAGTGGGATGGGGCTCAAGGGTGGGGGGCCTTATCACATGTACACTTAAGGTGAGTACACACAGTGCAATATTTGCTTACAATTTTGACTAGATAGTTAAACTTGTATAGAAAGTTAGCAAAAATCGCAGTGTTAACCCTGCTTGCGATACAGATATTCCTCTAGGAGTCATTAAAGTGTGATGTTAGAAGTGTGATTAGTGCATCCTGTGCAGGGGATCCTGAACAGGCGACCATGGAGGCTATTATGCAACAGATTTTGGACTTCTTTAAACATCAGCAAACAGCAGTGAATGTTCCAGTTCTTCCAAAAATGCAGGCCTCAGACGACATGATGGCCTTTCTTACAATCTTTAAAAGAGTTGCTACCTTGTATGCATGGCCCAAAGAATCCTGCTCCTTGTGGATAATATGAGAGGCCCAAGCTGCATATGCCGCCCTCTCTCTGGAAGATGTAAAAGATTACGACAGAGTGAAGGCTGCTGTATCTGACTGGTTTGACCTTTATACAGAAGCTTACTGGCAAAAATTAATTCTTACCCTGGAGATTTTGGCCTGATAACATGCACACAAGTTGAAACAAACGGGTATGAATGGCTACTAAAGGTATCCATCCTCACCTGTGATCTGTTTGCTTGTAATCAGTGTGTGTGTATAAAAGGTCAGTGAGTTTCTGGTCTCCTGAAAGACCCTTGCATCTTTCATCCAGTGCTGCACTGACGTGTCTGGATTCTGAGTCATGGGGAAAGTAAAAGAATTGTCAAGTGATCTCTGGGAAAAGGTAATTGAACTGTATAAAACAGGAAAGGGATATAAAAATATATCCAAGCAAAATTATGCTGAAGCCTATATATATAGATAGATAGATAGATAGATAGATAGATAGAAAGATAGATACCACTGGTAACTGGCACTCCCAGACTGTGTTTTGAGAATCTGGTGCCCTCCGGTGAGCTGGACCTAGTTGCGTTTGTATGTGCATAACACATGATGTCACACTCACTGGCTAAAAAACTGTATGAAAAACATTTTTAATGTATAGCCATGCTATATATCATTTATTGAGCATGCTAATTATTGAGCATGCTAATTAGCATCCTAGTGTTTTGTATGCATTTTCAGGGGGAAATTTACTAAGATCGAATGGCTACGAATGCACATATTCGTAGCCATTTGATGTCAATTACTGGCCGTGAATTAGCTTTTGCTCAAACAGCCAGCTGTGTCATGTCACTGCCGGTGGACACATATTATATAAGGTCCCTCGGCCATAACATGATCACCCTAGCTGGTCAGCACAGGCAGGGTCCCTGGGGGAGTGGGGAATCCCCAATAAAGGGGTCCCCCCAAGGTGGGCATTGGGCACAGCATGTGGGGCATTAATGGGCCTGCCGGGTCTTGTAGTTCTACAACAGAACCAATAGCCCAATAAAGCACACACCTAGAAAAAGAAAACTTTAATACTTTAATAATACTACAATCACCCATCCATACTTATCTATAGGATCAACCGTAGGCCTGTCCTCTTCTCCAGTAGAAATCCATAGGGTACCTTTGAAAATAAATTACAGTATACTTACCAGCTCCTCCCGCATAGATAGCATCCTCTTCTCCATAGTAGTAGTAGATTCTCGAGGGGGGGGGGGGGTAAAAAAAACAAAACGAGTGTCCCGCTCCACTGGACTGAGGAGCTTCCCCGGTGACATCATTCACAGGGTCCTCCCTGTGCCAATTGGGAGCTAGTTACGGAGGAGCTCTGTTGCTCATGCATGGCTCCATAGACACCTATGTTAAAGATTAACATGGGCGTCTAGGGTTGGTTCCCACCATAGGTGCCCATGTGTGCCTTGTTTGCCATTATGGGACATTTCTCATAGCTCAACAGCAAAGGCAGAATGTCAGGAAAACAGGATAGATGAGCATGGCTACATCTGTACCCTCAGTGTACTTTGACTGCTTCTATGTGCTTCCTCCAATCCCTGTCCCAGCCCCCTTGGTGCTGGGAGCCGCAAGTAAAAAAATCATCTACATCACCATGACAAATGACACATTCCAAATCAACCTGCACTTAAAAAAAAAGGCTAATTATAGGGGGAAAAGCCACAACTTGTGTTTACTTTCAAACACTGAATGAGGTCCTTTGTGTCTACAACCATCAGACATCTAAACTATTGTATTCCCTTGGGATATGAATGGCCACATCTGTTTAATTTAGCCACCTATGGGAATCAGCCAAATGCATAGATCTTACTGCATGTGTCCAGCTTCATTTTACAGTGTGAGGTGAGTTATGAGAGCTGACCCGGGGCACTGAGATTTCTCGTTTGAAAAATAGAACATTATAAACTGTTGGTTCTAATAAATTGCAAGTTTGTGTGTGTGTAGGGAGGGGGGGGGGGTGTAGTTTGCTGTCGTTTGCTGTACATGAGGGCAATATAATGTATTTATTAATAAAGATTTTGTTTTTGATCATTTTTATCACATTGTGAGATCAGAACTGAAATTCAATATATTTTTTTTCATATTTAAATGATAAAGATTGTCCTTAGGCCTTTTTGTTCCAATGTGGGACAAAGTTCTGTAACAACATTAAACATATTTATATAGAATATATTGGTTTCTGAACCAAGTACAGTATATATATTCAGGATATTATTTTTTTTACTGGTCCTAAACATATAGGAACTGCTCAAATAAAAAGACAAAGTAAAAATAAATATATATATAACTGCAAAAGCCCCATCGCATTTCAGTTCCATAAAAACTAAAAGACCAACTCAATTATTTGCAGAACAAAGGGGCATATTTTGCCCGAGGTAGCATAACCAATAGGTTGGATTTTAAAGCTGTAAAGTCAATTCCAGTTAACATGCAGCAAGTTTATATCAAATTCCACTGTAAAGTGTGTGTATGTATTCAATTAAATGTCACATTAGAGGTGATTGAGACAGTAGGCAGAATCGACATATGAGTGTGTCTAGTGTTATAAAGAACATGTGTTCTTGAAATGCCTGCCATCCCCCTAAACTCGTTTTGTTTAAACAGATTCTTTAAAGTAGACTGAATTTCCTCAATTGTCCTATGAGAACAAAGCGTGAAATCATTGCTGTAGCTGCAGTTCTTGTTTAGCCAGATGTCCAATTTCAAAATCATTCACAGGACTCTTTTCTGAAAAGATTTACTGTATAATCGGGAAAATGCAGAAAGAATCCAGTTGTCGTTGGTTATTGTTAAAGAAAAAAAATACACTATATAGAGGATTGATCTTGACATTAGTAATTATGAATATATATTGTTTCTGAAATAATACATACAAAAATAAAAGCTGTAAACTTGTCTATGCTCTTTTCCAAACACTATTGTTTCTTCTAACAGGTAAAGGACTTCATACACGCAGAGCTGCTGGCTCTCCTGTATTCCTCTGAGGACCAAAACACTTTGATGGAGGAGTCACCTGAACAGGCTCAAAAGCGAGATGAGATGCTCCGCATGCGTCATGCTTTAAAGGAAGCTCTGGAGATCATCGGTGACATCAGCACAACCACCATCCCCACCCCGCTGCCACCTCCTGTAGATGATTCCTGGATGCAGTGTCATTGGTATAGTAAAAATAAATATATTTTATTGGAGTGCTATTTGTTAAAACGACATGATAAGCAGGAGAAAGCCATACTATTAAATGCATCTGTATATCAGCCTGGCAGCCATGTTTTTATCTTTCGGAGGGAAAAGTCCCTATTTTGGACCCATATCTTCATATTCCTCCATCCTTTCAAAGTGTTTGATTTTTATGACTTTTCCAAAAGAAAGAGTACAAACACACACATGTGTGTTAAAATAAAGCTATGCTCGCACTATACAATCGATGGACAGCTGTTGTGATTCCTGAAACATTTATTATATTCATTAGGAGTGTCTATATACCTTCATGTTATATTGGAAGAAAACGGTCTCATCTCCAGTTTTTTGTCCAGCTGAATATTATTCAGAAGCTATGGTATAACATAGGACAAATAGTGATGCGTACACGCACTTTTTGGATAGATGATTTTTGTGTATTTCAAGTTTGATTTTAAGTTGTGTACATAGGAATCGGCACTTCGGTATGGACAAATGTAGTTAAATCAAGAGTAAAATCAAATCAAAAATGTTCACCTTGCTTAAGACATAAGGGTTAGAAAGAAGATGGGATGTAGTCAGGATCCTGACAGTTAGAACCTGACGGAATATTGTCAGCAGGACCCTGCTGGTCAGAAGATACGTACCGCTGGTAAGTACTAGGCTTAGGGCTAGGGTTAGATACCAGAGGCGGATTTAAGGGTCAGCCACCCCTTTTAAATAGAGCAGCTGCCAACTTTTTGGACATCCCACACACCAGGACTTGTAGCAGAAAGAGGAGGGCATAAAAACGAGGCGAAAGAGCCTCACAGACTTTCAGTGCTAGGATATATGGCACCTAATAAGGTGGGAATGCCAGACCCCACTTGAGATTACTAAACAAGAGGAGCTGGTTACCTTATGCCAGTGTCACTGTTGCAAGGGTATCCCAGGGACTTATTTTCTGACTGCAGGGGCAGCCACCATTGACTAGGAAAGTCTGCCCCTTAAAGCCTGGTCTAATAGAAGTTTTTCTGAGGGGGGAAGTGGCATTTAAGGCAGATGGCATGGGAGAGCCCTCTGTTTGGAACAACAGAAATCAGCATTGTATAATGTGGAGATGGTGCTGGGGGTGTGACTCAGTGTAAGAGCCAGCACCATAGAATTGAGTGACAGAGGTGCTTACCATTGGACAGGGTGGAGCTACACGAGGAGAGTGCAGACAAAATTCTGAAGAGATGGGGGGAAGGAATCTTGAAATTCACACCGTAATTACACACATATATCATGAGGTGCTATCATGCTCGGACTTGTAGTTTTACAAAGAAAGGAATACAGTGCTGATGCACACCCCACAATATTAAGCTCTACTATCTCATATTGAGAAATATTTGAGGTTCTTGGTATATTTACTAAGAAATATTAGCCCACCAACCAGCATCTAGGTGACCTCATATCTTCTTGTGGGTCCCTAATACTAAGTTTGAATCTGGGGCATGGGACTCCAAAAAGTTGACAAAAGCCAGTCATTCCAGGGCACGAAAAGCTTTATAGGAAGAAAATAGAAACCGGGAGTACGGACCCGCAATTTCGGAAGTGGCTGCAGACAGCCCTGGAGCTGAAGCTGCGTCTGAAATGAGAAGCCGTGGACCCGGACTAAATAGTAAGGGATAGCTAGCAACCCACTACACTATGGCAAACTCCCACTGCATTATGACAAAGTAACCACATACTGTTAAGCCGGATACTTCACTAGAGTATTTCAACAAAAGAGCTTACATTTTATGTTAAATTGTTATGCTTAATATTAATCAATTTTAAACCTCACAGAGCTGCTGTATATAGGAAACAAGAAGTACCCTTTTTTCTTTACTGTAAGACCGACTGTAACTAACAGAGAAATCTCAGGAGTAAAGTATAAGGTGTGGGGAAATTTGCCCCAGTATTCTTTTGGTGCACAGACTGAAAACCGTGCTGGGCCATAAGTCACTATGGCATGCTGCGAGGCACAGGGTTTATGACCTGACAATCACCCCATCTTTGAGCAACTGCCTGCTGACGTTCTCAGTCCTGTTGTGGCTTGTATAAATTATGGAACATTACATGCTTGTTTAAAAAAAAAAAAAGGTAAATAATAAACACCTCTTTAAAAAACCAATGAGTAAACATCTTATCCCGCACGGGTCTTTCTCATCTTGATAATGAGGTACACACAGATCAGCGTCGTTGTGATTTCTCATTATTTCTAAAGTGAGAAAATATGCAAATTCTCCGTAAGGACTCCCCTTGTGATGTGGCTCCCACTTTGCAAATTTGAACAATGCTTAAGTGCGGTGGTGGATCTGATCTCTCCACCACCTTTTCAACCACCATTAGTCACTACATTGGGTTTTATTTACTAAAATGGGAGTTCTTTTGAAGTTAAAATGTTGCCCATAGCAGCCAATCAAAATCTACTTCTGGTACTTGTGTAGTTTCACGGCGCCGGGGGCATGTAAAAGTGGACACCCCGGGCACACCGCTGACGTGCCGGGGCTTCTAAACTACACACCCCGGCACACCGCTACCAAAGGGGGAGTCCCCCATGCAGACGCTAAATTTAGACGCAAATGCGTCTGAAAACCGGACTACCTGCAAGCCGCTACGATAAAGCGTCTGAAACCTGTCTACCTGCTAGCCGCTACGAAGGGGTCGTGTCCCCCATGCAGACGCTAAAACTTAGACGCTTTAGCGTCTGAAAACTGGACTACCTGCTAGCCGCTAACAAGCCGGGGTTTCTGGACTTAGGCGCTAAAGCGTCTGAAACCCGACTAACTGTTAGCCGCTAAGAAGCTGGGGTTTCTGGACTTAGACGCTAAAGCCTCTGAATTTAGTTGGGACTAGGGGTACAACAAAATTTAGATGCTAAAACATCTAAATTTAGTTGGGTCTAGGGGTACACTATTGAAACCTGTCCACAGTGGCACTAGTCGACACAACAGCTATCGACCTTGTAAATTCCACTATCCACGCAAACCCGAAGCGTGGCGAGCGCAGCGGTACGCGTCCTACGACCTTTTTCATAACCCCACTATCCACGTCGGCGTGGAGTTGAGAATAGAAAGTGTGGCGAGCGCAGCGGGCTCGGTGGTATGCGTCTTACGACCTTTTCATACCCCCACTATCCACGTCGACGTGGAGTTGAGAATAGAAAGTCTGGCGAGCGCAGCGAGCCACCGAGCCCGCTGCGCTCGCCACACTTTCTATTCTCAACTCCACGCCGACGTGGATAGTGGGTTTATGAAAAAGGTCGTAGGACGCGTACCGCTGCGCTCGCCATGCTTCAGGTTGGCATGGATAGTGGAATTTACAAGGTCGACAGCTGTTGCGTCGACTAGTGCCACTGTGGACAGGTTTATGCACAGTGCATATGGATTCAGACGCTAAAACGTCTAAATTGTAGCGTCTGCATTTCGGACACCCCCTTTGATAGCGGTGTGCTGAGTTTAGACAGAATTAGACGCTACGCTGATAATGCAGCGCTGCGCTGAGAACAGCTAGAGCGGCACGCGCACACGCTACGCTGGTAACGTAGCTCTGAGAACAGCTAGAGCGGCACGCGCCCAGAGTATGGCAGGCTGCCAAGCTTCAAACAGACTGTGCGCGCGGCGGCGCCGAGAAACTACACAAGTACCCCGCGAGGGGACGCGTGAAGTAATGCGCGGCTGCTCGCCACTCTTCAGGCTCGGTGGCTCGCCGCGCTCGCCACACTATATGAAATCAACCCCACGCCCACGTGGATAGTGGGGGTATGAAAAGGTCACGCTTCGGGTTGGCGTTGATCGTGGGATCGCGTTAACAATGGGGGGGGGGGCATTTGACCCATCAGGGCTGGGAAACAATAAAAATTGGGGTCTGGGGGCCATTTAACATTGGGGCCAATGTAAAATCGGGTCTCAGGGACCATTTCTCAGCGGCGCGATTTTTTTGGACCCGATAAATACAATCATGATCGCAGGCGCCGTGCTAGGAAATAAGTACCAAAAATTGCTTCACTGTGCAAACATTGGTGCTGCTTCAACCTATAAATCGAGTACATTATCCCTCCATATCATTCTCATTGTTCCTTTCCATACAGTAGTTCCCTAATTGGCACCTCTCTAGCTCTCTTACTGCCACCTACATCTATACTGTATCTCTACTGTAACTCTTTGCCTACCCCCTAACTGTCTCATCATCCCCTGAGCAACCCCCCATACACATCTCTCTCATTACATCTTCTGCATTGCCCACTGATCCTCAATATTATAGCTCTCTCATTGCACCTTCATATATCTCAATGGGGGAGATAGGTGGAGGTAACGTTAAGAAAAATAACATACCAGCCAATCAGCTTATAACTGCCATTTTACAAGTATGATTGAAAAAATAACAGTTTGGGTCTTATTGGTTGGTTCTTTCTCTATGGCATAATGCCAGAGTCTATTTGCAGTCAGAGAGGAGGGGGCCCGTGGATGCTCTCTCTTAAAATACCCCTGTGTATATGAACGATGTCTTCAGCATTATACTGTTTAACATTTAAAAACAGATTTAAAAACAACAACGCAATTCCTCTGTAGTCTGTGACTGAGCAGAACACGGAGGTTGTAAGTGGGAATACCTCCTGATATCGCCGCAGCCTCGGTTATCTCAGACAGCAGTCCACAGAGTCAGGTGTAAGTGAAATATATTCTTGACATGGGGAAAGTGTCCTTTCCCCGTGAATCTGCCTCTGGTTTTGCAGACACTCACTGCACACATTGCTTTTACAATATGTTCTTTAATAATGACATGCTTTTTATTTGAATGGTTTGCTTGGGTGAAAGACATATACACTATATTTAACTTCTTATGGTTTTGTTATTGATAAAGGTCTCCATCTTCAAGTCCGACAAGCCAGAAGAAAGCAGCTCAGCCTTCTACCCAAATATGGTCATCAGTTTCACTGGCAAGCCGTGGTCCTGTTCTTGTTGTCCCACCATTGGGAACTCAGCTTGGAGCCCCTCCTATTCCTTCCCGTCCTGGACCTTTACCTAATGCTAATGATGCATTTTCGACACCACTGCAGATTTCTTCTCGTCCAGCACGTGCCCCGCCAAATGTTCCCAGGTAAAACTCAACGTAATTTACTGATGGCTAATTGAGAGAGTTACATTTTGTATGGGGTGTGTACTTCAAAGTGAGATCTATATTGCAGTGTAAAAATAAAGCAGCCAGTATTTACCCTGCACAGAAACAAAATAACTCACCCAAATGTAACTCTCTGCACATGTTACATCAGCCCCACCTGCAGTGCACATGTTGTCCATTAGAAAGTGAATTTGCCTTTGCGAGTCAACCAGAATATCCCCTCTGTGTGTTAATGTCTGTTATCCCGGTAAGTTAATGGATATTAAAAATAGGTTCTGGTGAGAAAGGGGCTGGCCTGAAATAGCCTCATGCGATAAAGCTCATGGCTACCACCCTTTTTACACCCACTATTAACGTAACATGTTTGTTGTATGCAGAAAAGTGTCAAAATGCTGTGTTTTTTTATGTTCTACAGTTTGTACTGTAATTAAAACCTTATAGTGATAGACAGTAAAGATCATAAGCCAACTGCAAAATGCCAAACAAACAGAGCGTTTAATTTTGCACAAGTTCACCGAATTGCCCATGCCGTGCATAACAAGGAAAAGTCTCATGTTCTAGTTCCCATTAAATAAGTCTACTACTGTACTTTTAGTTGCTTTTGCAAAACTAATGTCAAATGAGATATTAGAAAGAGGGGGTGAGCGATCGCACTGGAATTCAACTAAATATTGTCATTTTACCCCTTTATCAATATTGTAATGACATTATAAGTAGAGTGGGGTGTGTTACCGCCAGACAGTAGGAAGGTAGAGTCAGAGACACAACAGAAAGTCTGTTTTTGCAGTGCACATAGAGAGAAAAGACTTCTTAAAATATAACCTTTATTATGGATTTCAATTTAAAATGTATTTGCGAAATGATAAAATCGACATACAACAAAAATCACACAGGACTTCTTAAAAAGGAAAGTAAATTTCCTAACGTCACGGGGGGATAGGCACATAGGATTTTATTATAATCAGGGATCTGTAAGATCTGTCAGGATGTAAGGTGTATACCAAGTCACAGTGTGATCACAATACAATTGCTGAAATATCCAGCTTGTGCTTGGCAGTGTGTATTGAATTTTATTGTAATCAGGAATCTGTCAGATCTACCAGATTGTATAGTGTGTATCAAATCATAGTATAATTACAATGTAACTGCTAAAGTGCTCAAATAGTACTTGGCAGTGTGATTTAACAATGGGGAACCGTGTCCCCTTTATTCCACACCGCCTGGGTCTAGAGATGTTCGGGGGAGACCGGGTGCGGGCAGCGTCCTGGCCGCTCCTGTCGCCTCCTTTCACAACGAAAAATAATAGGCAAAGAAAATGGATAACAATCTAATTCTAAGAGAACAATAGGTCCTAAATTCCAAAGTAAGGATTAGTGTTGTTGCTTCCAATCTAATGCCATTACAGGATTATGCAATGAAAGCAGCCTCTCTATCTACTGTTGTCTGCACCGTATGCAGTTCCTAAGGGGTGACTGGCACAGCACTCCGGCTGTCAGTGCCTGAGACATACACTACGCACACCACTGACAGATCTATGGCCATACACTATTATAAATACATTGTCCCCGCTTTCCCCCGCTAACTGGACACGCCAACGCGCGTTGCGCAAACTGCTTTTTTTAATGTCAAATGAGCATTTCATACATAGCAATACAGTATCACAACACAACACAACAGTACTAACACGTTTCAACTGGAATGAAACAGAGGTTATTCCTATAAGGAGGGACATAACAAAGGCTAAATATACTATTAAGGGTACTATATTGCAGACTACTGAGGAGGAAAGGCATCTAGGAGCCATTATTTCCAGTAACTTAAAGGCAGGGAAGCAATGCAACAAAAGTAATAAGTAAGACAAGTCAGATGTTTGGTTGTATAGGATAAAGAATTAGTAGCAGGAAAATCAGTAATAATGCCACTGTATAGGTTATTGGCACAGCCTTATTTGGAATAATGTTTTCAGTTCTGGAGGCCAATACTCCAGAAGGATATAATACATTAAAGTACTAAAAAAGGGCAACTAAAATGGGGCATGGTCTATATCACAAAACTTACCCAGAAAGACTACAAGATCAGAACATATTACAAATGTCTACTTGGTATAAGTGTTGTTTTTAAAATGATTGTCAATGCTGTACTTTCCAGGTGAACGCTTATTTCCATACGGCCTATCTACGCTCATCTGGATATATGTGGTTTGTGATCTATGATTCATTTGTTAAACTATAAATAAACAATAAACAATAAAAAAAACTTCATAACATGTATAGTTTGGAGCAGAGAAGGGAAAGGAGGAATTGATATATACAGTACCAAGGGTTTTAAGAACATACTAGTGGGAAACATTCTTCAAAAGAAGAGAAGTATTAATACTCGAGAACATGCCCTGAAAATGGAGGGAGGCAAATTTAGGAGAAATGTAAGAGAAATGAGTGGTTAATGGATAAGTAGAATAGCATCTAAGGTGGTGGATGCAGAATACAATTAGCCCTCAGGGATAATTTACAGGCGCTGCTGTGGGTTTTTCTCAATTAGCATCAGTTTAATTATAGGTATAGTCAGTGCCTTGTATACAAAAAAGAGAAAGAAAAGAATAAACTGATGTCACACGGTGTGTCATTTTCTGGGGTTTCCATCTATCTGCAAAACATTGGTGCAGGACTCCCCCTGAAAAGTGGTTTATTGAAAAACTGTCCATCTGCACATACTTCCATTTATTTGCCAGCACCAAAACACCAAGGCCCTTATTCTGGTTCACTCGCAAATTCCTTCTCAAATGGACAAAACCATGTACACTGCAGGGGGGCAGATGTAACTTGTACAAGGAATTTGCCTTTGCAAATGAACCAGAATAAGGGTCCAGTTCCATTATAGGAACAGGATCCTATATGAAGAAAAAAGGGGTGTCTCCCTCATTTATTGCCCAAACTCAATTAAAGCGTTATATGTTATCACTTTTTAACAGTTTAATATATCATTTTTAATTATTTTTTATTGTTTTATTTTATGTTAATAAATGCATTGTTTCTGAAAATTACACGCTGTGTGACATCAAACCTTTCCTCAGAGAGCTGCTTGCAGAACACAGGAAACGCCTTATACAGTATCAATGCAAATTGTTTCCATTGTGTGGTGCCCCAGGCAGTAGAGTTAATAATGCCCTCATGTAAGCACCATACCAGTCACTGCTGAGCGGCCATCTTGTGCTCCTATGGAGCTAACATAGTACCGTAGGAACATAATAGCAGGACACCTGAGCAGCTCCTCTCTTTTCTCCCTGTGACCCCTCTTCTCTAAACCTGATTTGTGGCCTATGTGGTCTCCATGCCATGGCCTGAGAATAAATCCTTGAAGATGGACACTATGGTTGAAATTTAATAGGATGAGAGATTCAGAAAGTGAGCGATTTGGTAAAAAATCTCCAGTTTTTTTAAAGCAGCAATCATTTACAGTTCAAAATCAAACTGGTTTTGCAGTGTAAATGAGTGCCGCTTTAAAAAAACTTGGAGATTTCTTACCAAATACCTCACTTTCTGAATCTCTCATCCAATTACATTTCACCTTAGACTGACACTAGCACCATGTGAGAGAGGGAGCAAACAGCAGCTGCCAGCAAATGGTTATTAGCAGATGACAGGAGGAGGATCCAGTGGACAGACCGGACCCTTTAACATTAGAGAGGGGTAGACTCATATGTCCAGGATACAAAGACGGGACTGGAGCAGGAAAGGACCAGTGCTGCCAAAAATAATAGTTAAAATGGTGGCAGTGGTTATACACTGGCTCAGGAATCTCTGGCAGCACACTTGAGAACAACTCACGGCACACTAGAGTGTCATGGAACACTGGTTGATAAACGCTGGCCTAAAGGATAAAAAGGCAGACGAGACGGGACAAAGTGGTTCTTATATGCTTTCAACTTCTATGTTTCTATGTAAAAACATTAGTTGTGAGTGTCACGTCATTACAGCACAAACAAAATCCTGTAAATTCTTGTAAACTTTTCAGGACCTTATAGGTATAGAAAATCACGACAGTAATGTTATTTATTCAGGATACTTTACAGACTTGAGTTGTGTTTAGAGTCCCATCAAACACCTATAGGGGCTATTTAAGAAGCAAAAGTCTGCCTGCTCACAGTGCATTTGTGTGAATGATGAAGAATGCTCATGCTCTGCTTTGTAAGGCTTTCATTCTGAAAGTGCTCCAGATTTCTGTGTCCAGCTGGAACGGTTCATGGTGGAGTGGATTAAAATGTCACTTATTTTAAAAGTCCTGCATGCTATTACTGCCTACTATCACTTTAGGGTTGCTTTTCTTTATTTTTATCATAGATTTCAAGTATTCAATATTTTATAGTGAAATACTGATCGGTTTAAGCCTTGTGTACGTGCTAAATTAATAATTTAGCAATATATTTATTAAATGTATTAAAATGATATATGTCAATGTTTCTAATGCACCTTACTTGCCTACTTTTGTGCTTTCCTCTCTGGGAGAAGCCCAGAGAGGAGATGTAGGTGGGCTGTGATGGGGTCAGGGCTGGACTCTGCAATATAAAGGCCTGCCCCTAGTGGCAAAATGCTGTAAATCGCACATAATTGAAAAAAAGGGCAGGGTCAAAATAAAGCTATAACAATAGAATCAGGTCTCTAGGACCCTATGTGCTGACTGCAGATTACCAGTAACATTATCCCCATTCTGCACACTTGGGTGGGAAATGGGAATACTGCCCACTCTTGGCTGTGTTAAGGTCTGGGCCGGTGTAAGACTTCTCGGGACCCCAGATAAAACGTCACCCCCACTGCTCCCCCCCATTCCCCAACCCTACATTGACTTCAATACCAACCTTCCAGCCCCGAAGGCTGGAGGTGGTGTTAGAAGTTCCACAGCCACAACCTACATTAAGTACAACAGCGATATCTTCTTCATAGGCATCCTTCATTTTGAGATAGGCAAACTCATGGTGCCCTAGGCAGCTGCAAAAAGCTGCCAAATGGTATGGTTAGGGTTGTGTTTCCCCACTTGTTATATAATACCAGCCTAGGCTCATCGGTCCACAGCTAGTTAATGATACTTACACAGTATGTGCTTATTACAGAAACAAACCTGCACAAATTATCCGATAGATATCAATGACAGGTGTAATCTACCCAAATTGACTGCAAAACAGGCCTTTAAATTTACCTCAAAAATTGCAAATCTGAAAACAGATATTTGTGTACCACTTTTTATACTGTAGGTGCTCTAAATATATTAATGACTGGCCATGTTTTGCCTTTTTGTTTGAGTGATGGCAGCAGCTGTCACCATAACTCTCAATTTTATGTCTCCACCCTCTACTGCTCCTAGTCATCCAATAGTAACACACCACTAGAACCTGTACAATAATGCTACTCATCCTTTTTTTTTTTTTTTTTCTTGGGGGGTCTGGAATATTTGACTTGAGCACGGACTTCTAACAACTGGACAATTGCATTCTTCCCAGTTCACATTTGTTCTAGATAACATTGTAGGAGTTCATGGTTGCATTGATGAACTCTCCTATTGGGAGCTTTTCAAATGCTGGTACAGAAGAGCCAGACAGTTTGAGTGACTCTTCCACAGCTTGTCCCATTGCATTTCAAGCTCTACCGATACTGGAGGAGTATTTTAATGGACAGCTGCTTATAGTGGCATTCAGTCCTCCACAATCAGCTGGTTGATGATCTTGAATGCCTTTCACAGCTCTGTCATAGGTTTCTTGCTAGTTTTCCTCCCATGCATCATGAGGGAGTTTGTCATGTGTATAGAAATTAGACACTGAGCAAGGGAAATACATTGTGGCATATTTCCTCAACTTTGTGAAAGAAACATTGTACATCTCTCCTTAACCACAATATAATCATGCAATGATATGTAATTGATCTAGACATCATTCATATTTTATATGGGCATGTCCCCCCATTTTCCAAGAGTGGCCAGGCCAAGGACTGTGTTGCCAATGGGCATATGCTAAGCTGCTGCAAGTAGCTTATATTATGCAATCCATTCTGAATCAGGCCCCATATCAGAGTCAAATGTCAGAAATGAAAATAAATATGGTGGCAGTTTATTGAAGCTATTTGGTTTCTTAATCTCATCAGCTGTGGTAGCATCACAGGTGGGGCTGCAGTGCAGTCCACTAAATGGCAGTTTGAATTTTGGAAGTGCTGCAGCCCCACCCCTGGAGCCGCCACTGCTTTCAACGTTTTATTGGTTAATTGGTTTCATAAACCATCTTATAATTTGGAAATCTGCAGTATTGCTAGATTGTTGTTCCAGAGAAAGGACTGATCTTAGCACACCAGGATCATGTTGTCATCCACATTGAGGATAATCTTCTAAAAGGCGACATCTGTCATTTGTACCTGTACTGATTATAGAGACATACATCAGTGCAATAAAAATAAGTAAGAAATGAATGGCCCGGGGTAGGCAAGGTGTTTGAACCTTTAGGTCTGGATTACTGCTAGAACACCCATTGTATGACCCACAGTGGAGAAGCAGCATCACCACACTCTGACTAGTAAAACTAGTTTATTTAAGCAAAAAAAGTAGTTTTTTTAAAAAATACATAAAAAACCTGTAAGCAAATTAATGGGTGACCCCATTACAGTGCATGGAAATCAGAAATATGATGAAGAAAATTCACTTCTAATTCATTTTGAAGATATAATCCGGAGAGTTACTGGGAGGCTCGTTCATGAAATGTCACATTCCTCTCTCTCGTTGTGGCACTTTATCCCCATAATTCTTTTTAAACCAAGCACTCAGTGCTGTAGTTCCTGTTGAAGTATTATATGTCTCTCTCACACAAGAACATTTTCTCTTCTGGCCGTTCTGTCATTCCTTTACACATTCAAAATAGAGTTATTTCTCCCCCTCTACAGCCCCATCACATTTCCCCCACTGAGACCCTAATGCTGGAATGCTGAAACTTAGACACGCCACCATTCATCATTAACTGGGAAACAATTTTAATCTTAGAAAACTCGAGCAACCCTGTTTTATATAGGATCCCCAGTTTTCGATCAGACTATTTACACTTTGTTTCTAGATTGTACAAGTCTGCTTGTCCTATGCATTGCAAAGTCTCAGCAGATCATATTAGCTACAGTCAATCTTCCCTGCAGAACAAAGTCCTATTTATTGTAAAGCCCACCCATAAATTTTGCTTGTGGTATAAAGAAAGATGATTCCAAAATCATTCTCTATTGACAGCCCACAGATAACAGTAAACTGTACTTATATGTTAGTTGGGCGCCCACTATAGTTAGTACGCTCATACCCCCACTATACATGTCGGCGTGGAATTGATTTTATATAGTGTGGCAAGCCCGAAGCGTGGCGAGGGGATGCATAAAACTAAGCAAATAGCTTAGTGGCCGCCCAACTAACATATAAGTACTCAGTAAACTACCAGATAATTCTACTGCAAACTGGCAGCTCAGCTGTGGGTGAGATATCTTAGTGAAAAAATGACTGACCTGCGATGCATATAAATCCCACAATGTCTTGGGCGCGCTCCCCAGCACTCAGCTTGCACCTGCTGGGGCAGGGTATAATTTGTTCTGCTGGTGATTTCTGCAGCACAGTTCTCACTACTGCCAAACTGGGGCTTTATGCAGGGTGGCACGCAAGTTGGCAGTAATTGCATTTGTTGAATAAATAAGTATATTCACCCATATACAGAGGTGCATGCATCTCTGTGGCGAACCTGCACGCTATCCATACTCTTAGGGTCTGATGCAGATCGGCTAGTAAAAAGATCCTTACAATAGGGATTCACCCAGGTCCCCGCCACCTCGCCGAGGGTCGCCCCGGGTCCCCGCCGCCTTGCTGCCCCCCCCCCCCTAACCCTGTCCGTCTCCCTGAAGCAGAGACAGACAGGTTTCCTGTCCCCCCACCGACGGGAAACTGAAACGTGCATGCGTGTGAGACGCACGCGCGTCTCAGTCAGATGGGGCACCTCTCCGCCGGCCAACGCCAGCGGCCAGATTCTGGCGCTGGCGAAGCAATAGTGAGAGGCGCTCCATCTGTACTTGTAAATACGCCATTTTGCTTAATCTCAACCCAGCGGCTGGCTGGCAACTTTTAGCCTGGGGGGGAAGTCCAGAGCACTGGCCCATAAGTAACAGCGCATCATTAAATTTAGGTTTTGCGGTTTAAAAATATGTATTAATAAAAAAAATCAATAATAGGACACCACAGGCTGCTCCCTTGTATAATATCAGGACACCACAGGCTGCTCCCCCTGTATAATAACGGGACCCCCACAGGCTGCTCTCCCTGTATAATAAAATTACATCACAGACTGCTCCCCCTTTATAATAACAGGACACAACAGGCTGATCCCTCTGTATAACAGGACCCCCACAGGCTGCTCCCCTTGTATAATAATAATGGGACCCCCACAGGCTGCTCCCCCTGTATATTAATAATGGGACCCCCACAGGCTGCTCCCACTTATAATATTAACTGGACCCCCACAGGCTGCTCCCCCTTAAAATAATAACTGGACCCCCACAGGCTGCTCCCCCCTGTATAATAACTGAACCTTACAGGCTGCTCAGCCTGTACAGTCCCACTCCCTCTTACCTTGATGCCAGACAGTGAGGCAGGCTGCAGCATAGGGAAGAAAGTGTAACGCACAGGCAGGAAGTAGGTGGAACATACAGAGTCTCTGTAGTGGCCTCCTGCACTAGACATGTCCTCAGTGCAGGGACCAGGCCGGTGGCCATGTTTATGGAGACCACTCGGAAACTGGTCAGTCTGGCTACAGCAGCAGCCTCAGAACAATGGCCGCCCGCATGCAAAACAATTCAGCGGCCCAGGGGGCACATGGCACCCTGCCCCCCAGCCCAGCCCGCCCCTGTCTCAACCTCTGTCCATGTCCAGCTCTGATATTAAGAGGTATGAATAGGTTTTGTAGAAGAGGCTGACATTAACACTGAAATATCTACAATCTGCTTCCTTACAGGAAACTCTCTTAAAATGTATTAGCAGAGCATATTTATCCCCAAAACAGCAATCTCATTTTGTCCCTGAAGTTGATGGTTGCTGTGTTCTCCACAACTTTTGGGGGTGTGGATGGATTTGATCTTTCTGGGAAAAACTAATCAATTTTATAAATACAGTGTTTTCTTTGAGATTACGGAAGAACCCCATAGCCTGCTTATTCTTAAACTTCCAGAATTGGGAGCTTGGTCCCCATAAAAAGCTTATAATCCCCTGCCTTAGTGTTATTTTATTAATTGTGAAGAAATTAGTCCTCACGCATTGGATACATAGGCAGGCTACATCGATTACTGAATTGAAAAATATGGTTCTGTAAATGCTGTTCTTTGAAAGACAGGCTATCCTTCCCGATGCTGAGAATGGAGCTCCTAGATTCTATAAAAAATGGGACCTCTATATTAATGACACAACTCAGTCCCGAATAAATAAGATCTCTGAGTCTACTGCCTGGTTTTTATTACGTGACCTCAGTTCATCTTCATGTAATCTTTTTGTTGAGCTTTTGCATATGTCATTCTCATGTAATGTTAACATGCTTTGTCCCCTCCCCCCTTTTCTTTGTTCTTCCCCTCCATATTTAATCCTGTAAATTTACTTTAAATGCATGTTATATGTTTATTTTTCTTTCATCCTTATAAACTCTCCAATTTCATATCTCAGGGACAAATGTTTTGACTATTTGGGTAATTGATATGTTGAGTATTACATTTTCTTGCTGGTTCTTATATGCTCAATTTGTCCAATCCTAGTTTATTATTCAATGGACAATATCTACTGAAGGTACTAGTTATGGATTTATTGGGCTTCCCTTCATCGATAAGCCTGAGGATGGGATGCTCTAACATCCGCGCCCCCTTACCGCCCCCTATTGCCGGCTACCGCATTCATAATTATCGCATATGCACTAACATATGCGATAATTATGGCAAAGGACAGCTCTTGCCGTGAGTCAGCGGCTGTTGAGTTACCCGGGTGCTGGCTGCTGCTGCCGGGGGGGGGCTGGCTCTCCTCCTCCCTGCACCCGGAAGAGGATTAGTGCAGGGAGAAGGAGGTCACAGGTCCGGGCTGCACGGCTCTGTGCTGCCCAGACACAGGTGAGGAGGTAGAGGGCGATGCGGGGCGGCGGGGGTCTGTGTGGGGCGGCGGGGGGTCGCGTTAGAAGCCCATAGGTGGGGGATGCCTAGTGCATCCCAAAATGTGGTAAAAACCCTGATAAAAGGGTTTTTACTGCATTTTTAGCTTAGAGAATCTCCCCCTGAAGCTGCACACCTCCTTAATCTACTTCATCCACTTGCTATTACCATTTAATGTTTATTTGATGCCTAATATTGTTTACTTTTTTTACCTTTTTTTACAAATACCTTTGTAACGGCATTATCTATTGATAGATTGCTTTGTATTTGACGGATGTCCCCAATTAAAAATAAAAAAAAATTGTTTTGAAAATAATAAAGACCAGTTACGCTCTTTCAGTCACAGCTGAAGTGCATGCAACTTTGGGTACTTGTGAGTTATCCGGGCTGCCGATTTTGTCCTTAAGTTTAGTTAACTTAAGGACACCCGACCGACGCGATGCCCACGATTTACCCCCAAATCACGGGCATCGCGACGGTCGTGGCCGCTATAAGGGGCCGTGACGCGATGCCCGCGATTTCCCATAGACAGTAATGTTAAAAGACGCGATGGACCCGATTTCCCATAGACAGCAATGTTAAAATTATTACAGTAATGTTAAATGATGTGCAAAATAAAATGACAATGTGAAATGGGCCAATATGGCCATTTCACATTGGATATGTTTTAAAAAAAAAATGTTTCATGGCCCCCCACCACCGTTGACGCCACCCCGCTATTGACGCCAACCCGAAGCGCGGCGAGCGCAGCAAGCCTGCGAGGGGCAGCGGTATGCGAGGGGCAGCGGTACGCGAGGGGCAGCGGTACGCATCCTCCAACCTTTTCATACCCCTACTATCCATGTCGGTGTGGAGTTGAGAATAGAAAGTGTGGCGAGCGCAGCGAGCCTCCGAGCCCGGATACCTTCACAGGTGTCTGCGTCCCCTCGCGGGGCTCACTGCGCTCGCCACACTTTCTATTCTCAACTCCATGCCGACGTCGATAGTAAGGGTATGAAAAGGTCAGAGGACGCGTACTGCTGCCCCTCGCGGGCTCGCTGCGCTTGCCACGCTTCGGGTTGGCGTCAATAGCGGGGTGGCGTTAACAGGGCCATGAAACATTTTTTTTTAAAACATATCCAATGTGAAATGGCCATATTGGCCCATTTCACATTGTCATTTTATTTTGCACATCATTTAACATTACTGTAATAATTTTAACATTGCTGTCTATGGGAAATCGGGTCCATCGCGTCTTTTAACATTACTGTCTATGGGAAATCGGGTCCATCGCGTCTTTTAACATTACTGTCTATGGGAAATCGTGGGCATCGCGTCGGTCGCATCGCGGCCCCTTATAAAGGCCGCGACCGACGCGATGCCCACGATTTTTCGGGCGCGATGAAAAAATCGGCAGCCCGGATAACTCACAAGTACCCAACTTTGCATTGCCTGTGATTGTGTTTGCTGTGTTCTGGAGAAAACAAGCACAAACAGGCAGTGTGGTGTCCACCAACAGCCCTTTGCCAGTCGTGGCTAGAAGGAGCAAGTTCCTCAGCAGTGGCTGCATAGAAGGGGCACACAGGACTGTGTGAACATTGGACCCCAAGCTAGCAACTTTTTGATGAAAAGTGATGTACAGTTAGATATACGTTCATAATGTCTACATGCTGAATGCCAACAACAGAATGTCTACACTTACAATGTTAGGGTTAAGCTGGCCATACACTAGACCAGGGGTTCCCAAAGTTTTTGAATCAAGGCACCCCAAAGCGCCAGAAATGTTTTCGCGGCACCCCTAGGCTAAAGTTTTCTCATTGAGAAAGTCAGAAACAAATATAAGTTAAATAAATTGTGCTTATATCTCATCCTTGGGATCAGTTATGTGGTAATGGACAGGATTTGGTACTGTCTGTCCCCAATTTGACTATTATAATGGACATAAATAATTTGAATTGGTCCTGGACCATCAACCCAGGGCACCCCTGCAAGTCCCACAAGGCACCCCAGGGTGCCACGGCACACGGTTTGGGAACCACTGCACTAGATTAACGTTCATCCAACCTTCCATATAGTTGATTGGTTGGACTGACAATCTGTTACTGTATGGTATCAAATGGCAATCAGCAATTTGCTCCCAAACCCAGGAAAATGGACAAAAACACTCAGTCAAATTGTTTAGAGATAGGCTGTGGTTGAGGTTAGTTTTGGGGTTATCCATACTCACCTAATATACATCCGTGTGGTTAATCTTCTGGCATTCACGGTCAACATTATGAACATAAACATTTGACATGTCAGTCTCATATCCATGTGGACATCTCAAATGTCTGCGCTCAGATTGTGTTGGCATTATGAACATTGATATCCTGAGCTGCAAAATGTTGTACCACACCTGCACAGGTAAACACAGTTGTATTTTACTTTGCTACAGAAAAGGAGGATATTTATACATTACGTTAATCATACATAGGGGCACATATATTAAAATATGTGGCCTGTCTCCAAAAATGAGGAATCCTAATCACCAGAAATTGTAGCAGAAAGGATCCTGGTTCCACTCGAATGTTCCAATATAATAGCCTAACATCACCATAAAATATGCAGAAACAGCAGTGTCCACATATTTTAAGAACAAATTTGATTAATGAATTTGCTCCGGCTGCAGTGATTTAAGGAACATGTTTATTTGATTGAAATGGAGTTCAAAAAACTTTACAGCGTTTATTATTTTTGTTATTTCTTTTTATATTGCTTGTCCTCATCTACTGAGTTTTTAAATATCCTTATGTTATAGGTATCCCATTGGTCAATGCACACAGGGGGTTATTCTGATTCACTCGGAAAGGCACAATTACTCTGTAATGGACAAAACCATGTGCACTGCAGGTGGGGCTGATAGAACATGTGCAGAGAGAGTTAGATTTGGGGGGGGGGGGGGGGTGTACTTCAAACTGATATCTATATTGCAGTGTAAAAATAAAGCAGCCAATATTTACCCTGCACAGAAACAATATACAAATGTTTGTGCAATAATTGAACTACATGTACCAAACTGGTTTGCTTTATTCACAAATGTTTATACATGAAACCACAATGTTGAAAACATGTTATATCCTATTTTGACAAAATTAATAAAATTGTTTAAAAAAACAAACAAAAACAAAACACCCAAATCCAACTCTCTGCACATGTTACATCAGCCCCACCTGCAGTGCACATGGTTTTATCCATCAGAGAGTGAGTGTGCCTTTCCGAGTGAATCAGAATAACCCCCACAGTCGTCTTGCAGCTTTTAAATATTGATTACCATTTCCAGTATAGCTACAGCAAAGCATTGATGTGATCTGTCAGAGCATGGAGACACAGTTGTGCTGTGGGGGTTATTCTGATTGACTAGGAAAGGCACAATCACAAAACCATGTGCACTGCAGGTGGGGCTGATATAACGGATCCGATATGTAATGCCGGCGGTCGGAATCCCGGCAGTCGGAATCCCGACACTGGAATCCCGACCGCCGAAATCCCGACAAGGGGGGGACATGGATCGCCCCCCCTTGCGGGCTCGCTGCGCTCGCCACGCAGCGGGCCCGGTGCCTCGCTACGCTCGGCACGCTATTTTATTCTCCCTCGATGGGTGTCGTGGACACCCACGGAGGGAGAAAGTTTCAGGATTTCGGCGGTCGAGATTCCAGTGTCGGGATTCCGACCGCCGGGATCCCGACCGCCGGCAAATTGACTGCATCCCGATATAACATGTGCAGCGACAGTTAGATTTGGGTGTTTTATTGTTTCTGTGCAGGGTAAATACTGGCTGCTATATTTTTACCCTGCAATATTGATATCAGTTTGAAGTACACCCCCCACCCAAATTTAACTATCTCTGCACATGTTACATCAGCCCCACCTGCAGTGCATATGGTTTTGTCCATTAGAGAGTGATTGTGCCTTTCCAAGCGAATCAGAATAACCCCTGTACGTATAACATGCCCAAAACAATAGCTTGTGCATCTGAAGATTCCTTCTGGTCAGTGACTCTGAGTGGGAAGGATGTAAACAGATTTAAACTTCATTTTAGGAAAAGTTAAATAAAATTAAAAATAGAGTATTAACATCCGATGAAGTCCAAGTTACTCCAGAGAGTCTTCATTATTTCCTGGAGCATTTTTATTTGGAGGCATGTATCTGTAAAGCCAGCTAAAAAGTAACATTCTTTTCATTCTGTGCCTTTAAAATATTGTTCCTCTGGAGAAAAACATAATGTTTGCTATTAATTTATTTTAATTTAATTTGTTATGCAAGCATTTTGGTAGCCTGCACTACAATGCTGATTCGCAGTTGAGTGTAAATGGCATCTTTGTACATCCACAGCTTCTTTGATCTGCTGCTGCATCCTCGGAAAGTTTTGGAAACCACATCGGATCCTCTACATCAGGCATGGACATACTATGGCTCTGCAGCTGTTATGAAACCACACATCCCAGCATGCTTTGCCATAGTTTTAGCATTCCCTAATAGCAAATCTGTGGCAAAGCATGATGGGACTTGTAGTTTCACAACAGCTGGAGGGCCATGAACATAGGACATCTGAGTAACCTTCAGGTTACTCAGGATGTCTGCTGAATTCACTCTTGGAGTACCAGTGATGCTGCATTCAAGGACACAGCCACTGGCTTTGGCACACTAAGAAAGTGGGGCTGACATACCATATTCTGTGATGAGTCTTGTCACCACCACCAAATGCCAGCAGTATGTTACTCATGCTGTAGCATTTGGTGCATACTTGCCTACTTTTTCATTCTCCTCTCCAGCAGAAGCCTGGAGAGGAGATCAGACAGCAGTATGTCAGGGGGCAGGACGAGGTGGACATCACCAAGCCCCGCCCCCATAACAGGCAAAGGAGGCATTTTGCGGGTCCGCGGAATGGGATAAAATGACGCAACATGACTCAATTCGCGTCATTTTAACCCCACCAATGTGGGAGACTTGCCCACCTTCCCGAGGAGACCGGGAGGGTGACCCGAATTTCAGAAGCCTTCCGGCCATTCTGGGAGGGTAGGCACATGTGCAGTGCGGTCCTTTCCGTGCACAGGTCAAAAACCATTAGACATTTACATATATCTCTGAATCAAAACATATCTTTCAATTTGCTGTCTGCCCAATTACCAACCTAGAAACTAATGGTAACTCCGCAGAACAGAAACCAATTTCAGAAACTTGTAAGATATGGAAACATGAATTAAATGTTTTCACATGTATTTCTGTTAACGTATAGAGTTTCCTCTGCAGTGTATATGAAATTTCAATAATAGGGCAGAGGTGTAACTTACACATTGCCACACTGAATTAGGTCACACACATTGTGATTACCCTTCTGCAGGTTGAGCTGTGCATATGGTCTGCACGAGCCCTGCAGAACAGGACAATGTTCCTTTGTATGAGCCCAACAGAAGTTTGGCAATAGGTTAACCAAGCAGAGCGCTTGCAAATCCCCACCTCCAACAACGGCAGAGAATTCCTTCATTATTAGCTTCCCCCTTTTCCGTTTTCTCGATTACTAGAAAAACAAAGAGGGGGAAAAAAACCTTCCTGAGGTCAGAGAAGTCAGGCCTCCTGGTGGACTCACACAATAACCCTTTGAGCATGAAAAGTCAATTATCATAGCTTTACTGTTTATACTTCACATAACATTTCTGGCATGCCACTTGTTTAATATCGGAGATTCCTTACACTAGAAGACGAATAAGTGCTATGCTGCTATAAGTCAATTCATTCGTCTTAAGAACTTTTTTTCATTTTTTCATAAAAAGACTATTTCGAAGAAATTAAAGCGAATGAGCAAATAAAAAAAAAGACATTAGCCATTGGCATAAACAAGGTTAGGGTTGTGCCTAACTGCCACCTGATGGTCCTATATGACCGTTTGGAGTATGGCAGAGTTTACATTCAAGTGCTGGAAATCCTACTCTGCCTGCGAGACTCGGGTGAATGGGGATGACAGCATCTGGATGCAGTGAGAGCCAGGTTTATTGCAGGAGCTTTACTCATCTAAGTTTTAGGCTGTGGGAAAATAAAAACCCATTGTTGGGGCTATTAATGGACATCCTTGGTGAGCAAGGCACTCATCTAGATATCTGGTGCTAATGCATATTAATTATATGTAATGCCGGAATCCCTACCTGCCACCATTTGGTGCTGGATTATGAACCCCATAGGTGGCAATCTGGGCCACCTCTAACATTCTTATCAGACGCACACCATTTGGGGAGTAGAGAAATAGATCTGTGACTGCCTGTTCTGGAAAGGCTTTCATTAAAATAGTCGGTTACATCTGATCAAGGGCATAACTACCATACTGTAGGTGCAAGGGGTGCAGCTGCTATGGGGCCCAGAGATAAAGGGGGCTCTTCTCTGCTGTCTACGCAATCAGCTTTTTCCCCCTGCGGCTTCCCCCAGCAGTGTCTCCTTTCATCAGCGATCATCTCTAGTCGCTGATGAAAATGGGACACTGAGCAATATATTGCTCCGTGTGTTTGGAGCTTTAGATTGGGCATGCACTAGAACAGTGATGGCTAACCTTGAAACTCCAGCTGTTGTTGAACTACACATCCCAGCATGCCCTGCATCAGTTTTAGCATGGCTAAATAGTAAAACTGTAGCAGGGCATTATGGGATATGCAGTTCAACAACAGCTGGAGTGTCAAGGTTAGCCATCACTGCACGAGAATGACCTGACCGCAAACAAAGCTGACAGAGCATACACGCAGCACGTATGATCTGAGGATCAACTAATTGATATTCCTCACGATGTGCGCACAATCGATCGCATGTCCAGTCAAAATTGTGCAGGTCAGCCAGATATCGTTCTAGTGTGTGGCCAGCTTTAGAACTGAATGGACAGAAAATTCAGCAATGCTTTTGACTAAAGAATTTGCTAACCTTTACTTACAGTTAACAATATAAATGAGTTTACCAATGTACTAGAATATTTTAGCCAGGAATCTTGGACCATTTCTCAAAGGTTTAATTATAGAAAAAAATATTAGTGGTTATTTTGAGCATGAGCACTCAATTATCATAGCTGGTGTTTTGTCTTTTTGCATAGCGTTTTTGGCGTGCCACCTCCAGTATTTAATATATAGGATTCCTTACTTTAGAGTTTAGACAAATAATTAGATTTTTTTTTTCTTATTTAAAAAATCCCATTTGGAAGAGAAATCATGTTATGTAGATGTAAATGTGATGGTATAGTAGCTAAGTGTAACTTTAATCACTAAACAAATGGTAGTAAAAATGGGACTTACCGCTAAGGACTTTTGCATTTAGAACCATGTTAATTACGGTGCTTGTCAGGATTCCTTTTGATTTAAAGAACTATTGATTACAGTATGTTGTCAGACGCCTTTGTATAGAAATTCCCATATTTCTAGAACTAATGTTTCATAAATCATTTATCAAAGGTGTTCACCTTTGATAAAGCTGTTGAGACGGCGAAACGTGGACACTTTACACCATCCTGAAGGACCCCAGCACCATCTTTGGGAGTTCCAGCTTTGGGTGTCTCCCCTACTCTGGACGGTGACTCGGCCCAAACTCCAACTCGGGCCCAGGGAGGGAAACCATACACCCCAACTACGTGTCTACAGGTGGACAGTAACCCAATTTATTGTTTGCATTTGCACTTTATATGGTCCTGACCCCAGGCATAATAGGAACGGACAGTCCCACATTGCGATTTGATTCCCTTCGAATAGCCCTTTGCATTTATACCAGCAATTCTTTGGTCTTATTATTGAATAAAATGTATTGTTTTTAAATTGTACAATCAGTCCAATCCTTACCATTTATTTTATGTTATTTTAACCCAATTTTATTCATTTTTTAGTCAGCGCTGCTACCCTTCTTCTTTTTGTTTAACATACACATAACATATAAAGATATGCATCACTTGTAATTTTTCATTTTAAAGCACACTGCGGGCGAAATGTAATAGGGTGTGATTTTTTAGACATGTGCGATTTTTGGTCAAAAACGGCCGAAATCGCACATTTTCCGAAAATCGCACATTTAATAGGTTGAAAATCGCGGTAAAAAATCGCACTTTTTACCGCGAAATCGCACTTTTCTAAGTGCGATTTTTAGTCACATTTCAATTCGCATCCAGATGTTTTCCCATTATAAAGTATACAACTCGCAAATGTAATAGGGTGTGATTTTTGGTCAATGTTACCAAAAATCGCAAAAAAAATAGACCAGGTTCTGACAGGCGATTTTGACAGAACCATGCACAGATCATTGAGATCTGTGCATGGTTCTGTTAATAAAAATGTGTAAAAGTGTTTTTATAAAAAAAAAACTGCGTGGGGTCCCCCCTCCTAAGCATAACCAGCCCCGGGCTCATTGAGCCGGACCTGGTTCCAAAAATACGGGGGGACAAAAAGCATAGGGGTCCCCCGTATTTCTGAAACCAGCCCCGGACTCTTGGACCGGTCCTGGTTCCAAAAATACGGGGGACAAAAAATCTGGGGGTCCCCCGTATTTTGAAACCAGCACCGGGCTCCAACAGCCCGCGGTGTCATGCCACAGCCGGGGGACACTTTTTATACAAGGTCCCCCGGCCAAAACATGAGCACCGTGGCTGGTCAGCCTTGGACGGGGTACCTGGAGGAGTGGGGACCCCCCCAATAAAGGGGTCCCCCCCCCCAGGCTTCACCCGTCCAGGGCTGAAGCCCGGGGCTGTCACCGGCGTCCGTGGCCAGTGGACGCCGGCCTGATAGGGTTAAATTCATCATACATATCATTACATTGCTTTTTACCGGCGAACTACAAGTGCCAGCAGACCTCCCCCGCATGCTGGGACTTGGAGAACCACAAGTCCCAGCATGCGGGGCATTAATGGGCCCGCTGGGACTTGTAGTCCACCTGTAAAAAGAATGTTTATAAAAAACACACACACAGAGAAGTACAAGTTTATTACACACACACACCTCAATTTTACACCAGCGTTACTTACCATTCCTGGATCCAGCGCTGGTCTGGCTGCTTTACAGCCGGCTCCCCCCGAACTGACAGGCAGCGGGGAGAAGCGGCTGTCTCCGTCGCTTCTAACAGCCTCTGTAGCGCTGTCCGAGTGCTACAGAGGCTGAGAGCGTGATTGGCTGAGCTACAGTATGCGTCTCCATGGAGACGCATAGCTCAGTCCTGATTGGCTGAGCTATGCGTCTCCATGGAGACGCATACTGTAGCTCAGACAATCACGCTCTCAGCCTCTGTAGCACTCGGACAGCGCTACAGAGGCTGTTAGAAGCGACGGAGACAGCCGCTTCTCCCCGCTGCCTGTCAGTTCGGGGGGAGCCGGCTGTAAAGCAGCCAGACCAGCGCTGGATCCAGGAATGGTAAGTAACGCTGGTGTAAAATTGAGGTGTGTGTGTGTAATAAACTTGTACTTCTCTGTGTGTGTGTTTTTTCTAAACATTCTTTTTACAGGTGGACTACAAGTCCCAGCGGGCCCATTAATGCCCCGCATGCTGGGACTTGTGGTTCTCCAAGTCCCAGCATGCGGGGGAGGTCTGCTGGCACTTGTAGTTCGCCGGTAAAAAGCAATGTAATGATATGTATGATGAATTTAACCCTATCAGGCCGGCGTCCACTGGCCACGGACGCCGGTGACAGCCCCGGGCTTCAGCCCTGGACGGGTGAAGCCTGGGGGGGACCCCTTTAATGGGGGGGTCCCCACTCCTCCAGGTACCCCGTCCAAGGCTGACCAGCCACGGTGCTCATGTTTTGGCCGGGGGACCTTGTATAAAAAGTGTCCCCCGGCTGTGGCATGACACCGCGGGCTGTTGGAGCCCGGTGCTGGTTTCAAAATACGGGGGACCCCCAGATTTTTTGTCCCCCGTATTTTTGGAACCAGGACCGGTCCAAGAGTCCGGGGCTGGTTTCAGAAATACGGGGGACCCCTATACTTTTTGTCCCCCCGTATTTTTGGAACCAGGTCCGGCTCAATGAGCCCGGGGCTGGTTATGCTTAGGAGGGGGGACCCCACGCCGTTTTTTTTTTAACTTTTTTTTTTGGAACAAAATTGCATTTATGAAAATGCGCACATTTTCATGACTGAAAATGCGCACATTTTCATGACTAAAAATCGCGGCAAATCGCATTTTTTGCCGCTAATTCGCATCTCATTACATATGCGAATTCGCGGCAAAAAACGCGATTTTTAAAGGTGCGATTTGGTGCGATTTTTTTTTAGTCTAAAAATCGCACCCTATTACATTTCGCCCTGCGTGTTTAGGAACAGCCACAATTAACAGCATACAATCCCTGTTGCTACTCTGAAATTGTTTATAGAGTACATTGGTATTCTAGGCGGGAACTTGCTCTCATCTGGTTTTGATATACACTGAGTCTAGACTGGCACTTTTTTTCTCTTGGTTGTCCCTGCCCTCACAAGCTCTTTACTGGAATAAGTTTACTCTACTGACCCTTTTTTTCTCTCGAAGTACAGACACACATGCAAACCTATACTGCAGACACCGTATCGTATATCACCTTTTACAGTACCGTCACATCAACTTTAGGCAACCTCTCTTCTGTTTTCAGTTTTTCTGCTTTTAAAAACTTTATTAACTCTTTCACAAATATATACTATAAGCGCATTAAGTTATTTACACACAACATTACTTCAGGAATAGCTCAACTCCATTCTATGAAATACCTAACTGCTTTATTAAGTAACATTAACGGTGAGATTTAATGGGATGAGAGATTCAGAAAGTGAGAGGTTTGGTAAGAAATCTCCAGTTTTTTTTTAAAGCGGTAATCATTTACACAGCAAAATCAAACTGGTTTTGCAGTGTAAATGATTGCCACTTAAAAAAAAAAAACAGGAGATTTCTCACCAAGGGTGACATTTAATAGGATGCAATTTTTTCACACTTTCAAAATCGCCCATTATCGTACTTTTTTTAAATAGCATTTTTGCTGCGAATTCGCATATTTAATGGGGTGCGTATTCCGGAAAGAAAATTGCGATAATTGGCGAATTTTAGGCATGAAAATGTGCGAATTTGAGGTAATGTGCGATTTTGGGTTTGTAAAAAAAAAAAAAACGGCGTGAGGTCCCCCTCCTGAGCATAACCAGACCCGGGCTCATTGAGCCGGACCTGGTTCTAAAAATACGGGGTCAAAAAGCATAGGGGTCCCCCGTATTTCTGAAAATAGCCCCGGACTCTTGGACCGGTCCTGGTTTCAGTAATACAGGGGACAAAAAATCTGGGGGTCCCCCATATTTTGAAACCGACACCGGGCTCCAACAGCCCGCGGTGTCATGCCACAGTCGGGGGACACTTTTTACATAAGGTCCCCTGGCCAAAACATGAGCACCATGGCTGGTCAGCCTTGGATGGGGTACCTGGAGGAGTGGGGACCCCCCCAATAAATGGGTCCTCCCCAGGCTTCACCCGTCCAGGGCTGAAGCCCGGGGCTGTCACCGGCATCCGTGACCAGTGGACGCCGGCCTGATAGGGTTAAAACTCACATACATAACATTGCTTTATCCAGGAGAACTACAAGTACCAGCAGACCTCCCCCGCATGCTAAGACTTGGAGTACTACAAGTCCCAGCATGCAGGGAATTAATGGGCCCATTGGGACTTGTAGTCCACCTGTAAAAAGAATGTTAAAAGAAAAGACACACACACAGAAAAGTATAACTTTATTTCACACACAAACACACACCTCACTTTTACATCAATATACTTACCAATCCAGGATCCAGCGCTGGTCTCCCTTCTGCATAGCCAGCTCACCCTGAACTGACAGTGAGGTGGGCCGACTTTCTCCAGCGCAGCTAACAGCCTCTGTAGCGCTGTCCCAGCGCTACAGAGGCTGATAGCGTGATTGGCCGATGTGTCTCCATGGAGATGCATAGCTCAGCCCTGATTTGCTCCATGGAGACTTGTGGTTCTCCAAGTCCCAGCAGGCGGGGGAGGTCTGCTGATACTTGTTGTTCTCCTGGATAAAGCAATGTTATGTATGTGAGTTTTAACCCTATCAGGCCAGGGTCCACTGGCCACGGATGCCGGGAACAGACCCAGGCTTCATGCCAGGAATGGGTGAAGCCAGGGAGGGGGATTTTATTGGGGGGGGTCCACAACTCCTCCGGGTACCCAGTCCAAGGCTGACCAGCCATGGTGCTTATGTTTCGGCCGGGGACCTTATGTAAAAAGTGTCCCCTGGCTGTGGCGTGACACAGCGGGCTGTTGGAGCCCGGTGCTGGTTTCAAAATACGGGGGGCCCCCAGATTTTTTGTCCCCCGTATTTTTGGAACCAGGACTGGTCCAAGAGTCCGGGGCTGGTTTCAGAAATACGAGGGACCCCTATGCTTTTTGTCCCCCATATTTTTGGAACCAGGTCCGGCTCAATGAGCCGGGGCTAGTTATGCTCAGGAGGGGGGACCCCACGCCATTTTTTTTTAAAAAGAACACTAACACATTTTTTAACACAGGACCATGCACAGATCTCAATGATCTCAATGATCTGTGCAGGGTTCTGGCCAATTCGCATATCAGAACCTGGTCTCAATGTTTGGCGATTTTTAGACATATTTTTCAGAATTCGCAACTCATTAAATATGCAAATGGTACTTGTTTCCTAGCACGGCCACACCGATTTAGATCGGGGTGGTCGTGTCGGAAAAATCGGGTCGATCGCATCGCATGCGATTTGGTCGCATGCGATGCGATCGACGCGACCGACCGATTTTGGACCCGATTTTTTTCATTGAATACAATGTAAATTGGGTCCCTGGGACCCAATTTTACATTGGATTAAATGAAAAAAATTCCCAACCCCCCCAAATGTAAGCGCGTAAACTCCAGCCCACGATAGACGACAACCCGAAGCGTGGCGAGCGCAGCGAGCCCACGAGGGGCGGCGGTACGCGTCCTCCGACCTTTTCATGCCCTACTATCCACTAGGGCGTGGAGTGAGAATATAATAGTGTGGCGAGCGCAGCGAGCCACCGAGCCCGAAGCGTGGCGAGCGCAGCGAGCCCCGCGAGGGGACGCGGATACCTTCACAGGTAAACGCGTCCCTTCGCGGGCTTCACAGGTGTCCGCGTCGCCACGGACACCTGTGAAGCCCGCAAGGGGACGCGTATAACTGTGAAGGTATCCGCGTCCCCTCGCGGGGCTCGCTGCGCTCGCCACGCTTCGGGCTCGGTGGCTCGCTGCGCTCGCCACACTATTATATTCTCACTCCACGCCCTAGTGGATAGTAGGGCATGATAAGGTCGGAGGACGCGTACCGCCGCCCCTCGCGGGCTCGCTGCGCTCGCCACGCTTCGGGTTGGCGTCTATCGTGGGGTGACGACGGGGACATCTATAATGTGAAATGGGTCATATTGGCCCATTTCACATTTTTTCACAATTTTTCACCATTTCAATGTTAAAAAATATTTTAACATTGAAGCCTATGCAAAAATCGGGGGCATCGCGTCGCATCGTGTCGGGACCAATGTTAATGGTCCCGACCGACGCGATGCCCCCGATATTTTAACTTTCCCGACAAGATTTCAATGTTAAAATATTTTTTAACATTGAAGCCTATGGAAATATCGGGGGCATCGCGTCGGTCGCGTCGGGACCAATGTTAATGATCCCGACCGACGCGATGCCCCCGATATTGTATCCTAGCCGGCAAAATGGACCTGATTTCAAAAGAAATCGGGTCCATCGGGGGTAATCGTGTCCCTTAATTAAGGGACACGATTACTCCAGATTGTGGCCGTGCTAGGAAACAAGTACCATGCAAATTGTATACTTTTCAATAGAGATGAGCGTGTTTGGATCTTTGAGATACGAACCCACCCGAACATCGCAATCCGAGGCAGGATCCAAGCCGACTCGGGTGTTCCGAAAACGAGGCAAAACGTCGGATTCTTGAGGGATCTGGATTCTATATAAGACACACGCGCGCTCCGCCATCTTCACTCCATTATAGGAGAGGGAAGAGGGTGGTTGGGATCTGTGCTCTGTGCTGTGCGCTTTTGTTTGGTGCTGCAGTGCTCACTCGATTTGTGTCTGCACGCAGGGGCTGCTGACTGTACACAAGTCCAATGTACAGAGGCTGCAGGGGCTGTGTTCAGTGTGACGGGCTGTGTCCAGTGTACAGGGGTTGTGTCCAGTCTACAGGGGCTGTGTACAGGGGTTGTATTCAGTGTACAGGGGCTGTGTCCAGTGTACAGGGGCAGTGTCCAGTGTACAGGGGCTGTGTACAGTGTACAGGGGCTGTGTACAGGGGTTGTGTCCAGTGTACAGGGGCTGTGTACAGTGTACAGGGGCTGTGTACAGGGGTTGTGTCCAGTGTACAGGGGCTGTGTACAGTGTACAGGAGCTGTTCACAGGGCTGTGTCCAGTGTACAGGGGCTGTGTACAGGGTGCATTGGCCAGTGTGACAGGGGCTGTGTCCAGTGTGACAGGGGCTGTGTCCATTGTCCAGGGGCTGTGTCCAGGGTGACGGCCTGTGTCCAGGGGCAGTGTCCAGTGTGACGGCTGTGTTCAGTGTACAGAAGCTGTGTCCAGAGGCTGTGTCCATTGTCCAGGGGCTGTGTCCAGGGTGATGGCCTGTATCCAGTGTCCAGTGTGATGCCTGTGTCCAGGGGCAGTGTCCAGTGTGACAGCTGTGTCCAGTGTACAGGAGCTGTGTCCAGGGGCTGTGTCCAGTGTGACAGGCTGTGTCCAGTGTAAAGTAAGAAAAATAAATAAAAGTGATAAATAAAATAAAAACACATTTTTGGAGGATGATGGAGGAGGAAATAGTGGGAGATCAGCAACCTGAAAGAAGTGCTGAAGCTTCTACCACCAGTCATGACTATGATTGGTTTGTTAAACTGTGCATACAACATAAGGGTGGGTGGAAAGGCCCAATGACAATTTCATCTTGCACCTCTTTGTATTTTTTGCTCTTTAGAGCATTTCTCTTTTTTTGGGGTAGTTTATTAAACTAAAGACAAAAACCCAGGAGAGTAAAATCAGGCGCAAATATATATATATATATATATATATATATATATATATAGAATACAGCAGGTCCGGCACTCACTCCTAGAAATAATGCTGCGCCCGGTGCCCTCACTGGAGAGGAGGATGTGTAGTTTGCGTGGCGTGCGGCACTCGTAGCGAAATAACTCAGGCAAAGTCAGGTATCGTAATAACGTTTCATTCCAGTTGGAATTTCTGAAAGAAATTCCAACTGGAATGAAACGTTATTACGATACCTGACTTTGCCTGAGTTATTTCGCTACGAGTGCCGCACGCCACGCAAACTATATATATATATATATATGAGTTAAATTATACCTATGTTCAATTATTAATAGGTCCACAGCATTGACTGCTGCTCCCAAAGAAAAAGGACAAAACCTTTCCAAAGATAAACCAAAAAACAAGAAAAACAAGAGAGCGCACTGTGTTGATCCTTTTGGTATATGTTTTTACTTAAATAAATTCATTTAATACAATTTGATACATTTAAAAGAAAACAATAATAATAAAAAAACACAATAATAGTAATAATAAGATGCATGCAAAAAAGCACTTTAAAAACTTTATATATTCCTGATGAACATCCGACTATGTCTCCTTTAAATTTGGCAGAAGAATTTAATTATGCCTCAGTTCCATAAAGGACAGTTCTGGACAGATGGTATTAAGAATAGCAGTTCCTTTATATATTAAATGTTTAGTCAAACGACTGTTTTATGGATAGTGCTCCGGATAGAAATAAATGAGTATATTACCGGCTGATGGGAAGGTAGGAAGATGCGGCGGTGATGTTCTTCGATGAACACAAGTGTCCGCTTCTACCGGTGTTGCTCCAGATGGTAGTGGAGCCGGTACCGGGAGCAGACGTTGCGGTCCGGGTGACAGCTGGTCTGCTGACAACCAGCGTAGCTCCGATGGGTTGAGAGCTGACGCTGGGAGCTGACACAGCTGGGCAAGGATGGAATATGCACCAGGCGTCTCGATGGAGGCAGACGTCTCTTACCGCACCTTAGCCGTAAACTTTTGAGCAATCTGATGTAGGGATCCGGGACAGTCCAGAGCTTAATGAGTAGTTTGAGTATGCGGCAATATGGAGTATTGGAGAGGCGGACAAAGTCGGATGAAGTAAAAATCTTGACGCGTTTCTCCGTCTATCGGTCACTGACGGTTTCCTGAGAAGATGATCTGGTAGTTACCTGCCCTGGTTTAAAAAGGTTGCTTGTCCAATCAATGGGAGGCAGCAATTTAGTTGCACCTGTCAATTCATTCCAGGTCAGGTAATCAGGATATATACTTATAAATATCATGCTGTATGGACTATCGTCGCTAATGTTTATACATAAATTAAACACAAAGTTTATGTAAGCAATTTCAAATGGCATAAGTATAATACATATATATATATATATATATATATATATATATATATATATATATATATATAATTTTATTAAACTGCCACCCTGTCTGCCCCTGCAGTGCCGCTCTGCTTCCAAGATGTGCCAAGTTGGAAGTGTAAAGTCCACATGTATGTGATTCCCACTGCTGTCACTTAGCTTAGTCATCCAGCTACCTCGGTATAACCTTTTGGCCCAACTACAGTAAATGAAAACTATTTTGTGAGCTGAGAAGTGATCAAAATTGACTAGAAACAGCGGCATAACTATAGCACCGCAGCCCCCGCCACCGCGGGGGGGGGGGGGGGGGCGCTGTGCATGTGGGGGCGCCGGTGGCTGCGGAGCTATAGTTAAACCCCCCCAATCCCCCGCAGACTTACCTATCTCGCTGGTCCCGGCGGCTCCGTTCTTCTGCTGAGGACCACCAGAAAATGGCCGCCCCCATATAGCACACAGTTCTCTGAAACTGTCTGCTGTATGGGGGCGGCCATTTTCTGGTGGTACTCAGCAGAAGAACGGAGCCGCCGGGACCAGCGCGATAGGTAAGGCTGTGGGGGATTGAGGGGGGGGGGTTGCATGGGCGGTGGGGCGGCGGGGTAGGGGTGCTTGGCAGGGCGGCGGCAGGGCCCCCCCCCCTAACGGCGGGGGGGGGGGCGCCCAAAACTTAGCTACGCCACTGACTAGAAATGAGTGGAAACTAATGTTATTGAGGTTAATAATACTTTATGGCCCAGATTCTGTTATTTTAGCCATTTTTAGCATTTTTTTTTATATAAGTCCAGATCCAAAACCAAAACCGGCAAGGGTGGTTTTGCCAAAACCAATCCAGAACCAAAACACGAAGGAAGATCCAGATCCAAAACTAAAACCCGAAAAAGTGGCCAGCGCACATCTCTACTTTTCAATGGGAAAACATCTGGATGCGAGTTCCGGCGCAAATAAAAATCGCACTTTCAGAAAGTGAGATTTCGCTGCAAAATCTGCATTTCTTGCCATTTTTCGCATCTCATTAAATATGCGAATTCGGGAAAAAGTGCGATTTCAGACATTTATGGGGAAAATATCGTAAAAGTCACATTTTCGCATCTCATTAAATGTCACCCCAAATCTCTCACTTTCTGAATCTCTCATACTATTAAATTTCACCCCCTGTATATTATGAGTTTATCAAGCTTATATGTCAAATTCTTTGTATCTTTCAGATTAAGGCAATTTATTCTTTTTTATGCATTCCATTTCGTTTTACCCATATAGCACACATATATTCCCATGTTTATATTGTATTTATATGAATATAGACTGTTTATTACAGCTTTCTCACCTGAATTATATGGGTATCAGACTGCAGGAGTAGTATTACATACAGAAAATCCTTCATGTTCTACTTAAAAATTGAGGATTACTTGCTTTGTGGACTATATTAGACATACCTAAGCAGACTATGAAGTATAAAATACAGTTTTTTAATCTATTAAGACATTAGAGTTATTGATTACTGTCCAAAGAATCTGTTTATGTCTCCACATTCTCTACTGCTGCATTATCATGAAACATTAATCCAATCACTCAGCTACCACCATATGTTACCCACCATGTGTTACACTGGCAACCAATTGCATTGCCAGTGTACTGTAACTATTTCTAAGAATAAATGGGCAAAATAGCTGACACCAATGACTGATTTTACCTAGGGGCTACATGGATGAAGCATCTCCAGTAAACTCCATCATCTATAGTAAGCCCCTGATCCCCATCTGTGCTCTGTGGCAGGCTTCACATTAAAAGCAGAGCACGAGCTCCGGGCACCAAAAGATCACAGGGCACCGGAGCAGTGCACCGCAAACTCTGCCACCGGCTCCCCCGCCCAGCTCACCTGCTCCCTCATTCTGTCCCGGCTGTCTGCAGTTTTTTTCAATTCAAGTCTCCCACTGGACCATTAGCCAATAGGTGTTTGCGGTCCAGCAGCTAATCAGAAGCAGCATTGGTGGCTGCTGGACTGCGATCGCCTATTGGCTAGCGGTCCAGCTACCGACTTGAATTGAAAATAGCAGCGGACAGATGGGCACAGCGGGGAGCGGGCGAGCTGGGTGGGCAGGGGAGCGGGCTGCAGCAGGATTTATTTTAGTCCCCCTTGGCAATGAGCTATTTTAGTCCCCCTTGGCAATGAGAAATTTCAGTCCCCCTTGGCAACAAGCAATTTCAGTCCGCTAGGCAATGAGAAATTTCAGTCCCCTTTGGCAATGAGCTATTTTAGTCCCCCTTGGCAATGAGAGATTTCAGTCCCCCTTGGCAACAAGCAATTTCAGTCCCCTTTGGCAATGAGCTATTTCAGTCCCCCTTGGCAATGAGCAATTTCAGTCCCCCTTGGCAACAAGCTATTTCAGTCCCCCTTGGCAATGAGCAATTTCAGTCCCCCTTGGCAACAAGCAATTTCAGTCCCCTTTGGCAATGAGCTATTTAAGTCCCCCTTGGCAACAAGCAATTTCAGTCCCCTTTGGCAATGAGCTATTTAAGTCCCCCTTGGCAACAAGCAATTTCAGTGCCCTTTGGCAATGAGCTATTTCAGTCCCCCTAGTCAATTAACAATTTGAGTCCCCTTTGGCAATGAGCTATTTAAGTTCCCCTTGGCAAGGAGCAATTTCAGTCCCCCTTGGCAACAAGCTATTTCAGTCTCCCTTTGCAGTGAGCATTTTCAGTCCCCCTTGGCCTTGAGCATGAAGCCCCTTGGCATCGAGCATGAAGCCCCTTGGCATCAATCATGAAGCCCCTGGCATCAAGCACGAAGTTTCTAGCAATGAGCATGTAGGTAAGTGGCACTTATGTGTCAAATGTGTAATGGGCATTACGGTTTGTTATATAGTGTTTAATGGGCATTATGGTTTGTTATATAGTGTTTAATGCTCATCATGTGTGGGCTTATGTGTTATTGGCATTACGGCATGTGGCTTTATGTGTAATGGGTATTACAAAGTTCACTAAAATGTGCAATGGGCATTACGGAGTGTGGTATAATGTTAGACCACGCCCCTTTTAGCAGCGCAAGAGCCCCGCCTACTACAAATCGGGGGGAGGGGGGTGCGAAACATGCCCTTGCTCCAGGCACTGTCACACCTAGCTGCATCACTGCAGAAAGCACTTTCAATGGAAGTCACTTCTGCCTCTATTAAGCTGACTGAAACAGGTAGAATTCTCCACTGGCTGACAAGTAAAAAGTAGTTGTAGGATCTATTTACATCACTGGTTATTATGTCACAGTTATTATTTACAGATTAATTGATTTCTTTATATAATGTTGTGATCAATATAAGTAGTTCAGTTAGTGTTTTAGAATGTTTTATGTTAAAATTATTTAGTAAGTACAGTGCTGTTTCTGTGTGGCATAATGTGTAAGTGTCATTACGGGTGAACTAATACTGTGGGCATTATGTATAAAAGGGGTACTACTAATGTGGGTATTATGTATAAGGGGCACTACTAATGTGGGCATTACCGTATTGACCTTATTCTGGTTGACTCGCAAGGCTATTCCCCCTGCTGCCGCCGCTCCCCGCCCGCACTGCTAGGTGCGAGTGGGACGACGAACATGCCGTTCTGCACATGAGCAGACACTAAAAAACAGCCCCCCTGCAAATGCGCGGGGGACCAATTAAATCCGAATAACCTCCCATGTGTAAATGGCAATACTACTATGGGCATTATGTGTAAGGGGTGCTGCTAATGTGGGCATTATGTGTAAAACACAATACTATTGTGGGAATTATGTGTATTAAGGGCACTACTATTGTGCTCATTATGTGTAAGTGGCACTGCTACTGTGGGCAATATGCATAAGGGGCACTACTGTGGCTAACATGTGTAGTGTAACATGGATATAATATATAGCACTACTTTGTGTTGTTACATGAATTAGGGACACTACTACAGTATATGGACCTTTATAAAGCAAGGGATGGAGAAAACAAATTATAGTTTGCAGGGGGTGCTGAACACCCTAGCACTGAATAAAACTATTGCTAAATTATATTTTCTCAAATTTCTCTATGAATAAAATTGTTCACAGCTACACGTAAATTCTCCATTACAGTGATCATTTTGTGACCTTACAATCTGTGGTTTACACAGCAAAGAAATGTGTAAGTTCTTGCACTTGGTGGTCTGGAGTGCTGTACAATAACAGTAATGTGCTTGTTGGCTCAAACATTTCCTTTAAAAGTATGTATTGTATATTACCCAAATATATTTCTAAAAAAGCCATTCAATTGAGACATTGTACTTCCCTGAGAGGACTTTGGCACCTTTAGCTGAAAGACTATAAGAAACAAAAAGACCTTCCTGTATAGAACAGAGCCATGTATAGGAGAGAGCCATATATAGAACAGAGCCATGCATACTACAGAGCCATGCATAGTACAGAGCCATACATAGTACATAACCATGCATAATACAGAGCCATGTTTAGTACAGAGCCATGCATAGTACAGAGCCATGCATAATACAGAGCCATACATAGTACAGAGCCATGTATAGTACAGAGCCATGCATAGTACAGAGCCATGCATAGTACAGACCCATGCATAGTACAGAGCCATACATAGTACAGAGCCATGCATAATACAGAGCCATGTATAGTACAGAGCCATGCATAGTACAGAGCCATGCATAGTACAGAGCCATACATAGTACAGAGCCATGCATAGTACAGAGCCATACATAGTACAGAACCACACATAGTACAGAGCCATGCATAGTACAGAACCATGCATAATACAGAGCCATGTTTAGTAAAGAGCCATGCATAGTACAGAGCCATGCATAGTACAGAGCCATGCATAATACAAAGCCATGCATAGTACAGAGCCATGTATAGTACAGAGCCTTGCATAGTACAGAGCCACACATAGTACAGAGCCATGCATAGTACAGACCCATGCATAGTACAGAGCCATACATAGTACAGAGCCATGCATAATACAGAGCCATACATGGTACAGAGCCATGTATAGTACAGAGCCATGCATAGTACAGAGCCATGCATAGTACAGAGCCATACATAGTACAGAGCCATGCATAGTACAGAGCCATACATAGTACAGAACCACACATAGTACAGAGCCATGCATAGTACAGAACCATGCATAGTACAGAGCCATGCATAGTACAGACCCATGCATAGTACAGAGCCATGCATAGTACAGACCCATGCATAGTACAGAGCCATACATAGTACAGAGCCATGCATAATACAGAGCCATTCATGGTACAGAGCCATGTATAGTACAGAGCCATGCATAGTACAGAGCCATGCATAGTACAGAGCCATACATAGTACAGAGCCATGCATAGTACAGAGCCATACATAGTACAGAACCACACATAGTACAGAGCCATGCATAGTACAGAACCATGCATAATACAGAGCCATGTTTAGTAAAGAGCCATGCATAGTACAGAGCCATGCATAGTACAGAGCCATGCATAATACAAAGCCATGCATAGTACAGAGCCATGTATAGTACAGAGCCTTGCATAGTACAGAGCCACACATAGTACAGAGCCATGCATAGTACAGAGCCATGCATAATACAGAGCCATGCATAGTACAGAGCCATGTATAGTACAGAGCCATGTATAGTACAGAGCCATACATAGTCAGGGTCGTAACTAGGGGGGGCTAGGGGATCACGCGCACCGGGCGCTGGAGGCGGGGGGCGCTAGTGTGAGCAGCGGGGAGCTAGCGCCGCAGACATAGATCTATGTCTGCGGCGCCGCGGCCACTTCAAAGATGGCCACCGCCATGAAGAAGATAGACACTAGAGGTGCGCTTGACCTCTAGTGTCTGTGATAAACACAGTGCGCCCAGCGATACGCGCTGGGGCTGGACCTGCCCGGTCTGTCTCCTCAATGGCACCATGGGGGAAACTACATCTCCCTCCCCCTGCAGCAGCGCCGTGGAGGAACTGCAGATCTCTTCCTCCACATCCTCTTGTGCGCTGCTCAGCCAGAGCCTCTCGGTTGCACAGTCTGGATTCCTCCTGCAGCAGGCACCCCCTTCGCCCTGTCTCTGGATCCACTGGCTACCTGGACACCCTGCAGCTCCCCCCACAAATTGGTGAGTGCCCAGGGATTGACCCCCCTGTACCCCCTTCCCCCATGTGTGACACCTTGTCACCTGTTACCCCCTTCCTCTGTGTCTGTGACCCTATCTGCCCCAATTTCCCTGGTGTCTGATCCCCACTTCCCCTTATGTGTGTATGTGACACCTTTTACCCAAATAAAAATGTGTAATGGGCATTACGGTGTGTGGTATAAATTGTAATGGGCATTACGGCATGTGATATTATGTGTAGTGGGCATTACGGTCAGTGGCATTATGTGTAATGGGCATTACAGCATGTAATATTATGTGTAAGGGGCATTGCAGTGTGTAATATTATGCGTAATGGGCATTAGCGTGTGTGGCATATGTAATGAGCATTACGGTGTGTGTCATTATGTATAATGGGCATCACAGTGTTTGGTATAATGTGTACTGGGCATTATGGTGTGTGCTATAATGTGTACTGGGCATTGCGGTGTGTGTTATAATGTGTACTGGGCATAACGGTGTGTGCTATAATGTGTACTGGGCATTATGGTGTGTGCTATAATGTGTACTGGGCATTACGGTTTGTGGTGTAATGTTACATAGTTACATAGTAGGTAAGGCTGAAAAAAAGACTTGCGTCCATCTAGTTCAACCTGGTATAGATATCCATTGCTGATTTGGTAGGTTCTGGTATTTTACAGACAAATTATATTTCTTATTTGTACCCATGGATGTTTTTCTCCAGTAAATGTTTGTCCAACTTTGCCTTGAACGCATTTAATGAGCCAGCCGTTACCACCTCTCTGGGAAGAGAGTTCCAGAGTTTGACTGTTCTGACCGTAAAGAAATTCTTTCTACTAGCTGAATGAAATCTTTTTTCTTCTAATCTATACTCATGCCCTCGCGTCCTAGATTCCTTTCTAGTAGAAAATAGGGTGTGTGACAGTTCCTTATATTGGCCCTTGATATACTTGTACATGTTGAGCATGTCCCCCCTTAAACGTCTCTTTTCTAATGTAAATAGTCCCAAATTGCTTAATCTCTCCCCGTAGCTTAAATTCTCCATTCCCCTAATAAGCTTTGTTGCTCGCCTTTGGACTTTTTCTAATTCTATGATGTCCTTTTTATAGTGTGGGGCCCAGAACTGTACTCCGTACTCTAGGTGAGGTCTCACCAATGCTTTATACAGTGGCATAATTACCCTTGAGTCCCTAGTTTCCATTCCCCTCTTAATACATGCCAGAATTTTGTTGGCCTTTTTTGTAGCTACATTACAATGGGCACTACATCCTAGATTGCTGTCTATTTGGACTCCTAGATCCTTTTCAAGTATGGAATTACCCAGTTCCTCTCCGCTAAGGTTGTAACTTGCACACTGGTTGTGTCTCCCAAGGTGCATAACCTTACATTTATCTACATTGAACCTCATCTTCCATTTTTTTGCCCACTCATCTAGAATTGCAAGATCATTTTGAAGCATGGTGACATCTTCTGGTGATTTGATGACTTTGCTAAGTTTTGTATCGTCCGCAAAGATGGATACATTGCTGAGTAACCCTATCCCAATATCGTTAATAAAAATGTTAAACAAAATGGGCCCCAAAACCGAACCCTGGGGCACTCCACTTAGTACCGGTATCATATCTGATACGGCACCATTCACAACCACTCTTTGTTCTCTATTACATAGCCAATTCCCTACCCATCTGCAGATATTTTCACCCAATCCTAGGTTCTCCATTTTATTAATCAATCTCTTGTGTGGGACAGTATCAAATGCTTTAGCGAAATCTAGGAAAATCACATCTACAGCATTTCCATTATCGAGGTTTTTGCTAACCTCTTCATAGAACCCTAGTAGATTAGTTTGGCATGAACGATTTTTCACGAACCCATGTTGGTTAGTACTGAGTAGACGGTGATGATCTAAATATTCCTGGATACCATCCCTTAAAAATCCTTCAAATAGTTTACCCACAATTGATGTTAAACTAACGGGTCTGTAATTAGCGGGATCTTCCTTTTTTCCTTTTTTGAATATTGGCACTACCTCTGCTATTCTCCAATCTTTTGGTACTATACCTGACGATAGTGACTTGCTAAAGATATAATGTAGGGGGGTAGCTAGTTCATCCCTTAATTCCATTAATACCCTCGGATGAATCCCATCTGGCCCTGGTGACTTATTTGTTTTGAGTTTGCTTAGCCTCAGTATTATTTCCTTCGGCGTGAAATCCACAATGAGATCTGGCTTATTTGTCCCGTTTGTGGTAAATGTTCGTTCCACAGTCTGCTCTCCCTTAGTAAATACTGATGAGAAGAACTCATTTAACAGTTTTGCTTTTCCCTTGTCCTCAGTAACACTTTTTCCACTAGTATCAGTTAGTGGGCCTATGTTTTCCTTAATTAAACGTTTACTATTTATGTATTTAAAAAACTTCTTTGGGTTGGTTTTGCTTTCAGTGGCTATGCACTCTTCATATAATATTTTAGCTGCTTTGATTACCCCTTTACAAGTTTTGTTTGATTCTTTGTATTTTGCGAACGCCTCCTCATTCAAGTTATTTTTATAGAATTTAAAGGCTCTGGTTTTATTGTTGATAGCTGACCTTACTTCTTTGTCCAACCATGGTGGCTTTTTTTTGTTGAATTTACCTTTAGTTACTTTAGGAATGTATTCAATAGTTAGTGAATCAAGCACCTTTTTTAGAGTATCCCACATTTCCTCTGCATTTTTTCCCTCCATAACCGTTTCCCACCCAATTCCTGTTAGGGCTTCCCTGAATAATTCAAAGTTCGCTTTTCTGAAGTTTAGTATTTTTGCAGATCCTTTTTGATGTAATTTACTGAAGTTGATTTCCAGTGAAACCATATTGTGATCACTATTCCCTAATTGTTCAATTACTTTTGTGTTTGAAACTAAGTCTGTGTTATTTGTTAATACTAAGTCCAAGAGCGCCTCATCCCGAGTTGGAGTTTCTACCGTTTGTGTAATAAACTGGTCTTTAAGTAAGCTTAAGAACCCATTGCTTCTTGCTGATTTACCTGTTTCGTTTTCCCAATCAATGTCGGGTAAATTAAAATCCCCCATAATTAATACCTGACCCTGATTTGATGCTTGTTTGATTTGGTTTAAAAGAAGAGACTCTTCCCTTTCATTTATATTTGGTGGTCTATAGCATACCCCTATTATAAATTTGTTTTTTGGTTTCTTATTATTGTCGGTTATCTCTGCCCACACTGTCTCCGAGTTGTCGTCTTCCAGGTCTGTGCTCATATTTTTCTCACATGATGTTAAGTTATTATTTACATATAGGCACACACCCCCGCCCCTTCTATTTTCCCTGTCTTTCCTGTAGAGTTTATATCCCTCCATGTTTAATGCCCAGTCATGCGACTCATTACACCATGTTTCTGTAATACCAATGATGTCGTAGTCATTCCTACTGATCACCGTTTCAAGCTCCCCGATTTTACTCACTAAGCTTCTTGCATTAGCCAGTAAGCATTTTAATTTATGTTTATTTTTAGATATGGCTCTAATATTGTGATTAGTTTCACCCCAGGACCCATTTGAATTCTTTACTAGCTTCCTCTTTCCCCTCTCCCCTTCAATAGACTCTCTACAGGCCTCCCCACCATGCACACTGCCTGCCCTCTCCATAGTTCCGGGAATTCTTCCTCTGTCATTCCCTCCTTCCCGTATACTAAGATCATCTGTACCTAAGAACGGTAATGGGGTAACGTGACTGTTACAACATAACATTTTATTACATGACATTCCTGATGCACCCTGAGAGTTACCCCCGATTATACCCATGTTATGTCCCAGGACTTTGTCTATGTCTCCGTCCCCCCCCCCATCTCCTTCCCCCATATGATTCCTGATCCCAGTCCGGCTTCTCTCCCTGATGGTCCCATAATGTCTTGCTGCCCCCACCCCCCCGTCGCCTAGTTTAAAATCTCCTCCAACCCTCTAACCATCCTTCCCCCCAGCACCGCAGCCCCCTCCTCGTTCAGGTGCAATCCATCACGGCAAAAAAGATGGCGCCTGACCGAGAAGTCCGCCCAGTGTTCCATGAACACGAATCCCTCTTTCCTACACCAATCCTTAAGCCACACATTTACCTCCCTGATCTCCCTCTGCCTCCCTGAGCTAGCACGTGGCACTGGTGCTCTGGGCATTACGGTGTGTGCTGGAATGTGTACTGGGCATTACGGTGTGTTCTATAATGTGAATTGATACTACTATGTGACCACACCACTTCCCCCCCCTCCCCCCCAAAAAAGTGCCCTAAATTTTTAGCGCGCACCTTCGGTGTTTAATGTCACCCTTCTGCTGTCTGTAAGCACATAAATGGTTTCTGATTAATGTTTTTCTTTCTGTACAGAGCCATGTATAGTACAGAGCCATACATAGTACAGAGCCATGCATAATACATAGCCATGTACTCTACGGGAAGGCATTTTTGTTTCTTATAGTCTTAAGGTTCAGGGTATCTGGGTAACAGTTGTCGGCCTTTATCCAGTGTCCACTACAGCTGCTTGCATTAGCAAACATGGACACTATTTCTAGATACTTTATATGAGTCCTGTGATTTCCCTTAGGTCTGTTATTTAATAGTTATGTCAAGTTCATAACATAACTAACTGCCATGTGATGCAAGATTAGAGTACAACACTTCATTAAAACTCATCTATGTAGTGAAAGATTTGCTGAAATGGTACCAAAACTTGCTGAATGCTGATAGATCACTTCACAGTGGATTATATGTAAATCCAAATGTAGAATGAGGAATGGTATTTAATCCTACTTCTTACGCATTCAAAGAAAATAGCAAATTTTAGTTTGTTCATATATATATATCAGTATTAATGTATTTCCCAGGGCGCTGAGCTGTGGTGGGGCAACTGTCGCTGAGTACAGCAGTTACTGTACCTCTGCCAACTTGGTACAGTATATAACGGTTCACCTCGTCTCAATTCCCATGTTTTTCTTCACCCCTTTCTGGACCCCCTGCAAGTCCTGTATTTGCCCCTGAGTATTGTAGTTTATTTGTACGAATGAGCACAGAGTTACCAGGCATCAATGGTTCACTTGCAGTATGCATTACAGTATATAGCATGTAATGTCACAGGCAGGTGTACACAGGTATATCTTTTGAGTGAAGAAATCTGTGAGTATCAGCTAGGCTAGCGCTGAGAGCACCATGTGCAGGAAATCAGTGGCAGTGGTGATTGACAGCTCACCCCCTGCTGGGTTGAAGCTGCCGGAGCTCTGGATTCGCTGACTGTAATAGCTCTGTCCTGTCTCTCCTCAGAACTGTGGGTCTCCGTCACTGTACTGGGTGCACAGCGTGGGACACACACTTTCCCCTCACACAGAGAAGGCGTGCTGGCTGACCATTCGCTGTAGACAGCACACGGGGACAGGGACCGCCTACACGCTGTAGATGGGGAGCGCAAAGGGACACAGCCTGAAGGCTGATGTTGCTGTTGCTGCAAGCAGACAGGTGCTGAGCGCACCCCTTCAACACTCCCCCTCGCTCAAGGCTATCCCCAGTTACATATAAAAGAACATGACATTTCAACATTGTCATATCTGTAATCGAAAACATGGGTTAAGAGAAGCAAACAGTAAAAACAAATCAACATTAAACACATTCAAGTACACAGTCTTTATGAATCTAATATGAAAGTATGTCGACAATCCTTTTGTCAACATGTCAGTAAAGTTCTCTTCACTTGCGATCCACTGTTGTCTCCCAGGATCCATCACGAACTGGCTTGCCTGACTCACTTGCTGCTTGCGTAGATCAAACTACCAACTGCAAAGTCTTGTGTCTCCTCTATCTCCCCCTGGATAGATGGGGACATGGCTTCGGCCATTTCTATACTTTTTTTCAATGGGAGGTTTCACTGGTTTTGCATATACTTCTTCCATAAATTCTCTATTTTGGAATGCAGAGTCAAATTCGAACTGGTGTAGCAGTAGATTATGTGGAATGGCAATGCAATCTCCAATTTTAGGGTGCTGTACCTTGCGACTGGTGAATATATCTCTCTGTAATAGATTTCTGACTTTTGGGTATATCCCTTGGAAACAAGGCAGTCTTTGTAACGGGCAGTTGTCCCATCTGAATTCAACTTCTTGCAGAAGACCCACTTGTTTGTAATCGTTTTACGGTTACTTGGCTTATCTACTATAGTCCATGTACTATTTTCATTCAGTGCTGACAGCTCTGTATCAATTTCGAAATTCCACTCTGTCCAATCACTGCTTGACTTGGCTTCTTGGATGTTTTGAGGTTCACAGTAAGCAATATTGGCATACTACTGGCTGTATCTCTTAGCGAGTACACCATTGTTACTTCTCATAAATACTCTATTCCCTGATTGGTATTTACTTACGAAGACACAAAGATGACTGACACTTGGATTTTTCCCAGACCAGGCCTCCAGTGGCGTTTTACCTTTACCAGCTACTGTAGGTGCTGTATTCTTTAGGTAAACTGCAGTATATACTGCTTCTGCCCAAACTCTTTTCTCCAGGCCAGCATCACTTACCATTGTCCGTGCTCTCTCAACAATTGTGTGGTTTGCCCGCTCACTCACGCCATTCTGTTCCAGTGTGTAGGCAATTGTTAGTTGGTGCTTTATGCCATATTTTTAAAGGAATTCTAATACTTTCTTGTCGTACTCTCCACCGTTGTCAGCTCTCAGGATCTTTAACTTCAGACCCGTCTAAGTCTCCCCTAAGGTTTTGTACTCCACAGTTTTTCTGACTACTTCACTTTTTTCTTTGATGAAGTACACATGCGTCATTCTTGTGGCATCATCGATGAGAGTCATAAAGTATCTGAAGCCACTAATCGATTCCACTTCCATTGGACCACACACATTGGTGTGCACTAGAGCTAGCGGTGCTTCTGCTCTACTGACTGACTTGGGAAATGGGTTGCAAGTTTGCTTCCCTTTTATGCAGCTCTCACACACAGGTCTTTCAGTGTTGCTCACAGTGATTCCTGTTACCATTCCATCCATCAGTTTTTAGATGCTGTCATATCCCAGATGACCTAAGCATTTGTGCCACAGCTCCACTGGCTTGCTTTCGTCAGAGGCCGTCATTGCTGAACATTCCTCTGCGTCCAAGACATACAGTTGGTTGCATCAGGTTGCTGAAGCAATTACAGTCCCTCTTTTGTTATGAACCATACCCCTGCCCTTTCCAAATTGGACTCTGTAACCTTTGTTCTTCAATACACTGATGGCGATGAGGTTACTTCCCAAATCTAGCACGAACAACATATCTTGGATGTTTGTAACAACTGTTTCTCCTCCAATTCTTAGAAGTACTGTGATTGACCCAGCTTGTGATGCAGTGAGGACCTAGTTCCTGATCCCTCTAACTGTAGTGGGTACACACGATGTAAAGAAATTGAACCAATGTTGATTGCAGCTAAAATGCCTAGTGGCTCCCGAGTCCACGTACCAGCAATCCTTCCTGTAGTTAGTGCTGACTCGTCTTGCCACTTCTGTGCACCACTGGTATTTTTCTTCTTGCAATCTGAAGCTATCTGTCCTATCTTGTGACATACAAAACACTTGAACTTGTGCTTCTTAAACTTCCTGCCCTTTGCGACCAAAGCAGAACTCTCAGCTATGGTCTCGACGAGAACACGCTCCTGAAATTGCAGTAGTTTGGCTCTTACAATTTCAGTCCTTAGCTTGGTGTCGTTTGACTCTAAGGCAGGGGTTCCCAATCTTTTTTGAATCACAGCACCCTAGAGTATCAGAATTTTTTCACGGCACCCCTAGGCCCCACAAAAAAATGTATTAGATTGGGTTTATATGTGATTCTTAGGGTCAGTTATGTGCTAAAGGGAAGGGTTTGCTTCTGTTTGTACACATTTTATGATTGGCAGCCACCAGCACTGGTTTTGCTCATAAATAAATAACCATGATTTGAGTTGGTCCTTAACCAACAACCCAGGGCACCCCTGCATGTGTCCCGAGACACCCCAGGGAGCCACGGCACACATTTTGGGAACCACTGCTCTAAGGCAACTACTAAGAAGTCAAATTCTGCTGTCAGATTCTGCAGCATCACCATCGCTACTTCTTCCTCATCAGCCTGTGCTCCCACAGATGGCAACTGCTGAGCTATCAATTTTTGAAAAAAGAGAAAGAGTGTCACTGCGTGGTGCACAAGAAAAGAATAGACATAAAATGTAACTTTTATTTAGTTATTGTTAAAAGGTTTTGCGAAATATTGACATAAAAATACAATGATTGTTTCAATTTCTATCTGAGAGCAATTGAAACAATCATTGGGGAAGTTAGCACAGGGGGAACTCACTGTGTGAGGATATAATATCCTTTTTAATTTCCCCGTCTTATGTAATTTCATGTATTTTTATGTCAATATTTCGCAAAACCTTTTAACAATAACTAAATAAAAGTTACATTTTATGTCTATTCTTTTCTTGTGCACCACGCAGTGACACTCTTTCTCTTTTTTCAAAAATTGTCTCTATTTTGTGTCCGATGGTAGCACCCCCTCTTGAAAAATACTAAGTGACTAAAATATATTATCACTATAGGAAATACCTAGAAATAGGGGTCTCATTACGTGATACAGATTTTAGTACACCCTCCAGTGTGACCGGCACTATCTCTTTCTTGTGTGCTGAGCTATCAACAAGATCTTGCCGATGTAGTCATTCATATCCTTGCAGGCACTCAACTTATTTCCGTATAGCATGCGCATCAAACTTATTCTTCTCATCAGACCTTTATCTCAGTATGCACTTTGCATGGCAGTCCATATGTCCTTGGCAGACGCTTTCCCACTAATTAAGGAATAGACATGCTGCTCCACAGCTAAACCTATCGTTCCGATGGCTACCTTGTCTGGGATTGGACAATCTTCTGGCTGTACAGTGACCTTCCATAGCTTTTCCCTCTTTATCTGCATATCCATGGTGAACATCTAAGTGGTGTAGTTCTTCGAACCTTTCAGCTTAGCAAAGCTCATACTGTGTCTTAGCAGGCACATCTGGGAAATTGGTATGCAACTTTATAACATGGGTCCAGGCCCATAAGTCTCTGGGCCCAATAGCAATAGCATGCCTTGTACCATATGCAGTTATGCCCATGACCTTAGTATAAGTTAGTGGTTAAAGAGATACAGTATCTAGGGCCAGATGCCCTAAGCTTCAAAAGTGATAAAATAGAGAGTGATAAACAGCCAGCCGATCAGCTCATAACTGCCATGTCACAGACTGTGAAAAATGTCATGCAGGAGCTGGTTAGCTGGTTGTTTATCCCTCTCTTTTTATTACTTTTGAAGCTTAGTATATCTGGCCCCTAGTGTAACATTTACTTAAATGGCTGCAAGGTTCTCTAGCATTTTACAAATATTACATATGGTAAAGTAGCCTTGTAGTGGAGGCATACCCACTGATTCTAAACTCCTCCATTGTTTTATATATTTTTGATAACTGCAAAACAGTGACTTTTACAGAGTACGTTGTTCACAGCCCTGATACTTACTAACGGAGAAATACTCCCTGTTCACTGGCCACTATTTGGCATAAGTCATCCTGACAAATGGCCTGCAGTGGCGCACATACCAAGATTCCTCCTCCCTCTTCCAGATCGACCACCTATCCTCCTTGCCTTTAAAAGAAAGGCCTTCACAAATGTTCTGGTTTGGGACAATTAGGCTACCAAACTAAAGGGAGAGGCACCGTGAATGACTTTCTCTGGGTTTACTAGTTAGACAATCCTGATTCTTTGAAGCACACTAAACATAACAAGACTGAGTATTATTATTAACATACAAAGTGGTGCTGATCAGAAGCTTAAAATGCACAAGTAAATAGGAATTACATACATGAGGTTAATATGAGTGTTTTGCATATTGATCATTCCATATAGCAGTATATATAGTTAGATGCAGAAGGTTTATGAATACAGAAGGCGAATATGTTAAGCCTGTGTGTAGTATGGTGGTAGTCAGGTCAGGCAGGGGTTCTTAACAGTCATCTTTTATGGATTTATTGAGTTAATGTGTTCATGAGTCAGTAGTATCCCATCTGTATTCACAGATAGAAGCCCTCAAACAGGATCTGTTGTTCCTGCTTTGAGGGATGGAGTTGAGAAGCACTGTGTCAAATATGACACTAGGGAGGTTAGGAAAGTGGCTGAGGAATTTGGGGTGCTTTGCAAAGGGATACCTTTACAGGGGAAACACTCTTGAAGTTTGGATGAAAGGGTAAAGTATTTATTTGTACTAAATGGGTTTATACTACCAAAAACTGCTTTAATGGAAGAAAGTAGGAAGTGCAGATAAGACGAGCAGACCTGGGCAGAAAAGATGGGTTAAATTGAGAGATATTTTCAGACAAGAGAAGAGATGTACTTTATGTCCGTGCAGTTTTGTTAGTAGCTTTGTATGTAAAATTAATTCTATTCTATAATGTAGGGTCTGACAGAGTGGTGCAGAAGTAGAAGAAAGTTTTGCAGGGAGTATTACACCATACTTTCCTACATTTTGAAACTAGTTTCAGGGAGATTATAGTTGGTAGTAGAAGTTTGCACAGCACCCCATTGAGGGGGTGGGTCATGCTCCTCCCAAAGGCCGTGTCTCAGTGTAACAATGTAATGTGGGCTAGGTGAAATGAGGGAGATTGGTAGACTAATGAGGGAGAGAGGGAGATTGCTGTTATTTCAGGGAGTCTCCTGCAGAATGCAGGAGGGTAGGCAGCTATGTATTACACCAACAGCTACATTCAATTTAGATTGTAAAGATTACCGTCCAGGTTAGAAACGTATTAGTAAGGAGGGAATTACAGCAGTCAAAACACAACTTTTTTGTTTTATGTTTTAAGGTTTCGGAATACATGCTGAATGCTCAATGGGGTTATTCAGAGCTGATCGTTGGGCTGCTAATTTGCAGAGCCCTGCAATAAGATACACACTGCCCAGACAGAGATACATCCCGCCCTGGGCAAGCCCGCATATTGCTTAGCACAGATTGCGAAAATTAGCTGAATCAGTGATTAGCTGCAAATCCATTTGCAAGCAGATCACATGAAATGATTTTGACAGTGTGTGCAGTCTAAACGTAGCCTAGGACTTACTCATGGCTGTGATAGAAGCAGTAAGATTGGGGCTGGAGCAGACATCACACGCCTTCCCCTCAAATGCCTGGCACGTCTGCGTTTTCCCTGGCACTCCCAGAAAATGGCCGGTTGCCACTCCCATGACTGTCTGTCAATCAGAAAAAGTATCAGGATTTTATTGCAGAGCGGCCTTGCGCATGGGTACTATGAGCCGTACTAATGCGCAGTCTGTTGATTATCACCTGCGAATTTGCAGCCGAGTCATGAATAATCCCCAATATTCAGTATTCTAAAAAAATAAATATAATTAAAAGCAAAATACAGTAAATATATTAAACTAGGTGTTTCATCGTGCCCTACGGGCGCTCTTCACACCGTCGTAAGGGGTTACGCCCATTAAAATTATAAATATATTTTAATGTGAATTATGTTTGTTATTTGTGGATGAATGTGTTTAATTTTGGGTGGGGCGGATGGTGTTGGCAGGAAGGGGTGTGTTGGGTTAGGGATTTTGGTGGTGTGTCTGCGTGTTGACCTGGGAAGTGTGTCAGTGAGTAATGAGTACACCTGTGTGTCTGCGAGGTGATCTGGGAAGTGTGTCAGTGAGTAATGATGACACCTGTGTGTCTGTGCTGTGACCTGGAAAGTATGTTAGTGAGTAATGAGTACACCTGTGTCTGCGCTGTAACCTGGGAAGTATCCGTGAGTAATTACACCTGTGTGTCTGCGCTGTGACCTGGGAAGTGTGTCAGTGAGTAATGAGTACACCTGTGTGTCTGCGCGGTGACCTGGGAAGTATGTTAGTGAGTAATGAGTACACCTGTGTGTCTGTGCGGTGACCTGGGAAGTATGTTAGTGAGTAATGAGTACACCTGTGTGTCTGCGCTGTGACCTTGGAAGTGTGTCAGTGAGTAATGAGTACACCTGTGTGTCTACGCTGTGACCTGGGAAGTGTGTCAGTGAGTAATGAGTACACCTGTGTGTCTGCGCGGTGACCTGGGAAGTATGTAAGTGAGTAATGAGTACACCTGTGTGTCTGCGCGGTGACCTGGGAAGTATGTTAGATAGTAATGAGTACACCTGTGTGTCTGCGCTGTGACCTGGGAAGTGTCTCAGTGAGTAATGAGTACACCTGTGTGTCTGCGCTGTGACCTGGGAAGTGGGTCAGTGAGTAATGAGTACACTTGTGTGTCTGCGCTGTGACCTGGGTAGTATATAAGTGAGTAATGAGTACACCTGTGTGTCTGCGCAGTGACCTGGGAAGTGTGTCAGTGAGTAATGAGTACACCTGTGTGTTTGCCCGTTGACCTGGGAAGTGTGTCAGTGAGTAATGAGTACACCTGTGTGTTTGCCTGGTGACCTGGGAAGTGTGTCAGTGAGTAATGAGTACACCTGTGTGTGTCTGCCCGGTGACCTTGCTGCTGTGTGCAGGCGGGTGTGTGTGTGTGTGCCAGGGGTGGGTATGCAGGATGGTGGGGTGTGCAGGACGGGGGGGGGGGGGGGGGGGAGCAGGTTGCTGCTGTGTGCAGGCAAGGGGGGGGGGGTGATGTGTGTGGGTGTGCAGGACGGTGGGGTGTGCAGGCCAGGGGGGGGGGAGCGGGTTGCAGCTGCCTTGTGCACTCCCCCCCCCCTAAGTTATTATAGACAACCTCTTCCTCTCCCTCTCCTTCCCCAGACTTGCTGGCATCCCCCTCCCACATGTGACATACCTGTGGCGCCTGACACTCACAGGGCAGTCTTGCTTCACCCGGCCAGCGGCAGATTGGAAATGCCTGAGAGGAGCTACAGCCAGCCCAGAGCTTTACTATAAAGGAGGAGGCAGCTCTGCCGAGTCAGAGCTGCATCATGCTTCTCTCCTCTCAGGCTGTGACCATGTGACTCTGTCTGCAACTCGAGGTCAGCCTGAGAGGAGGCAGAGCTGCTCCCCCTGGCTGCCAGAGGCTGCTATGTCAGCACCACAGATCTGCAGCTGCGCAGACTTAATTTATTCACTGCACTCCCTTCCGCCCCCATCGACGCTGGCTGAGCTACATGTGTCTGTGAGTATTATAGGTGTGTGGTATTGCAGGGGGTGTAGTGCAGGCAGGCAGGGGCCAATATGTGTGTATTATCTCTTATATATTAGGCTACATGTGTGTGTGTATTATGTGTGGTGTGTGTGTATAAGGCTGGGTGGGGGGTGGAGTTTCATGTGTGACCCTGTCCAGCGTTATACACACACTCTCAGGATGATTGCACATGTAGCCAAATATATAAGAGATTGGTTGTTTTATTACTGGGAGGTGTAAAGGTTTTAGTGTTGTTAGAGACTATGCACATGCACAGACCCCCACCATCGGAAGAGGGGATGAATTTGGCCTGTTTATACGCAGAAGCTGTGAAATAAAATGCTACTGCCGCAGGTGGCATCTTGTGTAAAGATGCCACCAACATGCTCCAGCAATACATTGCTGTGTCTGAGGACACAGCATCGGACCATGGCCCTTATTCTGGTTCACTGGCAAAGGTAAATTCCTTCTCAAATGGACAAAACCATGTGCATTGCAGGGGGAGGGGGAATGTAACATGTGCAGAGAGAATTAGATTTGGATGAGTTATTTTGTTTCTGTGCATGGAAAATACTGGCTGCTTTATTTTTACACTGCAATATAGATCTCACTTTGAAGTAGAACCCCACCCAAATCTAACTCTCTCTGCACAAGTTACATCTGCCCCACCTGCAGTGCACATGTTTTTTTCCTTTTGAGAAGGAATTTGCCTTGCGAGAGAACCAGAATAAGGACCCTTGTGCATGAACTTTGACTATCTAAATAACCCTCAGGTTACCTACTCAGGATGGTTGGTGTAGTGCATACAAGGACGCAGGCTCTCGCTTGGGCAAGAGAAAATGGCGAAAGAAAAAAAACTCTCGCCATGCACGGAGAATATTCTCATTGAATACTGCCCACTGTCTGGAATACTTTCATGGCTGTGTTATTTCATTTTTAATTTCTGGGTTTCAGATGTGTTGTCAGCTAGTAGTATACTATAAAGCCATGAGTTGCGGGGTCCCTGTTCTTGGTGATACTTCCTCACTGGAGTTTTTTTTGTAAATACAATAAATATATTAATTTGGTTGTTTTATTACTGGGATGTGTAAAGGATTTAGTGTTGTTACAACTGTGGCACAGGGAATGTTTCTCAGTTCAGTGCTGCATAAGCATGTGTTTTACTGTGTGTAATTACACTTCTCAGCAGCTCCCCCTCCACCCATCTCCGCATTTCACAAAGATCCCTCTTTGAACGCCATCCAGATGGTAACAATTTTTGTTTGCTGCCAACCTGGATCTGAGAGTTGTCCCTGTGGCTCCACTCTCAAATATTCCCTTGTTTGTTCCACCACAAGCATGCAGCATTTCCTTATACTCTTGCCCAGCTTTAGTGCTGTGGCTACTTTTGGCAGCTACAGTGGGCAGAAACAGTACATTGCAAACTAGGTGGATCTACAGTACATCTAAAGAGGGATGACATTGATTTTTCAGGGCGGCTTTCTCTGTTGTATGTAACACACTGCAGGAAAGGCACAGAATGTATTTCCTTACATATCAGGAAGCATAGCACATCAGCATGCCGACTTACTTCTACTGTACATTATGGCAAATATTATATGGCAGGATATTTCATGTTTCTATAGCTGTTTATGTCATTATAATTGTAGTATTTGTCATAATATTACAGACGATTTTTTTCCATTCAGACAGAGCCGATTACAGGTCGAGTATCCCGTATCCGAGTATCCGTTATCCAAATTATTCCGAAATACGGACATTCCAGAAAGTGAAAAAAAATTTTTTTTTTGCTAAAAACTCACTGGGGACATTTGTAACAGCATCACTGGGGACATGATATGTAACTGGCACTATATATGTGCAAGACAATGATTGCTTGGCATTCAAATTCAGTGCTGAGATAGTACACACATTTTGTTTCACGTTTTGAAACCTTGTTTTTTGAACAATTAAAATATATTTGTGTGTATTTTATGTGGTAATAAAATATATTTGTGTGTATTTTATGTGTTTATACAGCATACATGCAAGATACTTCAAAATACATCATTGAAATATTAAAATATTCCGAAATACGGAATAATCCGTTATCCAAAATTCTCCTGGTCCCGAGCATTTTGGATACGGGATACTCAACCTGTATTTATTTTAAAAGGAGGAATGATTGATCAACTGTAACTTCTGACCCATACACATGTGCAGGCTAAAACTATGGAGTGTGTGGTGTGCACGCACAGCCTTACTAGCTAGGTCCTATGCAGATACAGATATAGCCGGCCACATCTTTGCAGGGGATGGCGATTCCATCGCTATCCCCCGCTGGCGGCCAGCAATTGCCAGAGGCACGCGCGCACAAGATGCTCACGCGCCCCGTGGCAACGGAGCTTGGCAGGGGTCCCCGCTGCCTCCCCCGCCATCGCCACCAGTCCCCCTCGCCGGCCCGACCCCCCCCAAACTGGGCAACATCTCCCTGAAGCGGAGACGGGCAGGGAGACTCTGCCCAGCTGCCGCAATACTGGGACGCACGTGCGTGTGAGATGCACGTGCGTCCCAGTCTCTATCGCAGGTGCTCGCCAGTGAAAGGGATCTGGTGAGCACCGGCCAAGGATGAGCAGCACTACGTCTGTAACATAACTTTTTTTTTTTTTTATAAATATTTTTATTGAGAAAAGAAAATGGTACAATAACAAACAAAAATACATTGAACATGGTATTTGCATTGGTGGGGTAATATAATTGCATAGTTAGCCAGGAACAATGTAGTGGCATTTCTTGGTACAGTAGAGTGCATGACATATGGCATTACAAATAGAACACAAAGAGAAATGTGTATAGTATAACATCTCAAGTAGACACTGTGAGCAAATGTTGTATAGGCATAATCAAAATCAAAAGGGGGGTGTCCTAGTTCTAGGGTAGCGATGTTATACCAAGTGGAAAGTTTAACGAATTGTCTAATACAGTCTTTTCAAGGTCAGTAAGGGAGAGAACATATGGTATCAAGATTTTTAAATTTTTTGATGCCCTTGATTCTATGTCAACTGAACATTCAATCCAGTCCATTTGAAATAGAAACTGTAATCTTGGGAGCATAAGCTGCAGGGGTAGTGTATCAGTATGAATCCATTTGGAAGGTATGTTTTTTTTGGTAACCGCTGCGACTTTAGCTATAGACCTCTAGTATCTTGAGGTGGAGTAGTGGAGGTTTTAGAGGGGTGAATATTCCAAAATGCCCAAGAATCTCTGTGACAGATACAAGCTGAACTAGGCCAGCCCTGATGTTACACACCCTCCCTTTAAATACCTGGACATGCCTGTGTATTCTTTGACTTCCTGTCTGTCAAATTGTGAAAGGATTGCAATTAGATATTCATGATTCAGAGTTCATCACCGATCTGCAAATGTGCAAGTTGATAGCCGAGACCAAGACAAAAAAAAAACCTGCCCTATTCGCTATCCACACGCAATCAATACGCAATTCCCAAACCATCAAATTTTGTAAAAGTCTGCGCAGATGTAAGTATGAACCTTCCACAACTCCGCAAGAGACAGGCTAATCGAGGCCGGCACTAACATTACAGGCTCTCCCTTTAAAATGCCTGGGCACGTCTGCGCTTTTTTATGACACTTATAGAAAACGACAGGTTTCCACCTCCAGATGCCGGCTTCCTATCCGTCAAGCTCCTGCAACATTGTGTTCACGATCCAACCATAATTTCTGTCGCCATTCTCCCTTGCGCGTTATGATTTGTACGAATGTGCGGTCATTCAATAATTGCTCGATCGGCACATTCGTTGATCAGTGGCTAACTCTGAATTAGGCCCTTTGCGTGGGTTCCTGCAATGAAAAAAGGACTCTGGTGCATGAGGCATATTTCTGCCAATTTCTGCCGCCCTCAGCTTGATTGGAACTTGTTTTGGAGTTTAGGGAGTGTGGCCAGTCTGCACTACATACGCTGCACCCATTATGTACCGCGTCTTCATGCAGACTGAATCACGCAGGGCACTGAGGTGGAATGAAATTAGTTTAACAGTAAAAAATTACTGAAAAAAATCTTACATGTAAAGATCTGCTGTATTAACAAAGGGAGAAACTAGACATGAACATTATATAATAGAGAGCACAACTGGGGAATCTGCATAATGTCAGCATACATGAAAGGTTTATTGCTCTGGTGGTCACAGACAGAAATAAATACCATTACTCACCACAGTATTTAATGGCATCCACAGCACTAATAAGATGTAAAAACAATGGTATGGTAACCACTGTCAGTTAAGGATGGATGGGCGGGTCATTTTGGAGAGCCCTAGTAATGTTTCACTGAGAGAATGAATTGGTTTGATGACAGGTTGATGTAGATCTTGGTTGTACCCAGACTATTGAAATTATTTTTCTTTCCTTTTGTTTTCATCTCAGACTAGAACTTTGCACTGGTTTCCAGCTGAATAAAAAATAATTTTTAGCCCTTGTCATTCATATTGCCAGCACATTTTAGTGGTGAACTGATCTATGTCACAGGTCTGTGAATCAGTATGTGGATTGCAAGTCCCAGGCGTGTGAACCACAGATAGAAGTGAGAACATTCACAGAATTCAAGCTGACTGTTCATTTTTGTTCATTTTTTTTTATAAAAAAAGAAAAAATCTTTAACTTATACAGATCATATTATATAGCGGGGGAGATTTTTAAGAGAGTGATAAAGTACCCCCTTCTGTGTCACTCCTGTCAGTCTGTACTTCCCCTTTAGAATGAAAGCTCTTATGAGCTGGGCCCTCTCTTCTCATGTGCTTTTCTTAAAAAAGAAATATCCAGTAGAAAGGAGATGGCTCTGTCATCAGGCAGTGCCGGGGATGTCAGATCCATGCAGGGAAGCCGGTCACGTCATCACCTGGCGCGGACCCGGCTATATCCCTGGACCGCATCCTGGAACGCTCCGCCATTTTGGAGGGGGTATGGTGCCATGGAAACATGTGATGAGTTTGCGGACGCCATCTTGGGAGGGTCATCCGACCAACTATAATCCCATTAGAGGCAACTAGTTTTATAGCAGTGCTGGGGAAGGCAAAATCATGTGCTCAAAGTGGGCTTGTCTTCAGACAGGTTGATTAGCTGAACACAACAACATAGTAAAAACAAATGTGTATGAAAATGACACACAATACATTATATACAAACATAGGCGTGCGCAGCCCATTTTATTAGGGGGTGCACCGTCAAAGGGGTGTGCGTAGCTCCACCTATTGGGCGTGTCTAACACCACCAATCAGGCGTGTCTTCCGTCATCTATTGGCACTTTCTACAATATAAAAAGTCTCTCAGCCACACCATAATCTCCTGCCTATTTCAGTTTAAATCTTCTAATTACTCTGTGTAACAGTATATGCAAATACATCATACGTCATAAATATATATGGATGACACAGGTGTGTAGTGATATGACAATTGTCTAGTACAAATAACAATGCAAACACACATATAATTGATTGATGTGCGCTTCTTTAAATTGAATACAGTTCTAAAAAGCAAAAGTCTTTGGTAAAGGAATGCTGGTATTGCTGGCGGCAGAGGTGTTTGTAAGGGTGGGCACAGCATTAGGGGGTGCCTGTGCACCCCTAACACTCAATGTGCGCACACCTATGTATACAAATATTTACAATATATTACAGTAGCCTCGTAGGGGACCAGAGAGGTATATATAGTGTCAGGCTAACGTTTTGAGCCCCAAAGGAGTGAGTAAATGTCCTATAAACAGGGTTCTCAGGGTGCTATGGAACTACAGATAGGCAGAGAGAGGGTATTCCTAATTAAGTCCTGCAGGGGATAATGTGTCTAATTTTCGTATCCATTGACTTTGCAGTAGTATTTTGTGCCTGTCGCCACCCCTCCTGAGTGGAGGTATGTGGTCAACTATCATAAATTTGAAGTCTCTTACTGAATGTCCAGCATCCACAAAGTGTCTCGCCACTGGGGGGCGTATTGATGTCAACACCACTAAGCGCTTTCTTGACAGAGGATCTATGCATCGCTATCCTTTCTTTTGAAATTCTGATGGTTTTACCTACATACAATTTATTGCAGGGGCAGAGGGTGACATATATGATGAATTTCGATTCACAGTTCAATCGGTGGTAGATGGGAAATGTTTGGCCGGAGATGGGATGGGTGAATTGCGTGCCTGTGACCAGAGAACTACAGTTGGTGCATTTAGTACATTTGTATTTGCCATTCCTGGCAACTAGCCATCCACTCGAAGGTTTTGCTGGACTGATGTCCGAGTAAGATATTCTCTGTTTTAAATGATTGCTCCTTTTGTAACTGAAGAGTGGGGTGTTTGTACATTCTGCACCTAACACTGGATCCGTGCTCATAATGTGCCAGTGTTTCTGGACAGCAGTTTTTAGAATTCTGGAATTGGTCGAATAGGTCGTTGGAAACACAATCCTCTCCATATTGATATCCCTGGTGGAAGGTTTCAGTAATTCTTCACGGTTAAGCGCCTCACATTTCATTCCTGATGAAGGTCTTATAAAATAAAGACCGAAACGTTGAAGTAAACTTGAGTTATTTATTGGAAGAAGTCAGAGAGTGCCGCAATATTTTCCATGTTATCTGATCCTGCATGAAGGCACCTGGCATCTGAATTACTACGGTCACAGGAGTGCCGGTCAGTGACTTACTATATATATATATATATATATATATATATATATATATATATATATATATATATATATGAATATAGGAAAGGCCCATTTGAAGCCTTTTCTATTCTGATCCCAGTATATGTGGTTAATACTAAACATTGACAGTCAATTGTATATTTATTTTTGGGGGATTATCCTTTGATGTTATAGCAAGATCTCAAGCTCCAGGGTTTGTTGAAAATGAAACACTTGACGTTTCCCTTATTGCCTGTGAAACAACTTCTGTATAATGTTTACTCTGCATCTGAGTTTGAATGACCCCTGATGAAGTCTCATGTCGACGAAACGCGTTGGATTCCTTTCTACTGGATATTTATTATGTGAAATGTTATCAACTTTAGTGAATCAAAGACTTTGGCACTTATGTAATATTGGATTGGATCCATATCACCCCTGATGAAGTCCTAGCGGACGAAACCCATAGGGTCTTACCTAAGAAAATTGCACTTTGATGTTGGATCATCTATAGCAGCTGTTCTCAAACTGTGGGTCCTGACCCCAAAGTGGGTCCGACCACTTCAGCATGGAGTCACGACTCCATGTTGCTGACCATCAGATTAGTGTGTCTGTGGAGGGGGGGACAGAGGATAACTCATTAAGTAAACACCCTCTGCTTCCATTTTTCATCCCCCTTTTCCATCCCTTCATTACTCACTGCCTCCCTGTCACAATAACGGTCACTTCACTTCATTGACTACACATGTGGCAGCCATTCTGTGGTAACTTGCTGAGGCCTTGTAATAATGTTTAATGTCTGATGGGGTCCCAGAGCAAAATAGTTTGAGAACTCCTGATCTATAGGATCATTTGGATTTTACCTGATAAAATTGTACTTTGATGTTGGATCATCCATTGAATTATGTACAAAGCTTTCATTGAATGAATTTTGTTTGTGTATAAAAAATCAGAATAAATACTGTTTTTTATCTTTGCACTGTTACTGAAATTCAAAAGTGGTGAAATTAAATAGAGCGTACTTCTATTCCTTTCTCTTTGTCCTGTCCACTGATTGAACTGCCTTTATTTACCATGTACTTGTCCTAAAATGATTCGTACTGTAATTTGTTATGTAATAGTTTTTTCTCTTTTAGGTATTGTTAGGCACTGCGGAATCCTTGTGGTGCCATATAAATAAACAATAATAAATAATAATAACCAATCCACTCCTGTAACTTTGCAAACACAGGGGCAGATGTATTAAGCCTTCAAAAGAGGCAAACGCAAGGGTGAAAAGAGAGATAAACGTCCAGCCAAGCAGCTCCTTACTGACATTTTCAAACACAGCCTATAACATGACAGTTAGGAGCTGATTGGCTGGACATTTAGCAAAGCATGTGCGTTGATCAAGTAACAGACTACCACTCTTTACATCTATAAATTGTGTTGCTTTTAGTTTGCGGTGTATAGCTTTCTTCTCAGCAGATAGGATAATTCAATGTCCATGCAGTACTCATTGTCCAAAACAACTGTTCTATTTTAATTGATCATTCTATATAATGTCCATATTATAGACTGAGATGCATTTCGTGTACCAATTCCACCTGGCAAGCACTCTGATTCCTACGATCTCATATTTTGGCTGCTGTGGATAATGTAATATATTACAATTCACATTACCAGCAATTATGCAAATAGCAAAAAATTAAACCAAGGACTTTGACAATTCATTAGAATGCTTGAGGCTAATTAAATAATTACTTTGATTCTGATTTCAGTCCATAAAGTCTTTTAGAACACACTTCGTACTCTGTTAAAATCAACGCCAAAGTGTAAGGTTTGCCTACACTTGTAACTAGCGTTGTTTCTTAATGCATGTGTGTACCGGCTCTAACAAGTATGTGATTATTCTGTGAAGAAAATTAGGGGCAACACCATTTTTCAGTGTTCTCCCCCCTTTTCTCCCTCCCCTCCATCCCCTGTCCTCTAGAGACTGTCTCTTGGCTTCAGACTAAACATATAATCGGGCTGAGTCATATATTTATTCAGAGCTATAGCAGCAGCAGCAGTGGGGAGATGCTTTCACTTAGTATGTAGTTTGAGGTGACCCAACAGTCACTTCTTAATTGAGTTCTAAAGTAAGAGCTCCCTCTACAGCTCAATTCAGGTAACACATAAGCTCTTCATTTTTGCAGGCAGATGAGAGTACATTGGTATTCCTGTTCTAACATTTCACTTTGTGTTACACTACATGTTTATTAATGATAATGTAATGCTTACGGAAACTCTTACATTGTAAAAGTATTTACATCTGGGAAGAACTTTTATGATCCATTACTGTGCTTATATTATGTGGTTGGCTGTTTTTGATCCTTATGGTCCAGACGTACTAAGCTTGAAGAGTGATAAACCACCAGCCAATCAGCAGCTAACTTCCATGTTACAGGCTGGGTTTGAGAAATAAGAGTTAGGAGCTGATTGGCTGATTGCTGTATTTATACAGTGAGAGAAAAAATTCCTCTGATGGCGGATTTTCGATGAATATTGAGATGTTTTAATGACAATGCGCACAGACAGCGTGTACAGCACGAGGCTAGCATTGTTCCTAACAGGAATCATGAGTTTCATTCCAGATTAGGTGCCTGTATATGCAGAGATTGCATGCTCTTCCAAGAGATGTAACAATAATGGGTGCAGGGAGTGCTGTTGCTATGGGGCCTGGAAGCTTAGGGGGTCCGTCAGTATCAGAATAGGGCATGAAGGGCTCACCAGAGGGAAGCAGTGATTGTGGCCGGTGGTGAATTTTGCCTACTTCTGCTAGACCTAAGCCCCATTTCCCAATGACATCAGCCATCAATTACAGAGAGAGCAGCGAGGATAGCTGTCCAGACCCCTGGCCAGACAGGTAACAAGGCACCGCTGGTAGGGGCCCATGTTTAGGGTTGTTACCATACCAGTCTCAAGAAGGGGGAGTCCCCTGATGGGGTTGGGTCCCTCTTTTGTGCACATTAGCGATGCTGCATTTATAAATACACTTTACTTTTTGATACTAATCTGGAGTGCTGGTTCGTTTATTGTCCACCTGGGTGGGGAGGCCTCTATGTCCAGAGGTAGTGTATTGTATGCCCCAAGACTCTGGCTGGTGATGACTGGCAAAGGAGGGAGAGGGAAATAGGGCAGGTAATGTATATCCTTGGGTTTGGTGGGGGGCAAGAGTTTGTATTATGTTCACTACACAGAAACCTCTACTTCCTATTGTATCATTATGATCATCAAACAAAATTAGCAGATTTTTTTTATTTATGCTTATTAAAAATAAGTGATGTTGCATTATGGGCAACACAGTGGCTAGCATTGCTGTCTCATCACCATCATGGTTTCATGCTTACTTGCTATGTTTCATAAAACATAGAGGGCAGTGGTGTAACTATAAAAACCGCACCCCCACGCCGAAAATTTCGTCAGCGCCCCCCCCCCGGTAAAGATAATGCACACACCCCCCCCCCTGCCGCCACCCGTGTCCCCGTGCCTTACCCTCAGCTGTGCTGCAGCTGGGACCCACAGATTTTGTCTGCGGTCCTGGCTCCCCTCCTGCCCTGGCTTCTGCTGGTATGAAACGGGCCATCACAAAAAGATCCCCCCCCCCCCCCGCCATACAGCAGACAGTTTCAGAGAACTGTCTGCTGTATGGGGGTGGACATTTTATGATGGTTCATTTTCATTTCAGCAGAAGCCAGGGCAGGAGGGGAGCCGGGACCGCAGCGCAGACAGGTAAATCTGTGGGTCCCGGCCGAAGTACAGCAGCATTACAATAGCCCCGCCGACCCCCAACGCCTGCACTTACACAGCGCCTCCCCGTGACTGTGGGGTCTGCGGGGCTATTGTTACGCCACTGATAGAGGGACACATACACCTACCTCCTCGGGAGTGTTCTTGATCTGGCCAGCTGTGGTGAAGGGGTTTTTCTTCACCAGGGAAGTACTTCTTATGTAATCCACCACAGTGGTTTTCCGTGGTCTTCTGGGTCTTTTGGTGTTGCTGAGCTCTCCGGTGCATTCTTTCTTTTTAAGAATGCTCCAAACAGTTGATTTGGCCGCCCCTAATGTTTTTGCTAACTCTCTGATGTTTTTTTTTTTTCAGCCTAATGATGGCTTGCTTCACTGATAGTGACAGCTCAAATGTCACACCTGGAATCACTCCAGACCTTTTACCTGCTTAATTGATGATGAAATAATGAGGGAATAGGGTATTGCCCTATTACTGTTGGTCCCTTAAAAAGTGGGGGCACATATAGAAACCGTTGTAATTCCTACACTGTTCACGTGATTTGGATGTAAATACTCCCAAATTAAAGCTGAAAGTCTGTAGTTAAAGCACATCTTGTTTGGTTAATTTCAAATCCATTGTGGTGGTGTATAGACCCCATAATATGAGAATTGTGTCGATGTCCCAATATTTACGTACCTGACTGTATATGTTTATATATATATATATATATATATAATCACTCCAGGCGGTGGCACTCCAAGTATCAAATAAGTCTACCAACACAGGGTTAAGACGACAATTCGAGGTTTAATAATCACCTCTTCATCAGGTCACATAAAATACATGTACAGACAAAATTACTTTTATACTCACAGATCAACAGTGTACGTCTCCCGGTCCCGGGCTTCCCGCCAGCGGCGTCCGGCTCCGTCATCAGCGTGCGTCGCACTGCGTCACTCCGCACGGACGTAGACCCGTCGCGCCCACTGGACGGCAGCCGTTACCTAGGATACATATAACAACAAACCGAATTTTATTACATATATAATCGCCGTAAAAAAAGGCTGATAAAATACCAAAAAACACAAAGAAAACACATAAAAAATCGAAAGCAGACAACATGGGCAAGTCATGATGATATATCAAGTAGTCATAATTCTTATGGCTAACATGCTGGGTTACAGTGTGATTAACCAATTACTGAAACACTGTATATAAACGTATAAAGTGTCAAATAAACCATAGAAGATGCTTGCTGCAATGAAAAATCATGGATCATAGGTAGCACCGTAATCCCAGCTGTTCATTCAGGCCACGAGGGGCCAATGTTCCCAGGCGATAAATCCAGCTGGTTTCTCGCTGCAGTAATTTAAGTGACCTATCCCCCCTTCTCATTGAGGGGGGTATATGGTCAATCAGAATGTATCGGAGTGAGGCAATATTGTGGCCAGCCTGTAGGAAATGCCTTGCCACAGGCTGGTCACTGGTGCCACTCTCCAATGCCTGTTTAATGCTATGGCGGTGGGTCGCCATCCTCTCCCTCAGGGTACGATCAGACTTACCCACATAACTCCGTCCACAGGGACATGTGATAAGATAGATAATGAATTTAGTAGTGCATGTTAATCTGTGGCGGATATAATACTTTTTGCCAGATGAGGGATGATTAAAGAATGGGGACGCCACCATAGATCTACATGTAGTACAGCTTAAACACTTAAAGCAACCCATTTTTTTAGAGAGAAAATTCTCTGTATGGGTCTGGCTGGTTGATAAGCCAGTTATGTCCGTCCGGACTACCCAGTCAAAGATGTTACGCCCTCTCTGATAACAGGGCATTAGCTTACTCTCACTGAGACCTATTTTGGGGTCTGCAGTCACCAGTGGCCACCATCTCTTGGAAACTTTGTTAATGTTAGCACTATGATCATTGAAATGGTTAACCCACGGAAATCGGTTAGTGGTAGATTTTTTTGGCTGTACCTTCAAAAGGTCAGCTCTAGGTACACTCATGGCTTTTACTTTGGCTGTTTCCAAAGATTTGGAATCATAGCCTCGGACCACAAATTTTGCTGCCATTTTATCAATTTGTTTATTTGCATCCAAATCAGAACTGCATACCCTCTTGGCCCTCAAAAATTGAGAGTATGGCACTCCATACTTGGATGACTTGGGGTGGAAACTGTTGGCATGCAAAATTGTGTTCCGATCAGTCGGTTTAGTGAACAAGTTTGAAGAGATTTTGCCATCGCTAAGGTTCACTTCCACATCAAGAAAGTGAACACGATTAGGATGTATTTGGTAAGTAAACTTGATGGGGCTACCAGACTCATTGTGACCTTGTACATATTGCTCCAGCAACTCCACGGGGCCTCCCCATATCATGAATAGGTCGTCAATGAATCTTGCATATGTCACAATATGCTCACAAATGCCAGGTGCCTCAAGAAAGATTTGGCGCTCCACCTGCAGCATGTAGGTGTTAGCGTACGATGGGGCCACATTGGACCCCATCGCACAACCCGACAGCTGCAGGTAGAACGCTCCATCAAATATAAAATAATTGTGTGTCAAAATCAGCTCTAATAGCTGTACAATCAACGCACAGGGTGGACCAACATAATTAGGATTGTCGTTCAGTAGACACATGATGGCATGGAGCCCTTCACTGTTGGGGATCACAGTGTATAGGCTGGTGATGTCAAGAGTAACCAAGACACCACCAGCGGGCACAACCCCCACACCATGTAGCAAATTTAGAAAGGCTGTAGTATCTCTAATATAGCCTGTGCTATTTACAATGCAAGGTTGGATCAGTGCGTCCAAATATACAGCCAGAGCTTGGAACAGGGATTTCCTGGCGGAAATTATAGGCCGCCCCGGAGGCCGCTCCAAGCACTTGTGCACCTTTGGTAAATTATATATGTAATAAAATTCGGTTTGTTGTTATATGTATCCTAGGTAACGGCTGCCGTCCAGTGGGCGCGACGGGTCTACGTCCGTGCGGAGTGACGCAGTGCAACGCACGCTGATGACGGAGCCGGACGCCGCTGGCGGGAAGCCCGGGACCGGGAGACGTACACTGTTGATCTGTGAGTATAAAAGTAATTTTGTCTGTACATGTATTTTATGTGACCTGATGAAGAGGTGATTATTAAACCTCGAAACGTCGTCTTAACCCTGTGTTGGTAGACTTATTTGATACTTGGAGTGCCACCGCCTGGAGTGATTATTGTGAGACCGTGCGCGGAATCTGGTGTGCACCCTTTTAACAGTCAAGGACGCTAAGGAGTGCTTCCCCACAAAGTTGTATATGTGGAAATCTGTCCAGCAGGAACAGTGATCCAGGAGTACTAGCACCCGCTTTCTAAATCGTGCTTTATCTTCACTGGTCATCAGTGTATTTGCACAGCAACCCAGCATGGAGCCGCAGGAGACACCTGGAGGGGACCAGCTGGGAACTGTAAATATGTCTTTGCAGACACTTGGACTAACTCTGTCTTTGACCACGGAACAAGCTGATTGTGTTCTGTACAAAGAAAGATTGGAGGATGAGGCAGAAGCCCGTCCGGTGGAGTTTATGTTTAAGGATTGGTTGCGTTTAAAACAAAAAGAAATTGACTTTCTTTATCATGGTATCACCCTGAGCGACTATTTTAGGGATAAGAGAATCCCCAGGGGTTTTAGAATAAAAAATGCACCGACCATCGGCAGGAACAATGTGGCATTCTGCCGCAAATGGATCGCTGTACTTAATAAATGCAGCATGGATTTAATCCTCCTGGTTATTGAGGAGTCGACACGAGAACTGGGGGCAGTACGTAGCTAAATTGCGGAGTTTGAATTAAAACATAAACAGGCTTTTGATGAGGATACGACCAACAATTGGGTAGATAAACTGACCAAGCAATTATCGGTCTATAAACGTGACCTGATAGCCTTTAAAAAGCAAAAACTTCAAAAAGTTATTGGCGACTATGAAAATAACCGTGTGTATCAGTGGGTACACGGCGGACGCCAGGAACCCCCACATAGATATCGTGAGAGGGGGGCTAACAGGAGAAAGTGGAAACCACCTCAAGATACCGGCTCATCATATGAAGCCATCACCACCAGTGACTCAGACGCAGCCTCAGGCCCTTCTAATGTCCGCGGTCAGTCCCCTTTAGGGGTCCCAACAAACCCACAAGACCACACCGCCAGCGCAGATCCATCCGACGTGGTGGGCAGGGGAAAAGGACGAGGCAAGGTGGGTCGTCCTCCATTGAACAGGAACAGGAGACCACGATAATCAACTTGTCGACACATGTGTTGACAGACGCCGAGACGAAGATTTTAAATAAGGGCCTGTCCTATGTCCCCACAACTAGACTCAATGGTCTGAAGTGGGAAGTTGAGAAATACCGTTTACAACGACAATTGCGACTCAAGGAGCATTTCCACAATACTTCCCCCCCATCTATGCCTGATATGATTCCTCCCCAGTTGAGAAGAATTATACCTCGTTCTACATTTGACCCTATATCCTACAACACCTCCATTAAAACGTATGGCAACATGCTGGACACTCAGATTTCATCTGAGCAAAGATGTGACAACCACAGTAATTTAAGCCGTGAGGAATTTCAAGCCCTCAAGGACTTATCGAATTATAACGACATCGTCAGTCGCCCCGCGGATAAGGGCGGGGCAATCGTTATTCAAGACATTCAACCATATAAAGAAGAGATTCAACGCCAATTGGCAGATTCCAATGTCTACTGCAAACTTTCTGCTGATCCCACTGCTGTTTATCTTAAGGAACTTTTGAATATCCTGACACCAGCGTTACATTTAGGTCATATAGACCAAAAGCTTTTTGATGCACTTGTCCCCAAGGAACCGGTAGTGGCGGTTCTGTACACTTTACCAAAGGTGCACAAGTGCTTGGAGCGGCCTCCGGGGCGGCCTATAATTTCCGCCAGGAAATCCCTGTTCCAAGCTCTGGCTGTATATTTGGACGCACTGATCCAACCTTGCATTGTAAATAGCACAGGCTATATTAGAGATACTACAGCCTTTCTAAATTTGCTACATGGTGTGGGGGTTGTGCCCGCTGGTGGTGTCTTGGTTACTCTTGACATCACCAGCCTATACACTGTGATCCCCAACAGTGAAGGGCTCCATGCCATCATGTGTCTACTGAACGACAATCCTAATTATGTTGGTCCACCCTGTGCGTTGATTGTACAGCTATTAGAGCTGATTTTGACACACAATTATTTTATATTTGATGGAGCGTTCTACCTGCAGCTGTCGGGTTGTGCGATGGGGTCCAATGTGGCCCCATCGTACGCTAACACCTACATGCTGCAGGTGGAGCGCCAAATCTTTCTTGAGGCACCTGGCATTTGTGAGCATATTGTGACATATGCAAGATTCATTGACGACCTATTCATGATATGGGGAGGCCCCGTGGAGTTGCTGGAGCAATATGTACAAGGTCACAATGAGTCTGGTAGCCCCATCAAGTTTACTTACCAAATACATCCTAATCGTGTTCACTTTCTTGATGTGGAAGTGAACCTTAGCGATGGCAAAATCTCTTCAAACTTGTTCACTAAACCGACTGATCGGAACACAATTTTGCATGCCAACAGTTTCCACCCCAAGTCATCCAAGTATGGACTGCCATACTCTCAATTTTTGAGGGCCAAGAGGGTATGCAGTTCTGATTTGGATGCAAATAAACAAATTGATAAAATGGCAGCAAAATTTGTGGTCCGAGGCTATGATTCCAAATCTTTGGAAACAGCCAAAGTAAAAGCCATGAGTGTACCTAGAGCTGACCTTTTGAAGGTACAGCCAAAAAAATCTACCACTAACCGATTTCCGTGGGTTAACCATTTCAATGATCATAGTGCTAACATTAACAAAGTTTCCAAGAGATGGTGGCCACTGGTGACTGCAGACCCCAAAATAGGTCTCAGTGAGAGTAAGCTAATGCCCTGTTATCAGAGAGGGCGTAACATCTTTGACTGGGTAGTCCGGACGGACATAACTGGCTTATCAACCAGCCAGACCCATACAGAGAATTTTCTCTCTAAAAAAATGGGTTGCTTTAAGTGTTTAAACTGTACTACATGTAGATATATGGTGGCGTCCCCATTCTTTAATCATCCCTCATCTGGCAAAAAGTATTATATCCGCCACAGATTAACATGCACTACTAAATTCATTATCTATCTTATCACATGTCCCTGTGGACGGAGTTATGTGGGTAAGTCTGATCGTACCCTGAGGGAGAGGATGGCGACCCACCGCCATAGCATTAAACAGGCATTGGAGAGTGGCACCAGTGACCAGCCTGTGGCAAGGCATTTCCTACAGGCTGGCCACAATATTGCCTCACTCCGATACATTCTGATTGACCATATACCCCCCTCAATGAGAAGGGGGGATAGGTCACTTAAATTACTGCAGCGAGAAACCAGCTGGATTTATCGCCTGGGAACATTGGCCCCTCGTGGCCTGAATGAACAGCTGGGATTACGGTGCTACCTATGATCCATGATTTTTCATTGCAGCAAGCATCTTCTATGGTTTATTTGACACTTTATACGTTTATATACAGTGTTTCAGTAATTGGTTAATCACACTGTAACCCAGCATGTTAGCCATAAGAATTATGACTACTTGATATATCATCATGACTTGCCCATGTTGTCTGCTTTCGATTTTTTATGTGTTTTCTTTGTGTTTTTTGGTATTTTATCAGCCTTTTTTTACGGCGATTATATATGTAATAAAATTCGGTTTGTTGTTATATGTATCCTAGGTAACGGCTGCCGTCCAGTGGGCGCGACGGGTCTACGTCCGTGCGGAGTGACGCAGTGCGACGCACGCTGATGACGGAGCCGGACGCCGCTGGCGGGAAGCCCGGGACCGGGAGACGTACACTGTTGATCTGTGAGTATAAAAGTAATTTTGTCTGTACATGTATTTTATGTGACCTGATGAAGAGGTGATTATTAAACCTCGAAACGTCGTCTTAACCCTGTGTTGGTAGACTTATTTGATACTTGGAGTGCCACCGCCTGGAGTGATTATTGTGAGACCGTGCGCGGAATCTGGTGTGCACCCTTTTAACAGTCAAGGACGCTAAGGAGTGCTTCCCCACAAAGTTGTATATATATATATATATATATAAACACACCTTTTTGCACCACGCAACATGTAGCAAGCCTTTAAAAGAGATAAAAGGGAGACGTTTATCTGCTAATTACGATAGATAAAACTAATATACCAAGGTAGCCTTGATTTATTTTGTAAGTCCCGAGTGCCGTGGTTTCCTGTTCTATATTCATTAACCCAGTGCTCGAAGTGGGCTGGTATACAACGGTGTGACATACCCGGAACTTCACTTCGAGCGCTGATTTTTTTTTTCTGGTCAGCAGTGCTTGTGCCCACATGGCGGCTGTAAAGAGCACAGCCAGCAGTGATGGTGCGGGCAGGGGCGGAAGTCCCGCTGCCGGGATTCTAGCCCTGCAGGGTGCATCTACATCATTGTCCCCCGTCCCATGTCCTCCCTGGTAGTAGAGCGACTCAGTGCTCTGCTGAGTGCTGTTCTGCTTGTGGCTGCGTCTGTGACCCTGGGTGCTGAGATAGCAGGGAGATAGGGCAGCCTGCAGGGAGTGGGCGGAGCGGCTGTCACTGTGAGCACGGAGTCCTGAGAGGCTCCGATAACTAGCAGCAGCAGTAGGGAAGGAAAGACGAAATGTGTGCATTCCGTATGGGTGGGGGGTAGGTGAGGGGATTGCTGAGCATCGACAAGTGTTTGCAGATCACTACTGAAATGTGCAGAGAACTCTGCTGTCGTTGCTCAGCAACCCATTAGAGGACCCCCTGCTTTGCATCCACATGCATACCTCTGAACTGTTCCGCTTATCGCCGGAACGTCCCGGAATTTTCGGACGTTCCCGCATTCCCGCATGCGCACAGCGTCTATTCTTTCAGGCAGAGGGGCAGGGGGCTGGCCAGCAGCTTACAGAGCTGCTGGGCATGCCTCCACGGCGGCGGGAAATGGGGGCGTAGCCTTGCGGCAGTGCCCCGAGTATAGACAACGCCCCCAGAATTTGCCACGCGTCCTGTCCCTCACCAGTCTCCTCCAATGTTGGCAGGTATGCACATGTATGAGGAGGGAAGCTGCTGGCTCCTATTAGTTTAGCAGCAGCAGAATGCATTCCAGCCCCAACACAGAGGAGCAAGTTGGAGGAGCCAGAGGGGCTTACTGCTGGCACCCTGCACAGCTAATCTCACTCTATCCCAGAGCCGGATCAAGGTTTGTGGGGGCCCTGGACAACACAAGATCCAGGCTCCCCCCCAGCCCGGTCAGAGGCAGCCCTCCCTCCCCCCCTAGACGATACCTTGGACCAGGCAGCGTGGTCCGACTGTCCATGCTGTGCTGGGTCCCTGCGGAGGATGTGAAGTCAGTGGCGGGGACCGTTCGGCACTACTAGTTCCCATCCACCACAGGGACCCTGCAGCGGACTTCACATCCGCTGCAAGGACCCGCTGCCCGCCCTGCTGCCTGGTACCCACCGCCGCAGCAGTGGGGTTGTGGGTGTGGGGGCCCTGAAATGTGTGGGGGCCCTGGAGCAACCGCCCCTTTTGCCCCATGGGTAATCCGATCCTGCTCTATCCTACTATTGTACACATTTGTGCTGTTGCTGATGAGCAGGTCATACACTACACCATGTATGCTGCAGCACAGGTTCAATGTAAAGTACGCTATACAACAGTGCTGGAAGTGGGCCGGTATATCGGTATAGAATATCGGCACTTCTTCAAGTACTGCAGTTTTTTTTCCTATTGCCGCGCTGCCATCCATGACCTCCCCCCACCCCAAGGTCAAACTATTGCCGGTGCAGAGGTGGTAATGGGGACGCTGCTGCAAGCAGCTCCGTCCTGCCTCTGCCTGGCCAGTGGCTCCTGGCTCCAATGAGTGGGAACTGGGGAACGTACGTGCAGATTTGTGTGTCCCCGGAGCTGCCAGACCTGCTGAAGCAATTCACTAAAGTGGGACATGGTGCAGTGGGTGGGGAGGCCTGTGCATGCCCCTGGCACAGCTACACAGCATCCTGGGGCTAAATGACTTTGGAAGATAAGTGGATTGGCTGAAATTCTTTGCCTTGGCCTGTAGCACCCTGGTTGGGAGTATCACTGCAGCCCTGAAACACGCCTGTGCCATACTTACCGAGGACCCAGATGGTGGTGCTGCCCGCATCCCGTTCCAGACCTTCTTGTTCCTATCCAAGTACCTGGCCCAGGTGCAGGGCCGGCGCTACCCACTCAGCAGCTCCTGCAAAGCAGGGAGGCGCCATGCTGAAAAGCGCTGTCTCCCTCCCTGCTCTGCTAAAGCTGCCTCAGCCCTCACTGTCACTGCCTCCTGCACGCCGCCCGCAGTGCCTGTCTGACAGCGGGCGGCAGTATGGAGAGGCTGAGCAGCTCCCTGCACCGCGCACACACTGTCCTCATCATGTGACCTGCCCCCTCTTCCTCATGGACACTTGCGCTGAGGCATGTAGCGCTGTCTGTGAATGCCTGGATGACATGTCATGTCCGGATCCGCCCCCTACCCATTACTCCCTGCGCCTGTCAGCTGTCAATCAAATGATGAACAGGTAGCAGTGCCGCCTCCCCTTCCTTTCCTCTTCTCAGTGTGCTGTGCCAGTGCCGCTGCCAGTCCTCAACACTCCGCCCCCTCTATCTCCTCCCCTCTTCTTCCTTCTCCTCCTTCTCTCTCCTCCTTTCCCCCTCAGTCACGAGTGCTGCACATACTTTTTGTACTGCTTTCGGATCGCATCGCACACACATTGCATACACATTGCGATGCAATGTAGCCCATAACGCATGCTGCAGCTTGTTGCAATGGCAATGTGAAAGGGCGCAAAATTTATGGTTTGCAGGAGGGCGCCGGACGCCCCAGCACCGGCCCTGCCCAGGTGGATGGTGAAATACCAGAGGTGCAGGTGGAAGATGCGCTGAAGGGAAGAAGATCTCCATAGGCGCTGAAGGTACACAGCAATTAATATTGTGGTGGAGGGAACAGAGGAACAGAGCAAGGTACGGGGGGGGGGGGGGGTGCGGAGGGGGCTAATTAGGCTCTACCCCTCCGCCTTGATTCCCCCACCCCACCTTTCCCCTCCATAACCCTTCTTCTATTTCTCTCTCCCCCTGCCACTTTATTTCTTTCCTCACCCCACTCTCGCTTCCTTTTTTTCTTCATACTGTGCTCCCCCACCTAATCCCATTCTCACTCTCTCTCCTCTACCTCTCTCCCTGTACCCTTTTTTCTCAACCCTCTCACCACTTTAACTATCTCTGCTCCATGTCTCTTATTTTTCCACTCTGGTTCCCACCTCTTGTGCTCCCCACTTATGTGTAATGCCCCCTTTTTGTGTGACCATGCCCCCTTTTCTGGAGCACGCGCGCATTTGACGTGCCCAGCAGAACATTGCTGTCTTTCCATACTCCCACTTCAAAATGTCCACTTCGGCCACTGGATTAATCCCCTTCAGCACCGTTGGAGACTCTACTGAAGGCACAGGGCCATTATACAGTGGAACGGGGCTGAGTGCCGGCTATTTGCATATATATCAGCTTTATCTATCGTAATTAGCAGATAAACGTCTCCCTTTTGTCTCTCTCAAAGGCTTGATACATTTTGTGTGGTGCAAAAAGGGGTGAAATATAAATAGTAATGCTCAATCTGCAGCTTACACAGTATAATTCAGGAGAGGGTTCCTCATCCCTTCACCAGTGACAGAAACAACATGAACGGAGGAAAATCCTGCATACAGTAACTAGCATTGGATCAATCTTCCCTTATCACAGGTTCTCATTGTACAAATTAAATTGCGCAAGGAAACATAAATAAGATATGTGTAGTGATGCACAGTTTTTTTTTTTTTTTTTTTTATATAATTTTTTATTGTTTCGAGGCATTGAATAACAGTTGTACACTGAAGGCAAACATAACATATCATTCATTATATGGTTACTGATGCACAGTTTTTTAATACAATGATGTCATTGTTTTTATGTGTTGGATATGTATTGAATCGTTTTTATATCATATCAACATATAGTAGGGACCTTCATACTTATAACTTGATCACTTTACTATCACTATTTTTTATTGTGATTCCCTGGGCGGGCTTATCTGGATCATGTTTCGGGGTTCCATAGTGTTAAGGACCCGCTCGATAAGAGATAACCTGGACAATTGGTGGGCAGGCCAATATCAATGGCCAATGATATACTTATAACCTCTTATGATATATTATATTGTCATGTAATGATCGCATAGTGCATTTGCACCCTCTCTCTCTGTGTAACCCATTTTATACTCAGCAGATGGCATCTTTCAGTACTGAGGGTGTGCAATTTAGAGCCATTTTCCCCTACTATGCATTGATTCATTGTATGAAGCATCTCTGTATCTGTATATTTATATATGTTCATTATTATATTTATGACTAATACAGATTTTGTGGTTTTAAGAAAAATATCTGATGACAATTGTCTTTCTTTTTCTTTCTTCCTAGCAGAAGACAACCTCCATCACCCACACGTACTGCAATCATCCGCTCATCAAACTCATCCCTGTTAGAGTAGCTTGGATGGAATGCTCCTTATTTGTGGTGTTATAAACCAGACTGAGATGTCTATTATGTCTGCCTGCATGTTCATGTTGGATCGGAACTAGAACTTGTCAGCAAAATGGATGCAAAGTTTTGACCTGCAAAACCATTTTGTACTGCAGCATACACTGTGATTCTGATGAACCAGGCTGAGAAATCATGTGAAAAGTGGCTAAATTGCATGTGTTTGACATCCCATGAGTTCTTCCATTGGATCGGAGCCTGAGATCATACCTGGTACACTTCCATGGTCCAATTCAGACAGCCTTCCGGCAGCAGGGAATGAGATTGCATACAATATATTGTATGCAAAAGAACCGCATACGATACATCATATGCGATCCTGACGCCCGGTCGGGTCCCCTCTGAGAAGGCGCATAGTGTATGGGGGCCTTAAGTCAGCCACTTATACTTGAATTACTGCTATAGAATTCACTTGTAGTTCTGGTCTGCATGACTGACAGGTAACATGTTTATACGTAATTCACTAATTATACAGATCTATGCTGAATTTTGTACATTATATAATATTTATGTTGTGTTTGATAAGTTTTGGAATTTCTCTGGTTTTCTGAAACACAAAACAGCTGAATCAGAGTGGGAGTGAAATACCTCCCAATATTCTGATATCCAAATGCAGGACTTCTTGGCATGCACAGGCAAAAGAGGGCATGGCCTCGCAACTGAAGGGCCTCGCCCCCTAGTGTAAAGTTTATGGGTGTGGCTGTTGTGTGTCATGCCCCAGTTTCTTTTCACTCTGTGCTAGGGATGGCCATCGGTGAAGTCGCCATCAATGGTTGCCATGGATGGAAATACTGCAACCAGCCATTGATAGTAATAAACTATGTGATGGATGACCATCTATTGTTTTACTAATCAATTGTATTTGAACAGAGGACCCATGGGCCAATCAAAAGGTGGGGACTGGCTTCATGGGTTTTTGGGGGTGGAGCTAAAACAAAAGCAAAACATCGGTATTGCTGTGCCCTCAATGGAGGGAAACCATCTGGTTCTCCCCATAGATGGCAAAAGTATCGGCCATAATCCATAAATAATTTTGAATCATCGATGGTCGATGGCCATCCCTACTCTGAGGGTGAGCTCAGTATTCCAGCAGCTGCTGGGCTCCCCCCAGCCTCTCCCAGCAGCTGTACCACAGTGCCCCTCTCCGAGGGCCAGCTCTACCATTAGGCAGCTGCCTAGAGCACTGGGGTGGGGGGGGGGGGGGCTCCTCCAAGTCTGCCTATCAAAAAGTCAAGGATGCTGTGGAACTTTTAAGACCTCACCTCCATTCTTTCCCTTGAGGCATACTTCCCTATCCCCTTGCTGCCCCCTGTACTCTGTTGTGGGTGGCAAAGAGAGGCCTCCAGGGAAAGTAGGGGATTATACGCTTTTTGGGAGCCTCCCTGCCATTCCAGCATGTTAGGCAAGTATGCCTTAATGAGTTGGAAAGTGGGTATTGGTGGCAGTATGGGGGGGGGGGGGGGGGCAGTAGGTTGATGTTTTGCCTAGGGTGCTGAGAAGTCTTAAACCGGCCCTGCCCTCTCCCCATTTTACCCATAACAAGGCAAAAAAAAACAGGACTGTTGGGAATACCTCCCAACAGTCCTGTTTTTTTTTGCCTTGTTATGGGTAAAATGGGGAGAGGGCAGCAAAGAACAAAAAAAGCAAATAACTTTACAACTAGGCAAAACTATGCTGCACAGCAGGTGGGGGAGATGTAAAATGTGCGGAGAGATTGTGATTTGGGTTAAATGTGTGTACACATTGAAATCTAATTTGCATTATAAAAAAACTGCCCCACATTTGTGAGCTACATGCAATAGCAGTCAATATTTACCCTGCATGCAAAATAAATGGGATCTCCCGATTATTTGCTTTTTTTCTTAGCTCCCAGCTCAGAATTAGCTGTATAATGTCTTTATAGTTCACTAATACTAACTACTAACATTTTATTCTCAATATGTGTTACCTGTATTTACTGTAGAAATGTAGTGTATGCAGTGCCCTGATACATATTGTGTGTACTTAGCCTCTTCTGTAATGCTACTTATTACATCTGATTTTTAGTCATGCAACCAGAAGTCGAACACAGAGCCAGTTAAAGAAATATGCTTCGAAAATAAGAGCAATAGTAATTTTCATTATATTTTGAGAACATTCACGTTCCAACTAACAGCACAGTTGGGTCCATTGCTATTCCCCTGTGCAGAGCGACCACACTATATTAGTTTGTGTAGACAATGTTACACAGCAGGTGCAGATATGGGCAGAGGCGTAACTAGAATGATGTGGGCCCCATAGCAAAATCTTGGACGGGGCCCCCCCTAATGGCACTACAATGACCGGGGCTTGCACCAAGGGTGACCAACTCATCCCTTTAATCTGGGACACATATTAGTTACATAGGTTCTGTGGCAGTTTAAAACCAGGTGAAATGGAGTCTTGAGGTGTGGCAGTTTAAAACCAAGTGAAAGCCAGCCACAGAACCTGTGTAATTAATATGTGTCCCAGATTAAAGGGATGAGTTGGTCACCCTACTTGCACCAGAAGAAACAGTGGGTGTCAGGAGAGAAACAGTGTCGGGATAGAGAGAGAGAGAGAGATCGAGAGAGAGGGGGGAGAGAGAAGGAAGAGAGAGGGGGGGAGAGAGAGAGAGAGAGGGGGGAGAGAGAGAGAGGGGGAGAGAGAGAGGGGGAGAGAGAGAGGGGGGAGAACAGGTAAAATAGGGGTTGGAGAAAGAGAGAGAGAGAGACAGAGAGAGAGAGAGACACACAGAGAGAGAGAGAAAGAGAGCGGGAGGAAGCAGGACTAAAGGAGCCCATACACGGTCTGTTGTGTATGGCTCCGTTTTGTACTATGCGATGCATCACATAGTACGGTACAAAAAGTATGTGCTGCACATACTTTTTGTACTAGCTATACATCGGATCGGATCGCAGTGCATGCACACTGCATGCACTAGGGATGCGATCCGATGTGTGCTGTTTAAGCACACAACGGATCCGATTAACGCACCGTGTATGGGGGGCTTTAGACTAGGGGCAGAGAGACAGGTGGAGTGAGAGTTTGTGCTGAGAGAAAGATGTGCAGTAGGAAAGAGAGCAGGGAAGAAAGAGGGGGAGAGAGAGAGAGGAGAGAATGCAGGACAGGCAACCCCCCCCCCAGAAGAAAGTATAGGTGCCGCTGTGTAAAGCCCCCAGGGCAGATGACGGTACCTCTGGCAGCAGTCTTCACCCTGCCGGGTCTCCGCACTGTTGGGGCTCCACAGCACGCCACCTGTTCTCCACCGTGCCAGGTGTCTGCATCATGAGCCGGGAGATGCACCCATGCTGTGTCTCCCGCACCTTGTTTCCACACTGCACATCAGTGCCGGAAACTGCACAGTCCTCATCACCGTCCGCGCCGGTCTGCACACCGGCGCACATCACCAGTGCCACTGCCGGAAACTGTGCACAAACGCTTTTGTATGTCGCGCTGGGGTTGGTCACTACTTGAGAGTGACGTTGAGCCCCAGGACCGACTAGGAGTCTGAACTACCGCTTTCACAGTGCTGCGCTGTCCCTGGGACACGGGATAGCGGCGCTGTCAGCCTGCCCGCAGCATTACTTCAAAATTAAATTAAAAGGGTGCAGGGGATGTTTGCTTGGCCCCAGGCCCCCCCAGCCGCCGGGCCCCATAGCAACTGCATCCCCTGCACCCTCTATTGTTACGCCACTGGATATGGGTGAAGGAGCATTGGGTCTCCCGGCTTTTATATAAACCAATATGACATACCCTCCAAATTTACCTTTTTGACAGGTACAGTACCATTTGTTTATGGCCTGTACCTTTTTTGGGGGGTCTCCAACTGTCCATTGTAAGTATCGGAAAGGGGACGTGGCCATGCCCCCTTAACCCATAGCCATGCCCCCTTTCCCTAATATGTACCAGTTTTTGTTCTTCAGATGTTGGAAAGGGTATGACATGACCAGGTGGCTGTTGGTGCCAAAAGGTGGAAAAGCCAGAGCTGCTGTGTGCAGTGACAGCAGATAAGGGGCCAGATGCACTAAGCTTCAAAAGTGATAAAATGGAAAGTGATAAACAACCAGCCAATCAGCTCCTGCCTGACATTTTTCAAACAGAGTCTGTGACATGACAGGTAGGAGATGATTGGCTGGCTGTTTATTATATAAATTATACATTTTGAAGCTTAATGCATCTGTGTAAAGAACAGCTGACCAGGTTTGTCACTGGTGACACTGAAGTTATACTTTTACTAAGTTATCATTTATAGTATAACATATACTGTATACAAAAATGCTTTCAGTAGATACATAATTACATATTTCTCTTTTTCTTACTACTTGTATATTACAAAATTTAGTAACCTGAAAAAAGGCTTAATAAACATATATGAAATTATGAAATTTGTGTCAAAGGCCGTATACAGAGGGGAATTAATGTCATGTGTTTAATTTACCATTGAAAGTATAAAAAATAAATTAGTGGACTTGTTGGCATACAGTAACCTTCTGAAAAGTATTTGCTTCATATCAATTTCAACATTGTCTGCAGCATTCATAACAGTTAATGCTTAAGGCAATATAAAGCAGTTCCATGGGTGCTGGGCTGTTAACTAGGATAATGTGGACGGTGCTCAGTATTCTCATTTGTGGATGGGCTTTGAGGGCTATGCTGCCATGTAGAGTAGTGCAATCATAGGTGTGCGCACATTGAGTGTTGGGGGTGCACACCCTTATGAACACCACCCTGCCACTAGCAATACATTTTACCAAATAATTTTGCTTTTTAGAACTGTATTCCAGAAGCGCCCATAAATCAATCATGTGTGTTTTGCAATGTTACTTGTACCAGATGATCAGTGGCGTAGCTTGGTTTGGGGCGCCCCCCTGTCGTTAATGGGGGGGCGCCTCCCCCCTCCTCACCGGCCTCCCCACCCCGGCCGCCAGTGCCCGGTGCCCCCCCTCCATCGCCGCAGGCTTACCTGTCTGCGCGTCCCGGCTCCCCTCCTGGCTTCAATTAATAATTATATGCAGACGGACCACGATAAAATGGCCGCCCCCATACCGCAGACAGTTTTAGAGAACTGTCTGCTTTATGACGCGGCCATTTTATCGTGGTCCGTCTCCATAGAATTGATTGAAGCCAGGAGGGGAACCGGGACGCGCAGACAGGTAAGCCTGCGGGGGATGGGGGGCGGGGGCATTACTATAGCACCACAGCCCCCCGGCGCCCCCACATGCACAGCGCCCCCCCCCCCGCGACCGCGGGGGCTGCGGTGCTATAGTTACACCACTGTACCAGATCATTGTCATATCACTACATACCTGTGCCATCCATATATGTTTTTGAATTTTTTTGCATGTACCGTTACACAGAGTAATTAGAAGACATAGGGGGCGATTCTCTAAGACAGAAATGCGGTAAAAACCCTCTTATCAGGGTTTTTACCGCATTTCTGTATGCTCTAACCCCCCTCCGCAGTGGCAATTCCCTGCAGAAGCCTATGGGCTTCTTACCGCAGCGCTGTTTTGAGGGATCTGTCACGGATCCCTCCCAGCATACCCTGCGGTCGGCGCGTCACAGACCCGGAAGTCCAGTGCCGGTGCCGCATCGCAAGGGACAGCTCTTATCGCAAGAGCTGCCCCTTGCATTAATAACCGCATATGTTAGAACATATGCCGTTATTAATAATGAGGTGGCTGGCGAAGGGGGGGCGAACAGGGCTGCAGATGTTACAACATCCCGCCCTAAAATAGGTGGGAGATTATGGTTTGGCTGAGAGACATTACATTGTAGTGAGTGCCAATAGATGATGGTAGACACGCCTGATTGGCGGTGTTAGACACACCTTATGGGTGGTGTTAGACATGCACAATAAGTTGTACTAGACACCACCCTTTGATGGTGCACCCCCTAATAAAATGTGCTGCACACGCCTGTGATCGCAATGCAGACCACCCTTTCCTATGCCTCAGGCATATACAGTATTTAGCCATAGTAGTGACACTTCCAGGTGAGATACACTGGACTCTCAGTGACTGGGCACCTGGGAAGCATCGGCAGCTGCAGTAACACAATCATTACAGGGGATAAATAAAAGAGAAGGGGAGGTTTCTTTTTTTTTGGGTGGGGGGGGGGGAGTGGTAATGGGAAGGTACAGTTCTTATAAATTTGTAGAGAGTGAGGCATAGACAGAGGTTTGGGGATGATTAATATACCTTCTGCCAAAACCCCTTCTCTATTTGCCTATTAATAACTCCCACACCCCAAACCTTATCCATGTAAATTGGTACTATTCTGTGGCCGCATAAAGCGACACCATTTTATTTTTGATGCACATCTGCGAAACGCACTGTCCCCTTTTCAAAGACAGTGGGGGGCCCAATTCTCTTTCTGGCACTGGACACCAAAATGTCTACTTACGTCACTGCATGGGAGTTATAATCAGATAATAGACGGAAATGTATTAACGTTTGGAGAGAGATAAATGAGAGACAGAGATAAAGTACCAATCAGACATTTAAGGCCCATGCACACTAGGAGATTTTCATTTCCAAAGATTTTCACTAAATCTCTGCTAAGGTCCATACACACTGGGCGACTATGCCCAGCCTGTATGGACAGCGATGATGTCAATCATCGCTGGGGGGATAGCCGCTCAGTGCATACACTCTGAGCGGCTTTCCCCCTGCCCGGCGCCGACGGAGGTGGGAGGACGGTGTTGCATAGCGCAGTGCTATGCAATGCTGTCCTGAAAGCCGCTCATCTGCTGGTATAACCAGCAGACGAGCGGCTTTCCCGGCGATGATGCGGGAGCGCACAGCAGCGCTCACCGCTGGGGCATACACACTGGGCGGCTTTGAGCTGAAAGCCTCTCCAACAGGCTGTTTTGAGCGGCTTTCAGCTCAAAGTCGCCCAGTGTGTATGGGCCTTTTAGATATATCTTTCACCAAAGTAGTGCGTACACACTAAGATATTTTCCCAAAGAGCAAGACATTTTCAGGAGGTGAAAGTCTTTGCTGAAAAGCTTTCATTATAAAAGGCTATTTACATAATGGGCGGGGTTTAAATTCCAAGGGTGGGAGGAGGGGCCATTTTATTCACTGCATTTGTGTTCTTGTCGCCTGTATCAGAAATCCATTCACCTTCACCAGCAATGTATACGTTACCGCCATAACAAAATATACATTGGGGGGTAGTGGCGGTGGTTACAATACCACCTATTATCAATAACATTGGTGGCGGTAACATCGGTGGCGGTAACATATACATTGCTGACCTGTGCCAGCAATGTATATGTTACTGCCTATTAATGTATACATCAATAACATTGGTGCGCAGTGGAAGCGGTAACATATACATCGCTGGCCTGCACCAGCAATATACAGATGGAGTGCCTCCCATACAGCTCCAGCCTTTTTTTATTTTTATTGAATAGCAATGCACAACAAACAATATATCCCTTACATAATTCATAAACCTGACATACCTAATCGGAAAACTTAAATACAATAACCAGAAAAGGTCTTATAATGATTTTTTATCCATCAGGTTATCAAGTATGCTCAATACAGGGCCGGGGCTCAACACTTAGGCATACCCTGTACTTCCGGGTTCGCAAAAGAAAGCCATTGATAGGTGGATTTCCACCACCTGACACAAACATGTGACGGGTCACGTGATCGATCACATGATCAAGCTTCAGCCACACATGGGCGCAGAAATATGACATGGTGCAGCATAATGATGATGCGCCGATCACGTGACACGTTGCAATGCCCCCTGGGACGACGGCGCCGATCACGTGATACAACAGATAGGATTATGGGCAGAATTTGCCGATCACGTGATGCGCCGCCGAGCATCATGGGAAGGTTGTCCTAATGTGATTGACTTAAGCAATCAGCGATGTCTAATAGAACAGACCAACCCCTCATAATATCAGTGAAAGCCTGAGATAGGCTAATATGGATGTCAATCAGGGGAATGTAAGGATCTGACATCAGAGGAATGTCATGTGACCACAAACAACACACCTGATTGGTGGCCTGATATCAATAAATATTTCTTAGAAAGGGCACCCTGGTTGGACTTGAGGAAGCTGCATGGGCAGTGAAACATGTGTTGGCTAGATCTATATTGAATGTCAATTAGCAGAATTGTAATAATCCTCAAATGTATTTAGATATTTAAACTTTCCCAATATGTGCTACACTGAATGAATTTTGATGCTATGTTCTTCTCTCTGTGAACAGCAGAGGGCACCCCTGCCTGTGAAGTATTTAAACTAGTATTGTGCTGGGACTCTCTAGATCTGTTCACATAACAATTATTAGGTGGCAATAATAGAAGCAAGATTGCCAGAATTAGTAAAACCACCCGGTCCCCGATTTAGGTGACTGTACTTAATTGTTGGTACATGAACATAACATTTAGTACACTTCCAATATATTTAATTTCTTCCTGTATATAATACACTGACCAGGAAATAACCTAGTGCTATGTTCCCTTTATAAACAGAAGAGGGCACCCTTGCTGACAAAGCATTTAAACTAACATACAGCCAGGGCTCTCTAAATTTGTTTATAAAATACCTATTAGGTAATAATAATAGAGGCAATTGTGCCAGAATTATTAAGACCACCCGTTCCCTGGTCCAGGTGACTGTATCCATTTGTTGGTACCCGAACATAGTACAGGGGATATTCATATATCCACTCCTGGGCCTTGTATATAAAAGTGCCTAGGACCCCTCAGCGGACCAGCAGAGGGTAGTAAAATAAGAGTCGGACGCAGACCGCAGGTAAGAAGGGGGGGCAGGTTAGGTGGGGGGCGCCGAATAAACGTGCGGCGGGGGGGCGATAAATAGTTAGTTACGCCCCTGAACTGTTCACTTATCAGTTCCCACTCACCCCGTAATTCTCAGTACCTACTCATTTAGATTTCCACCTTTGCACTTTAAAGCAGTGCTGTATATTTTGTGTATTTGAGATTTTTACATGTTTTTATGTCGTGTTTTAATGGAAATGTATTAAATTTAGGAGTGCTTTAAAAAAACGTACTTCACTATTGCATACATTTTTTTCTCATTTCTATGTGAACTGTCACCGGAGAGATCCAGGTGAAATCAGGATTCCAAGCGCTGGATAAGTCTGATTTCCATATTTTTTTTGTGGTGTTGGTGAAGGTTTAGAGGGACCTTATTTTGGAATATTAGGCTACTGGCTGCTGGATGCGCGATATACCATTCTATTAACCCATCCAAATTTTGTTTCATGTTTAGAGCAGAGAAGGGAAAGGGGGGACATGATAGAAACCTTCAAATATATCAAGGGTTTTAACAAGGTACAGGGGGAGACATTCTTCACAGGAAGAGGAGCAACAGAACACGAGGACATGCACTGAAACTAGAGGGAGGAAGATTCAGGGGAAATGTTAGAAGGAATTACTTCACAAAAAGGGTAGTAGATAAGTGGAATAGCCTCCCATCAGAGGTGGTAGACGCAAATACAGTAGTACAATTTAAACATGCTTGGGATAAGCATATTGATATCCTTACAAAAAAATAAGGATCAAATATGGTTTGAGGTAACATGTTTAACAAAGGGGCAGACTAGATGGGCCAAGGGGTTCTTATCTGCCGTCAAATTCTATGTTTCTATGTTTTGAAAACTTGTTTTTTAAACAAATAAATTATATTTGTGTGTATTTCATGTGTTTAATGTGTTTGTACAACATAAATGCAAGATACTTCAAAATACATCATTGAAATATTTAAATATTCAGAAATACGGAATAATCCGTTATCCAAAATTCTCCTGATCCCGAGCATTTTGGATAAGGGATACTCAACCTGTACGTATTCTAAAGGCCCCCATCCACTACAGCGAGGCGTACTTTGAATATAATACCCCACCATCTCGCCTGGTTGCTCCCCGGCAGCAGGATCACATTCGAAACATCATATGCAATATATAGTATGTGTTCCTTTTCCTGGCTGGGGGATCCGATGGATCATTGGTGCAGCAGTGACGATCTTCAGCTCCAATCTTATGTGCACGGGACAGCACATTGGATCGGAATTGGAGATTAAACACATGCAATTTGGGCCCTTTTCATCTGATTCCTTGACCTGATCCCTCGGAATCTGATAAAAAGGGCCCAAAATTCACTAGTGGTAGGGGTTGATACATCTTCCTGATAGTTTTCTGCTTAATAGAGGTTTAATTACAAGATGCTGAACTTATAAAAGGTTTTGGGTGAGATTTAATGGGATGAGAGATTCAGAAAGTGAGAGATTTGGTGAGAAATCTCCAGTCTTTTTAAAGCGGCAATCATTTACACTGCAAAATCAAACTGGTTTAGCAGTGTAAACAGCGGCGTAACTACGTTTTGGGCGCCCCCCCGCCGTTAGGGGAGGGTGCCCCCCGCCGCCCATGCAAACCCCCCCAATCCCCCGCAGCCTTCCCTTTCGCGCTGGTCCCGACGGCTCCGTTCTTCTGCTGAGGACCACCACAAAATGGCCGCCCCCATACAGCAGACAGTTTCTGAACGGAGCCGCCGGGACCAGCGAAATAGGTAAGCCTGCGGGGGATAGGGGGGAGGTGTAACTATAGCACCGCAGTCCCCGGCGCCCCCATATGCACAGCGCCCCCCTGCGGTGGCGGGGGCTGCGGTGCTATAGTTACGCCACTGAGTGTAAATGATTGCCGCTTTAAAAAAACTGGAGATTTCTCACCAAATCTCTCACTTTCTGAATCTCTCATCCCATTAAATCTTACCCTTTGTTTTAAAGAAAGTGTGATCAAACTCAGCTTCTCTACAACACTATTCCACTGCGATACGGCAGGAAGAGCTGAATCCTTTCTGATTTGGTGGAATGCAAGGACGGAAAGATGGAGGTGACACAGCAAGTGGTGGGCCCCTTTACTAATGTGTGTGGTAGACTAAATTAAATATTCTAAGTTCTTGCAGCGCCTCTAAAATATCAAAAAGGTAGGTCCATGCCACATGTTATTGGGTATGTGTTTCATTCAGCATCCTAATATCACCAAGCCTGTTTCATAATATAAAGGGGGAAATTTACTAAGATAATTTTGTGAAAAAAAATTGTATGTTCATAGGAAAATACAATTTTTTTCCCCGTATTCGTATTGATGGGATATTCGGATTTGTATTTACAAATACGAATGAATACACCATTGAATGAATACGACAGAAATCACCATTCAAAAGAATGGTGATTCCTGATTTACTAAGCGGCCGTATTGAAAATACGGCCGCTTACTGGGGTAAAATGCCCACGAATAGCGGGCCAAATTCCGGAAGGAAAATACACTTTATTTTCCTGTCGTATTTGCAGCCTTCAGTGTAAAAAAATAAAAATAAAAAATTATTGAAAAAAAACAGCGCGGGGTTTCCCCCACAGCCGTAACCAGCACCAGGCTGAAAGAGCCGGGCTGGTAATAAAAAATCAGGAAACCCGGCAAATAGGGGTTCCCTGATCTTTTAAAACCAGCCCCAGGCTCCAGGTCCGGTTCCCAAAATACGGGGAACAAAATGACTAGGGGTCCCCCATATTTTAAGAACCAGCCCCAGGCCAAACCAGCCAGCAGGGTAATGTCATAGCCGGGGGACACTTATTATATAAGTTCCTGTGGCCAAAACATTAACCCTACCGACCAGTCAGCCTGGCCAGGGGCCCTGGGGTAGTGGGTAACCCGCAATAAAGGGGTCCCCCCCTCCAAGACTTACCTGACCAGGCTGAAGCCTGGTGCTGTCCCCGGTGACCCTGGAGCGGTGGTCACCGGGCTGATTCGGTGTAAAAAAAAGAATAAACTACTGTTTAATACTGTGGAACTATGAGTCCCAGCAAACCTCCCCCACAAGCTGGGATTTGGAGAACCACAAGTCCCAGCATGCGGGGCATTAAAGGGCCCGCTGGCATTGTAGTTCCACAGTATTAAATATAGTTAAATAAACACACACATACTGATGCTTACCTATCTTGAGCCCGTAGGTAGCCCTCGGTCTTGGTCTGGTGTCCTGGTCCAGGTCCGTGTCGGCATCCGGGTCCATGTCGGCGTCCATGGTGGGAAAAAAAGGTGGAGCGCTAAGTGGATCAATTGGATATCACTAATTTATTTGTATAAAAATATTTAAAAAAACAAGCAGTTTTTAGCAAGACAATAATAATAGGTCAGTAACAAAAAACAATATAAAAAAATTACATATATAATATATAGGACAAGGAAGACAATACTTATGTCTCTGCGTAGCTGCCTTTGTGTCCCTTGGGATAAGGGGGGGAAAAGACTCTCCGGATAGTGCACTACCGAATTGGTGGTTAATAATATGCCGTCCTGGATGGTGATAGAAGACGCTGGAGGATGCTCTGGTTCCCAAAAAATTGGGGTCCTCACTAGGTTGCGCTGATCCCAGTAGTGGATGAAACCTGTGGTTAATTTTCTCGCTGGAGGAAGATCTGTATACCTTCAGAATAAAGGGTCCTCACGATGGTGCGATATTGGATATCCACAGGATACAAATTGATGACTCCCAATTTGGAGATAGCAATAGGAATGGGATCCGGAGGGTGGCAATGAAAGGGAAACTTCCAGGAGAGTGGATGGCAAGAAGTGGGGGTGGGGGGCAGAAGGCAGAGTTGAAGGTTCATCCCGGTCCTTTATTCAATAAAAGCAAGTGCTGCCTAACATGTTTCACCGTGACCTCACGGCTTTATCAAAGGTAAGACGTCCATGGTGGCTTCCGGGTCCATGTTGCCGTCTGGGTCCGGGGTCCGAAATAATCCATAGGGGACCTGTGGAAGCAAATTCTACTTACAAGTCTCCTCCGGCGAAGATCTGTCCTCTTCTCTCCTGAAGTAGTCCAGGTCTTCGCAAAAAAATAAATCACGAGTGTCCCTACGGTCCCCTGCCACGAAATGAACGGGTAAAAAAATCGCATCGGATCGCATTGCATATATCGGCCGATATCACATCCGATATATCGTCCGCCGTGAAACTAAACAAGTACCGATAAATGTTTATGTATGTACCCAGCTCTGCACCTAAAGTCTAGGCGTATATGAAGAGAAGAGCTACTGAGCAATCTCACTTTATGTATATGTATTTATATATATATATATATATATATATATATATATAGTACAGGTGTAGAGCTTTTAGATCCACAAGGAGCACTCACCAACAAAATCAATGTAACTGTAATGTTACTTTCGTGGGTTAATTACATCTTACTTTTTTCATGTTGTAGTCGACGTTTCGGCCACTAGAGGGCCTTTGTCAAGACAGGTTATAGCACACGACCTCACAGCTCGGAAGTTCCCAGTTTCATCTCTACTCATTGGGGAATGGGGATGTAAAGGGGACTAAGCAATTAGGAATAAAGGAAAATGAGCCTACAAGCTGACAGTTGTTCTTGACACATCTTTCTTTAATGCTTCTTCTTCTGCAAAAGCCTTCACTCCACGCAAGAGGAGTGTGGTATGAATCACCGAGAATCGGGATCCCGACAGTCATTTTCCCGACGTCGGGATCCCAACTGCCTGGTCTCAGACAGCGTGGCCAGTGCAACAAAGCCCCTTGCGGGCACGGTGGCGAGCTATGCTCGCCACCTATTCTATTCTCCCTCTATGGGGGTCGTGGACCCCCACAAGGGAAAATAACCGACGGCCGTCGGGAACCCGGCTGTCGGTGTTTTAACAGTCGGGATCCCGACCGGCACCCCGCAAGAGATGCATTCACATTTTTAAAAGGAGATATGGAGCAAACTTTAAAGCACAAAAAAAGCACTAATGCAGTGGTTCCCAAACTGTGTGCCTAGGCACCCTGGGGTGCCTCAGGACACTTGCAGGGGTGCCTTGGGTTGGTGGACCAGGATCAATTCATATTATTTATGGTCAATGTAACAGGCAAAACCAATGCTTGTGGCTGCCAATCATAATATACCAGGGTTGCCGACCCTCCCGGAATTTCCGGGAGTCTCCCGAAAATCGGGTACCCCCTCCCTGCCCCCGGAAGGGTGGGCAACCCTCCCGGATTCAGGGGGGACCCCCGCTGACCCCCGGATCGCGGCATTAAAATGCCGCAATCCTCGGGTCTCAGAGGAGGGGGCGGAGCTAAAACGGCACAATCGCGTCATTTTAGCCCCGCCCCCTCCATGGAGATCCCTGAATTCGATGCTTTTCACAGTAAGGGGCGGGGCTTAGTGATGTCACTCGTAAGCGGCTGCTGAAACTCTCCTCTCCGGGCTTCTCCCGGAGAGGAGAATGTTAAAGTCGGCAACCCTGTAATATACTGTATGTGGACAAACAGAAGCAAATCCTATCCCTCACCAGATAACTGTGACATATAAACACAATGCACTTTAATATAATATTTTTTTTCTGAATTTCTGTATAAGAAGCATTTGGCCTAGGGGTGCCTTGAAAATAGTTTGATGCTCTAGGGTGCCGTGATTCAAAAAACTTTGGGAACCCCTGTACTAATGAATAAAAGCTGCAAACACTAGAGAGTTCATGATCATACAGTATTACATACAGTATATTATTTTCTAAATGTTTCTCTTCAGCATTCATATTATTAAAATGTGTTATCTAGGCTGAGAGCATGCTGGGAAAATTAGTTCCACAACAGCCGGAGTGTAACATAATAGTGTTTGTACATTCTTCAAAATGTACTAGCAAGTAGCAGCTATATTGAAATCTTCTCCCACAGTTTATTTTCTCTGTGTACGTGAATTATAGTGAAATGAAAGTTTACAAAACTCTCATGTGGGAGAAGATTAGGGTACAAACCGTAAATGCCCAAAGTCGCTAAAGGCCATACACACTGGGCGATTTTGAGCTGAAAGCTGCTCAGTTTTGTCATTTGGCTGCTTTCAGCTCAAACGCCGCCCAGTGTGTACAGGCCAGCAATAAGCAGTGAGTGACAGGGTCGGTGGCTTTCCATAGTGTCCTGCTCTGCAAAATTGTCCACCCCTGGGAAAATCGCTCAGAATGTCGAAAATCGCTCTGTGTATATTCCAGGGTTGCCGACTTTATTATTCTCCTCTCCGGGAGAAGCCCGGAGAGGAGAGTTTTAGCAGCCGCTCAGGGGGCGGGGCTTAAGCGTGACATCACTAAGCCCCGTCCCCATTATGCTAAACCATCGAATTCAGGGATCTCCGTGGAGGGGGCGGGGCTAAAATGACGCGATTGTGTCATTTTAGCTCTGCCCCCTCCTCTGAGACCCGAGGTGTGCGGAATTTTAATGCCGCGATCCAGGGGACAGCGGGGGACACCCCTGAATCCGGGAGGGTTGCCCACCCTTCCGGGGGGCCGGGAGGGGGACCCGATTATCGGGAGACTCCCGGGAATTCCGGGAGGGTCGGCAACCCTGGTATATTCTCCAGCGCAACAAACTGCACATCGCTAAAACCATGACTAGATATTGATTGCATACAGTCAAAATGTAGTCCGATAGCCAGTGTTGTCACCAAAGAACACTGGTCTGCACAGGTCGCTCAAAACACATCGCAGGTGCATCGCATGTGTGTCAGTGATGTATACTGAGAGATCTGTACTAAGCGTGGCGCTCAGCAAAGGGCTTACGTTTTCTGTAGCTGTGTCTCAGCTTCTGAAATCTAATGTTGTACAATTAATATGGTAGATTGTTGATTTCATGTTAAAAACACTCAGTGGTACATAGGACCTTATTCAGACCTGTTTGTAGGACAAATTTGTTCTCAAATAGGGCAAAACCATGTGCACTGCAGGTGGGGTAAATGTAACATGTGCAGAGAGAGTTAAGGCCCCCATACACAGGTCCGATTTGTCCTGTTTTCATCTGATTCTGACGGATCTGATAAAATGTTGCCAAATAGGATGTGTTTTGACATCCGATCCCATGCGCATCAGCATACCTCCCAACTTTGCGAGTGCAGGAGGCGGGACGCTGCTGCGCGCGCAAATATTTGGGGGTGTGGCCTAATTTGGGGGTGTGGCCTATACTTGCGGCTCTCCCATGAGGCCACGCCCCCATTTTGCCGCTATGGGGGCATGACCCAGAGGCTCTGTGAGCCTCTAGCCATGCCCCCAGTCCCCTGGCTGCGGGAATAGACGCTGTGCGCATGCACACAGCGTTTATTCCCCGCTGTTTAGCAGCTGACAGGGGGGACTCCCAACAGCCCCCCCACACCGCGGGACATTGCCGCCCGCGGGTGGGACAGCGGGACCGGCCCTGATAATCAGGACTGTCCCGCTAAAATCGGGACTGTTGGGAGGTATGCATCAGATTGGATCCAGAGATCAGATGTGCTGCACATCGGGTCTCTGGATTTGGCCCCCTCCTGGCGGCGGGGAATGGGCTCGCATACGATACATGGCAGCTCCTGCAGCCAGGGAATACCTGTGTGCATGTTCTATTGTTCAAAATAAACACGGTGCGATTTGAACTAGACGCAATGCGATTTGAACTAAAACCTACAAAACGCATGTGAGAATCGCACCGTGTGTGTGGGCACCTTCACTCTCTCTCTGCACATGTTACATTAGCATCGCCTGCAGTGCATGGTTTTGCCCATTTTGATAGATTTGCCCAATGATCCAGTCTGTATTAGGCACATAAACCACAGATCCGATACCTATTCAGAGCTTCACTCCTTAAACTCAGGCACCTTGTTAGAGCGACCTCTTGTGGATACTATAAATATAGACTGATACATTTTCCAAACATTTGTTTGAGAAATTTGCCTAATCTTAGCTCTTTGTGGAAAAGGAGTTTTAAAAGCTAATCACATTAAATCTGCAATGTGTCATGCATATAGATATATAGCACCATATAAATCACCAAAGGCCACCTTTATTTAACCATGTTTCTCTAGTCTTGATTTCAATTAAATGTTTTCCTTACGGTGTCCTGCAGGTTGAGCTTAGCAGCAGGACCACTGGGGTTTGTGCATCACAGGAATAGGCTGCTGCACAGCACCTGCATGGTGGATGAAATGTACGGACTTTCACCTGATCACATAACACTAAGCGGTACTTCTTTACTTTCACGGCGCCAGCATGGCGCCGTGCTACTTCCGGGTTACGCTCGCCACAAACTATGTAAAATAAACGAAGTTAACGCCATGCTAACATGGATAGTTCATACCTCCACTATCCATGTTGGCATGGAGTTGATTTTAAATAGCATGGCGAGCGTAGCGAGCCACCGAGCCCGCAGCGTGGGCGAGCGAAGCGAGCCCCGCAAGGCGCCGTGAAAGTAAAGAAGTACCCACCAAGCTTTTCTGCTGCGCCAGAACATTTGTGCATTTGACTTGTTTGGGGCTGCATACCACGCAGGGTTACACTTGACTTCTCCAGTACACAAAAAGGGTGACACTGCACTGCTCCAGTCACTGCATAAACACAGGGTTACACCACACTGTTTCTGTATATACAGGGTTACACTACACTGTATAGAGGGCCATACCATATAGTTTACACTGCATAAGGTTATACCAGCACTGCATAGTGTTACACCATATAGTTTACACTGCATAAGGTTACACCAGCTACTGCTTAGGATACTCAATGAAAAACAGCAACCTCCCACATTTCACCTAGCCGACATTATGTAGCTGAATGAGAGATAGATACATTTACCATGAATCATCCGTACCATTTCCCAGCATTGGTGATAAGACAGTACGGATGGTGTAATGGTTAGCATTACGGCCTCACAGTGCTGAGGTCATGGGTTTGATTTCCACCATGGCCCTAACTGTGCGGAGCTTGTATGTTCTCCCTGTACTTGCATGGGTTACCTCCGGGTACTCTGGTTTCCTCCAACGATCCAGAAATAGACTGGTAGGTTATTTGGCTCCCAACAAATTAACCCTAGAATGTCTGTGCGTGTGCGTGTGTGTGTTCATGTGGTAGGGAATATAGATTGTAAGCTCCACTGGGGCAGGGACTGAAGTGAATGTTCAAATATTCTCTGTACAGCGCTGCGGAATGTGTGTGCGCTATATAAGAAACTGCTAATAAATAAGACACAATGATCCCTATGGCTATTTATATGGAACCACATGTAAAACACAATAGATGAACAATCCCTGACACGTGTCAGTGACTTTCTTTAGCAAGTACAGCTCATGATACACCTACTGTTCTTCTACCATCCTTATATTTGCCAATTGCATTCAGTCAATCCTCTACTTTCACCTCTTTGTCATTTCATTAATCTGCTGGTTTTCGTTACTGTCTATTTTTTCAAGACAGCTTCTAGGGTAGAAAACAACACGACAGGGGCGGACTGGGAATTGACAGTGGCTCTAGAAACTTTTGTAGAAGAGGCCTGACATGGGCAGCACCAGAGGTATAACATGCTGCGTAGCCATATCAGCATCACTGAATGGCAGAGTTACAGTACTGCACAGATGGAATAACAGAATGCATGGGGACAATGCCGTGTAATGAGTACAGTGGGCTGTCTGCATGGGGTCACATGTCAGCGTACAAAACAGGAATTGGATATATGCTATCCCACCAGGGATCAGAACCCTATGGCCTAACCGGCCTGGTACGAGGGAGAAACAGTCCCAAAAATACTGGATTGTCCCCCCAAAATCTAGACAGTTGGGAGGAATGGGGTAGGAGGTAATGTTACAATGACATAGTGTCACATGTAAGTATTAAAAAAAAAAAAATACCCTTTTAAAAATATGTTTTTAACATTATATAAAAACAAATACAACGTTTTGAGGGCCTTTACTGTATGGAAACAGGTTAGTTAAGTAAAATGGAACTTTACATATCTTTGCTATTATATTTACAGTACCTTGTTTATTTCCCGTGTGTTAGGCATGCTGTGCTCCTAATATTATTAATTACTACTCCAATAGTAACAGTTTGTTGCTCTTGTATCTAGCAGACAGGAAGGCGGAGTGCTTGCCTTGGGGTATTGTGACCTATGCTTCCTGCATCCTAGATACACATATACAGTGCACTGTACAGTACTTTCTCAGAACACCATACCTGCCACTACCTACAAGCAGTGCACCAGGACAGTAGTGTCTGTCTCCTATGGCAGACTGCAATAGCAGTGCAGCCGTCAGGAAGGTAAGAAGCACAAGACGAGGTTTATAGATATTGTACCAGAGATAACTGAGTAAGGTGTGTCCTTTCCTATGAGGATTCTGTTTACTTTCCACGTCTCGAAATAACTGTCATACTCTTACAGTGTACAATGTGCAGAGGGTTACATCATGCAGAAATATACTGTATATATCTTATTGCTTGGAATAAGTTATTCTCAGACATGCTGAAATCAGGAGCTACACATATAACTGAACACTTTAAAAATATTTTTTTTTTAAACTACATCTTTATTACCCCTTTCACATTGTAAAGCTGGGTCAGACCCGGCTCCAGCACTTTCACACAAAACCCTGACAACTGACATTATACAGAGGGTTTAAGGCCCCCATCTACTAGTCATATTTGGCCTGTTTTAATCATATTCAATTTCAGATAGGGCAGTACGGATGGTGCAATGGTTAGCATTACTGCCTCACAGCATGGAGGTCATGGGTTCGATTCCCACCCTGGCCCTAACTGTGGGGGGGTTGTATATTCTCCCCGTACTTGCGTTGGTTTCCTCCCACAATCAAAAAATACATTGGTAGGTTAAATGACTTCCAACAAAATTAACCCTAGAATGTCTGCGTGTGCATGTACATGTGGTAGGGAATATAGATTGTAAGCTCCACTGGGGCAGGAACTGTTAAAATATTCTCTTTAAAGTGTTGCGAAATATATATGCGCTATATATAAGAAACTGTTAATTAATAAGCAACTGTTAATAAATAAATCTGACAGACTGATCTGAAGAACAAAGGTCAAATCTGAGCTCCCTCAGATCAGATGTGTAGCTGAGTCTTTTCTGTCTGATGTATCTGGTGGGAACAAAAACCTGGAAATGGGAGCAACTGACAATCAAAAAATTGTTTCCAAACACTTGAAAACAGACAAAGAGTCCTAGAGACTCGAAACGCGTTGGACCAGGACTGCTGCTACTACCTAAGGACCCAGCCCAGTGCTAAACCTGTGGAGCCTGCAGGGTGGATCTTTTTTGGGGACACTCTGCTTTTGCCATCTGTGGCTCCACCACCTACACTGGGTGAGAGGGATTCATTCATGTCATTTGTTCATATTGTGCTTTATCTTTGATGTTTTTTTATGTGATGATTTTACCTTTTTACCAATAAATTACCCGTTACCTATTTGCGCCCAAGGAATTATTCAATTTCTTCTATACCAGTTCACATTGGGGTGTCCTGGAAAACACCCAGAATCATTCCAGGGAGACCCAGTTCATTTACCAAACTTGAAAACAGACAGTGGTCAGTCAGACAAATTGTTTAATCGTTCCGATATAACAAATTTATCAAAGCATATTTTTTTTTCTGTTTTCCTGCATGTTTGGAAATTTTTGATTGTCATATGCTCAAATACATTTCTAGGTTTTTGTTTCCACCAGATAGATCAAACAGAAAATCTGGACGTGTGTACGCACCTTTAGATCCATCTGACAAAAAAAATACAGTATGAAGTGAACAGAGCTCAGATTTGACCCAGGGTCAGATCAAATATCTGGGAGGGTTCAAGGGAAATCTGAATCGTTTTGTAGCTTCAGTTATATCTGCGTAGTGGATGTGGGGCTTTACCCTTATAACCGCGGTCGAATTGCCGGGTTGGTTGACCTGGGTTTTAAGCTGTGGTGCTTTCACACAGCACCTCAACCTGGGTCCATACATCACCAACCCGGCAATAAGCCTGGTCCGAGGCGCGATGTGAAAGGGCCTATAAATGTAATGCTGGCAGGAATCTCCAGGTAGCGTCACCTGTCCTATTATGTAAAGCCTCACACAATAAGTCAGGTAACATTACCCGAGAAAGCCTACTGCCAAATTTTCAATTGTAAATGATTCATGTCTCGCACCTCAGGGTGGAAACATTAGATTGTACAAATAATCCTAATGCCAAAGGGATTTTTTTGGTGCTGATCCAGAGAGGAATTGAACCTTTCCTGACTGTTCCGCATTGTTCAGCAGGAAGTAAATGTGTGAAGATTCTTCTGCCAGCCTGCAACAATCCATACCCTGAGGGGTCTATACACTAAGGGGGACATTTATGTATATGGCCGATCCCCGTATAGACGGGTATAAACAGGGTAGGCCGTATATATGGCCCGAAAGTACAAACGGAGAATACAGCTAATTTACAAAGCTGCCGTATTCTCCAGATTCAGATCTTCCGATGTCGTAGCCATTCATATTTAGTGACTGTATTTCTGGCTGCCAAAAACATACGATGTGGAAACATCGCACAGATCAGTTACATACATGCAATGCTGCCGTGTGTAAAAAATATAAAAAAAGAAAAACAGCCCAGGGCTCATTAAACAGCACCTGGTTGTAGATATTAAGGGGGCCAAAAAGGTGGGGTCCCCCCTGTATTTTATAACCAGGCTCATGGGCCGGTCCTGGTTCCCAAAATACGGTGGGTAAAGAGAATAGGCCCCCTGTATTTTGACAACCGGCACCGGGCCCAATCAGTCAGCAGGCTAATGCTGCAGCTGGGGGAAACTTTTTTATTTAACCCCTTCATGACAGAGCCAGTTTGTGCCTTCATGACAGAGCCCTTTTTTTCAAATCTGACATGTCTCACTTAAGTGGGGATAACTTTTTTTTGCTTTTACTTATCCCAGTGATTTTGAGATTGTTTTCTCGTGACACATTGTACTTCAAGTTAGTGGTAAATTTTGGTCGATACAGTCTGTGTTTTTTTGTGAAAAATACCAAAATATCGTGAAAAAATGGAAAATTTAGCAATATGCAAAATGTCACATTTTCTGCTTGTGAGACAAATAATCATACCACTCAAAATAGTTAATAACTAACAAAGACCATATGTCTACTTTATGTTGCAATCATTATTTCAACCTCCTTTTCATTTTTTTGGACACTAGGAGGCTTCAAATATGACTAGCAAATTCTCAAATTTTCAAGAAAATTTCAAACACTGATTTTTTTAGGGACCAGTTCAGTTCTGATGTGACTTTGAGGGACTTGTATGTGAGACACCCCCATAAATGATGCCATTTCAAAAACTGCACCCCTCACAGTATTCAAAACAGCATTTTGGAAGTTTGTTAACCCTTTAGGTGTTTCACAGGAATTAAAACAAAGTGTAGGTGAAATTTCAAAATTTCTTTTTTTTTGCAGAGTTTCAATTTTAATACATTTTTCTAACGAATACAGTAGATTTTACTAGAGAAATGTGACTAAAAATTGATTCCCCCAATTCTTTTGTTTTCAAAAATATCCTATATGTGGCCCTAGTGTGCACGTTGACCAAACCACAGGCTTCATAATAGAAGGAGCACCTACTTGATTTTGGAGCCTCCTTTTTATGAGATTTTTTTTTAGGCACCATGTAGGTTTCTAGGCACCATAAGTGCTAAAAGTTAGGAACCTCCCCCACAAGTCACCCCATTTTGCAATCTACACCCCTCAGGGAATTCATCTAGGGGTATAGTGTACATTTCAAACCCCCAGGGGTTTCACCAATTTTGGTACAACTGGGATGTGAAAATGGAAAATTAAATTTTTTTACACAAACATGCAGTTCTGGCTCAAAATTTTTCATTTTCACAAGGAATGAAGGAGACAAAGCACCCCAAAGTCTGTGCCCCAATTTCTCCCGAGTACGGCAATGCCTCACATGTGACCAAAAAATACCAGTTGGGCGCATGGCAGGACTCAGAAGGGAAGGAGTGATTTTTGGATTTGGCAGCACAGATTTTGGTGGAATGAATGGTGGGTGCCATGTTGCATTAGCAAGACTCCCAAAGCACCAATACAGTGGAACCCCCCCACAAGTCACCCCATTTTGCAAAGTACACCCCTCAGGAAATTCATCTAGGGGTATAGTGTACATTTCAAACCCCCAGGGGTTTCACCAATTTTGATACAACTGGGCAGTGAAAATGAAAAATTACATTTTTTTACACAAAAATGCAGTTCTGGCTCAAAATTTTTCATTTTCACAAGGAATGAAGGAGACAAAGCACCCCAAAATCTGTGCCCCAATTTCTCCCGAGTACGGCAATGCCTCACATGTGACCAAAAAATACCAGTTGGGCGCATGGCAGGACTCAGAAGGGAAGGAGTGATTTTTGGATTTTGGAGCACAGATTTTGGTGGAATGAATGGTGGGTGCCATGTTGCATTACCAATACAGTGGAACCCCCCCACAAGTGACCCCATTTTGCAAACTACACTCCTCAGGGAATTCATCTAGGGGTATAGTGTACATTTCAAACCCCCAGGGGTTTCACCAATTTTGGTACAACTGGGCTGTGAAAATGAAAAATTACATTTTCTTTACACAAAAATGTACTTCTGGCTCAAAATTTTACATTTTCACAAGGAATGAAGGAGACAAAGCACCCCAAAATCTGTGCCCCCATTTCTCCAGAGTACGGCAATGCCTCACATGTGACCAAAAAATACCAGTTGGGTGCATGGCAGGACTCAGAAGGGAAGGAGTGATTTTTGGATTTTGGAGCACAGATTTTGGTGGAATGAATAGTGGGTGCCATGTTGCATTACCAATACAGTGGAACCCCCCCACAAGTGACCCCATTTTGCAAACTACACTCCTCAGGGAATTCATCTAGGGGTATAGTGTACATTTCAAACCCCCAGGGGTTTCACCAATTTTGGTACAACTGGGCTGTGAAAATGAAAAATTACATTTTTTTTACACAAAAATGTACTTCTGGCTCAAAATTTTTCATTTTCACAAGAATGAAGGAGACAAAGCACCCCAAAATCTGTGCCCCCATTTCTACAGAGTACGGCAATGCCTCACATGTGACCAAAAAATACCAGTTGGGTGCATGGCAGGACTCAGAAGGGAAGGAGTGATTTTTGGATTTTGCAGCTCAGATTCTGGTGGAATGAATGGTGGGTGCTATGTGGCATTAGCAAGACCCCCGAAGCACGGTGAAATGATGAACCTAATAATCCATAGATGTGTGGTATATTTTGAAACACTCCTTTATACATAGGCCGGGTTTGTCGGGGCAAGTTTCACAGTGGAAAATAGTTTCCTTTCTTATTCCCTTTTTATAGCAAACTTTGCACCTTTTTTGTGTCCTGCCCTTTCTTGCAGTGGAGGGGATTTCGTTGGGAAAATGCTGCCCTGGTACAATACGGGGGCCAGTACTAGAAGTACTGGGGCCCTCTGCCTGCTGGTTCCCAAATATTAGGCCCTTTATGACTTCCTCTTGAAAGTGCATAAATGTCCCCCTCTGGCCGGTGGAACGGAATAGCACGTAAGCGTTATACAGTGCCATCTGGATGATATACACGGCCAGCTTCTTGTACCAGATATTTGTTTTCCGCAGGGCACTGTACGGCTTCAGTACCTGATCTGAAAGATCCACTCCGCCCATGTACTTATTGTAATCTAGGATACAATTTGGTTTTGAGGTGTGGGTACTGGTACCTCGTACAGGGATGGAGGTGGTACTGTCTCCATGAATTGTTGTCAGTATAAGGACATCCCTCTTGTCCTTATATTTGACCAACAACATATTTTCGGTGCATATTCCCCTGCTTTCACCCCTTCTCATTACTTGGGCAATGTGCGTTTTTGGGAGGCCTCTTTGGTTCTTACGCACAGTACCGCAAGCTGCTGTACCTCTTGAACCAAGGGCCTTAAACAGGGGGATGCTGGTGTAAAAGTTATCCACATAGAGGTGATAACCCTTATCCAGGAAGGGGTGCATTAAATCCCAGACAATTTTTCCACTAACACCTACGAGGGAGGGGGGGCATTCTGGCGGTTCAATTCTTGAATCCTTCCCTTCATATACCCTAAACTTGTGGGTGTACCCTGTGGTGCTTTCACACAGCTTATACATTTTTATGCCATACCTTGCCCTCTTACTGGGAAGGTACTGGCGGAATTTAACCCTTCCTTTAAAATGTATAAGGGACTCGTCGATGCTAATACATTTATCAGGGATGTATAGCTCTGCAAATTTGGCACTGAAATGATCAATGACCGGCCTGACTTTGAATAGCCTGTCAAAGGTGGGATCATCTCTGGGTGGGCACTGTGCATTATCGGTGTAATGTATAAATTTATGGATTGCCTCAAAACGAGCCCGGGGCATGGCCATACGGTAAAATGGGGTGCTGTACAGAACATCTGTACTCCAATATTGCCTAATTTGTGGCTTTTTTACTATGCCCATATGAAACACCAGACCCCAAAACGTCATCATCTCTACTGCATCTACAGGGGTCCACCTAGCAAATGATGACGTGGGGTTTTGAGCAATAAACTGCTGGGCATATAAATTAGTTTGGTCCACCATTAAATTTATAAAATCATCAGAGAAAAATAATTTGAAAAAGTCAATTTCTCTGAGACCTGTGGAATCAAATTGGATTCCTGGCATGGCCAAAAACTCAGGAACCTGGGGCTCAAAATTGTCTGGTGGTGGGGTCCATACGAGATCAATTATTGGGGGGGGGGGTCTCAGCTGCTCTACGGGGGCGTCTTTGAGGGGGTCCCTCATCACCAGAGGAGGAAGAGGAGCTTAAGACGAATCCTTCAAATTCCCCGCTTGCCTCACTGGCTGTGTCAGAATCAGAAGCAAGCATGGCATATGCCTCCTCCACTGAATACATTCTTCTGGATGACTGGGATGACATTTGGGATGACATTTTTATTTTTGTGTTACTGGTAGTGAAATGTTTCAACACGTGTATAGTGTAGGGGAGGGTACAAACTTTATTTCAACCCGGGGGGTATGTAGTGTGTAGTGTGTATGTAGTGCAGAAAAAAAAAATACTTTATACAAAAAAAAAAAAATTGAAGGGGTTAAAAAAAAAAAAATTGAAGGGGTTAAAAAAAAAAAAATTGAAGGGGTTAAAAAAACAAAAAAAAAGGTCCTGCGCCAAAAATTGAGCACAGATGTTGGTCAGTAACGTCCGTCACTGAACAGCGCTCAAAGGCAACAGGAATTTGATCAAAAAAAAAAAAATAGATCAACCCTGTGCCGAAAAAGCTGATCAGTGATGTACGTCACTGATCAGCGCACAGTGGCCACAGGACACCCACACAAAAAAAAAAAAAGGTGATCAGTGATGCGACACTGATTACCAGTGAGGGGCAGCAGGTGCACAACCTTTGGTGCAACTGGCAGCAACTGACAGGTATATATAAAAAAAAAAAACCTCTGCGCCCCCAAAAAGTTGCTGATCACCTCAGATATAGTGATCAGCACAAAAGGCGGGGGTAGCAGACACAAAATATACACTCTCTATCACTCTCTGTCACTATCTCTCTCTATCTCTCTCTATCTCTCACTATCTATCACTCTAGGACACTGCAGCAGCAGCACTGACAGTTATATGTATAAAAAAAAACCTGCACCCCCAAAAAGGGGGGGTAGCAGACACAAAATATACACTCTCTATCACTCTCTGTCACTATCTCTCTCTATCTCTCTATCTCTCACTATCTATCACTATCTATCACTCTATGACACTGCAGCAGCAGCACTGACAGTTATATATATATAAAAAAAACCTGCACCCCCAAAAAGGGGGGGTAGCAGACACAAATCTCTCTATCTCTCACTATCTCTCACTATCTATCACTATCTATCACTATCTATCACTCTATGACACTGCAGCAGCAGCACTGACAGTTATTTATATATAAAAAACCCCTGCACCCCCAAAAAGGGGGGGTAGCAGACACAAAATATAGCTCTCTCTGTCACTATCTCTCTATCTCTCTCTATCTCTCTCTCTATCTCTCTATCACACTGCAGCAGCAGCAGGAAGTCTCAGGAAGTCAGATCCAGGAAGCGTCCAGCACGCTACAAGCAGTGATCAAGTGATCAGGTAAGGTATTTGCAAGGATCAGGTAAGTATTAGCAAGGATCAGGTCAGTATCACGGCAGACAGGCACGGTGACCGTTCTGCACGCTATTCCAGACCGGAATGGCGTCTGCAGCGCAGTCACCGTTAGTTTAAATGTCGCGCCTTGGCTGTGATTGGTCCGTGGGTCCCACGGACCAATCACAGCCTTGGGGACAGGTGGGGTGAGGGTGGGGTGAGGTGTCATCGTCACCGATGACCCCCTCATGCCCCCTGACGCCCGGCGGTGATTGACACCTGTGTTACCGAGCGTCTGATTCGCTGGTAACACAGGAAAACGCTGTGAATGGCTGTTCACACTGAACAGCCAATCACAGCGATCGCCGACGGGGGGGCGGCATCGCAGCCCCCCCTGGGCACGCAGGGACATGTCTGCTGTCAGGGACAGCAGACATCGTCCCTCTGTCACTGCGTCTCGAGACGCAGTGACAGTTTAAAGTCATGACGTATATATACGTCATGTGTCGGGAAGTACTTCCCGGCCATGACGTATATATACGTCAAATGTCGTGAAGGGGTTAAGTTCCCCCAGCCAAAGCATTAACCTCTGACTGGTCAGCCCAGGCAGGGATCCTAGGGGAGTGGTGATCACCCCAATATAGTAACCCCCCTCCAGAACACCCCCTTATCGGGCTGAAGCCCGGAGCTATCCTCATTGCCCCTGGGCGGTGGGCACGGGGCCAAAATGTGTAAAAATTACACTAAAACTATTGGGTTAAGCTGTGGAACTACAAGTCCCAAAAAGAAAAGTGACTAAGGAAGAACAAGTGGGGTTTTGGGGCTCACTTGACAAATAATTGATAAATGAATAATGTATCAATTACAAGTACCCCCAAACCCCACTTGTTTTTCTTTTCAGTTATATTGCTGAACTTTTTGGGGATCACCTCCAACCAGGTACCGCAGGGGATTGCCATTATTGCGGTTTTATGTTGGTTTCCTATGATTACTTGTCTTTAATCCAAATGTCAGTGCCAATCCTTACCTATATTATACATGAACTACAAGTCCCAGCATGCAGGGCATTGGAGGGCCCACTGTTACTTGTAGTTCTACAACTTAACCTATAGTCAAAAAACTCACAGACACAAAGAAAAATCAAACTTTAATTCATACTACAATCACTCATACATACTTACCTATAGGTTCCAAAGTAGGCAGCCCTCTTCTCCATGTAAAAATCCATAGGGTACCTGCGCAAATAAATTATATTCACCATCCAATCCGGCATAGATAACATCCTCTTCTGTCCATGTAGGCATCCAGGGGTTAATAAAACAAACCACTGTCCCGATACCATTAAGAACTGGAGAAGCCCCAAGTGTGCATGTGGGGGGAGGATTCCTGGGATTTTAGTTCCACAAACCAATCGTTTTTAATCCAACTTTTACACATTTTGTCTATAAGCCCAGTGAAGTTACCTCCCTCTGTGTGAGATCCTGTACAGAGCAAATATAACCAGAAAATTCTGATGTTTACTTCTTCATACTGGAATAGGGACTAAAGAAGGGGGGGGGGGGGGCAGATTGAGGACGGACAGGGCGCGTTCGCATTTCCTAGGTGTACACATGAAAATGCTGGGTGCACCTAGGAAAATGCTGGGCATCCCCATGCCACGGGGGTGAGTGGAAGACATCACAAGAAGCTACTTGTTACATTCTCGGACAAGTAGCAGTTACAGATGTGAGCCTGCAGCACAGTCCAATATTCAAAAAGGAGAACCACACCTAATGCCACTCCAAGCATCACTGTCCTGGACTCACTGGCAGATGATGTGACCCTCCTCTTTGAATTTTGGACTCTGTAACTGCCACTGGCAGGGGAGTCCAGGAATAGAGCATTTTGTACCTAAGGAATGGGTCATGTTGGAGGGTATGCGACCGTCAAATGATTTTGCCCCCGTACGCACCCTTGTGAATACAAACGGGAATGTATGCGCGGTGGTGGGCATTCCGTCGGCTGGCAGGCGGCATTAGTTGGCAACTAAATTACAGGTAAAAATAAAATCACAATGTAGAAGTTGCCAGGGCCTAAACAAAGTGTAGAATTTCTTTTGGCCTTTGTTGAGCCATTTTCCCACAGTATTTATGGCCAATATAGTCATTAAGCATTTGGCCTCAGGAGCTTTCAGAACACAAATACATGTCATGTACAACTGAAGAATATTGTATCAGCTCAGATTTATTAGAAATACTTCTGCCATGTGGTGAACCAGTATATAATACAGATATAAAACACACGAAACATGGTGGATTACGGTTTTCCAATAAAACTTTGCACGTTTTTTTTGCACTTAAAAAAAAATCCTGTGAGTGCCGCCTATATTTGGATACTGGATAAGTAAGATTGCAAGATCTGAGGTGGAGGGCACCGGGTATTTAACAAGCACATTCAACCAACAGAGTGCCGGGCAACATTGGGCTTATATATATTTTCTGGACCTTGATTAAAATAAGAAACTACTTGCCTACCCCTGGTCTATAGGAACACCTAGCGTTTCATGGGCGTTCCTAAGGAAACCCGGCTAGGACGCTGGTGCAGGGGGATGTCAGCTGCCCGCCTGCTTCCCGCACACTCACCATAGGTGTGTGCTCTGGAGAGATCATTTGATGGTTGCCGACCATCAAATTATTTCTCCTCCACACCTAAGGCTGCGAATGGATGATTATGCAAATCATCCATTTGCAGCGGTGCGGTGATTCGCAGGGGGGGGGGGGGGCGTGTCCAGGGTACTCGCAAGGCTGCCTTGCGAGTCAACGAGGATAAGGTGCACAGTCTGTACCATCAACCTCACTGTTTACTTATACATACACATAAAAACAGATTGAGTATGGCTAACAGAGAAAGGCAACAACATGAGCCACATAGCGAGTAGCTTGGAATGAAACCTGCAGCCAGATTACATATTTGCTGAGTGGTGCAGTGTACATAGAATTATAGGGGGCTGCTATAATTAAGGGGAGGGGTGCCCATTAATTATAATGCTTTCTGCACCCAAACAGGCAGGGATTAGCCATCTAATGTCCTGCGGAAGGTGCCCAAACTACCATTTAGACACCCAAACCGCAGACTTTTCATACATTTCTGCTCGCCACTGCAAGAAGCAATGTATCCCCCCACAGCACTTGCACCTGAAGGGAGCAACAACCAAATTCCTGTTTTGATTGCAGCGGCAGCTGTAGGGGGATGGGGCTGTTGTGGAATTGGACTGCCCACATAAAGCATACCATGAGGCTGCACCAAAATGAAATGGACCAGTGATAGATGGATGTCAATGTCCATACACACTGGGCGATTTTGCGCAGCATGTAAAGTATGGACAACGATGATGTGGAAATATTGCTGGGTTGAAAAACTCTCAGAGCGGTTTTTGCCCGTTTTAGCAATTTTCCCTGGAGTGGACAGCTTTCCATAGCAGGACACTATGGAAATCCATCCACTCTGTCACTCATCTGCTGGTTATCTGCCGGGCCAGCGATGATAACAAAAAGTAGATAAATCTGTTTTTACACCTTGGAAAACTTACATTTCTGACAATATGTCCATAAGTACCCACAACGACTCTACTTTGCCTATATTGCCATCCAAGGAGTACACACTGAGCTTTTATCTCACAAGCACAGAGGAAACATTATGTTGTAGAAGAGTCTGGTTTATGTCTTAAGTGTAATATACACCCAGGCACCTTTTCGCAAAACTTATGGTTCTGCAAGAAAATAAAACGCTTTTGGTATAAAATATTGGATTTGATTAGATATCCCTTTAGAATTACAATTTCATTAGATCCATTGTCCCTTCTGCATGTTGACTTTCATAATTGGAAACTTGATATGACACAAATACCTAATCCCTTTATTAACGGTATTGGTGACAATTGCCAAGAAAGTGATTTTGCTCCAATGGACATACGCTTCTTCTCCAAGAATGGATGACGTACATAGAATGCTTTTACAAAACATGGGGGCCCATATGTGGAAACATTATCAAATGCCACACAATTGGAAATTATTCAGGTTTTTGATCACACAGAACTTCCCGATACGGACTCTTCTTAAACTGGTCCACTCCTGCTGATCCCCACTTCCTTATAGTATTCATTAGGCAACTATACTGTTTAGTTTACTTGCTAACTATTGATTCTTTTGAATGTTGGCAATGCGTGTCGCAGTTGACTTCCCATCCCCCCGTCCCCTCCCTAGTCTCTTTTTTTTCTTTTGTGCCAATATAATAATTTTGTTAATAATATACTTGTTATGTAAGTGATATATATGTTGTCTATATATATTTTTGTCTAAACATGCCCATTTACTCACATGTCTTAGGAATTGTTTTTTTACATATCTTATTGGCTGTATGTATCCCTAAAACTTAAAACCTAAAATTGTTTACAATCAAAAGACAAAACCGAGCTGCTTTCAGCTCAAAGCCGCCCAGTGTGTAAGGGCCTTTAGGAAAAGCAGATAGGAGAAGATTATAGTACTCTCAGGGGGGGATTAAATGCAGTCATTTTGTCTACAGCATGATGGTCAACAGTTATTAGGTCGACATTGGAAAAGGTTGACATGGGTCTAGGTTGACATGGGAAAAGGTCAACATGGTTCTAGGTTAAAAGGTCATTAGTTCGAAAGGTCATTAGTTCGACAGTGTCTAGGTCGACATGGGGTTTTTCACTGTTTTTGAGCAGACATGTGCTGGCATGTTTTATGTCCTACCATTCACTAGGGCGTGGTGGGAGAATAAAATAGTGTGCCGGGCATAGCGAGGCACCGTGCCCGAAGCATTGTGAGCGCAGCGGTGCACTTTAAACTGTGTCCATGTTGGCTGTGTTGACATTTGAGTAAAAAAAACAGTGAAAAACCCCATGTCGACCTTTTGACTCTCAACCTAGACACTGTTGAACTAATGACCGTTCGACCTAGAACCATGTCGACATTTCCCGTGTTGACCTAGACACATGTCGACTTTTCCCCATGTCGACCGTCGACCATCATGCTGTAGACCAAATGATCCCAACCCGGTGGGATATAAAGAGTTTGTGTCTCTGACAGAGGAAATGGATGACAAGTTTTGCCAGACATAGACAAACTAATGGTGTGTTTAGAAGGAAGGAGGGGAACCAGAAGAGCACAGGATCATGAAGACCAAGGGAATGAATGGAGAGTGAAAGATGTACAGAAGAGAAGTGTGAATGTATGCACCGATTGTAGCAGAGAGGTTAAAGAGGAATATTAGAGATGGCCGCCTAACAGTCATGAACAATTGGTTAGTTACTGTATTTGGGACAGGCTGTGAGGATATAAAGGGCAGAGAGTCTCCCCCAGCAGCAGGTTCTCAGGATGTGATTAGTGAGGATATGAGAATCATCACAACAAAGGGTTATTCTGAATAATTACATGGGAATCCATCATTACCTCTCTCCTTATGCAGATATTCGGCAAGAAGTAATACAGGCCGTGGTCACCGGAGGTGTGTGTTGCCGGCCAAACGCAGACTTTTTTTGTGTTTGTAGCAGCAATCATTTACAAGGCATGGATTTGCCTTGTAAGATTGCCTCTTTAGAAAAAAAAAAATGGTCTGGCAACCTGCACTTCTGGCGAACTTGGACTGTATTACATCACGCCAATTATCTCTGTTACTGTGTACATGGAAATAGTGTGCATAATGTCTTATCGTGTTACCTGCTAATACCTGTCATGAAAAGGTTTTTATACAGTATCTATAAACATCTAAAAATGTCATACACATGTCACTTTAAGTCTTTGAGTGCCAGCAGAGATGTGCAAAATATCCACTGAAAATGCCAGCGTCGCTCACATTTGTTATATAAATTCAAATAAAGAATGTTGTGTAAAAAAGATTATATTTCTTATATTAGGTAAACATTACAGGTCATTATGATAAATAAAAATGTTTGCTTGGCAATTTTCACACCTTTTTTGACAAATTCCCCTGTCATTTAAAGGGATAACAGCCTTTTTAGTCACACTAAGCTGGGAATGTCTTTTTGTAATACTCCCCTGAAAATACATCTTATTCGCATCGCTATCCAGATAAAATACACAAGCAGACCCTGCTGATTAAAATTATATTTGGCATGCCCATGCCTGCATCTGCATACGAAATGCACGGTGTGAAGAGGCTAGATGTATGAGGACACATTTGTATGTACTAAATAAAAGGCATGGATTGTAGGTTCCATCCAGATGTAACGTTCAGGTTTTAACCTCACCACTTTGCAATGAAGACTGATTGGGCATGCAACTGTACCTGTAACCACAGCCAACACCAATAAACTACAATACAAACATCACCGATTACGGTCACTGATCATTTTATAATACGTTAGCGATGCATAATAGGAACAATTAGTCCAGGAAATGGGAAAGATCTTCCTTGATTTCTGCTTCGTCCCAAGGACCATGGATGTTGTCCTTGAAGAGCTGCAATCGGATGAGGCAATATGGGCACAGAAATGTCACTGACATCAGCAGCAAGAAGAAGAGCAGGGCTCCAACGTAAGAAATGCTTAACAGCCCGCCCACAGAAAACAGGGAGAATAGGAAGGTCACACATATGTATGTCCAGGGAGTGTAAGCCCGGAGTTTCCTCTGTAGACTGGGCCAAAGGGCAAAGATTTGGATGGCAAAAGTCACCATAGTAAAAGCGTGGAGTGAGCGAGGAAGGCGTGAAGCCAGACACACAGAGGCAAATATAGCCATATTAATGGACAATGTGCTAGAGACAACAGCTGCATTTGCTCCATAATCAAAGAAAACAAGATGTCCAAGCAGCATCAGCACAGACATGGCGTAGATGGTGTCAGTACTGACTGACTCAGTCAGGGTCTTCAGCACTGGAGAGAAACCATAAGTAAAAGCTACAAACACCAGGGAACTCTTCAGATCATCCCAGCGAGTCCGTCCGCTATCTTTCCGCCCTAAGCCTTTGTCAACGGCATCGAACAGGAGGTACCCGAGGAGCGTAAAGGCCAAGCCAATCCCACAAAGCTTCTGAGGGGACAGCAAGTCTTGGTCCATGTACCACCAAATGACGGAGAAGAAACAGACGCTGCATAGTTGCTGAATCACCACAGCAGATTCAAAGACCACAGCCCAATAGCGATACCGACGCACATAGATGTTCTTCCTCAGCTCTTCCAAGAAGCTCTTATCAACAAAATTGTCAGGGAATGGTTGTCTGGCATATAATACCTTCCTCCAAGGAGGCGGGACACCCACAGGGTCTGGTGGAGGTGTTGTCTGTCCCCATGTTACGCCTGTATAGTGTCCGGAGTTAGGACTCTGCAAAACTGGGCTCATTCTTTGCTTATATCTTGAGAAATCAGAATTTAAAACTTGATCCAAAAGTTCATTACCTGCAAAAGAGCACAATGTTCTGCATTAAAGCTGAATAAGGCACTACAGGGATGTCTGCAAACAAACAATCACCACCGAGCCCGAAGCATGGCGAGCGCAGCGAGCCCCGCAAGGGTACACGGATACCTTCACAGGTATACGCGTCCCCTCACGGGCGCCACACTTTCTATTCTCAACTCCACGCCGACGTGGATAGTGGGGGTATGAAAAGGTCGTAGGACGCGTACCACTGCGCTCGCCACGCTTCGGGTTCGTGTTGATAGTGGGGGTGGTACAGCCTGAAAAATGACATTTGAGGGCCATTGAACATGTTTGATACTAATTTCAATGCATTTGGATGCATTTCTGTAAAAAATCGCATGCGATCGCATGCGATTTTTAAAAAATGCTTAAAAACTGCAAAAATCGCATCACATCACATGCCACTACATATGGCATGCGATGGGAGCCGTGAAAGTACACAAGTACCAAATGTTGACATGGAAAAAGGTTGACATGAGTTTTTCATTCAATTTTTTTTTTACCGACTTGTTCATAGTTTACCATCCCATTGGGCATAGACAGAAAATATAATAGTGTGTCCCGGAAGCATGGCGAGCACTGAGACCCATGCGAGGGGACGCGGTACACTAATACGGTGTCCATGTTGCCCTATGTCAACACAGACACACACAAAAAACTAATATCAGCATTTCCACATGTCAACATTTTGTTTGTGTCGACCTTTGACCATGTCGACCTAATGGATGTTGACCTTTTCCATGTTTCGACCTTCTACCTGTCAACCAATAGCGGTTGACCTATTGACTGTTGACCTGATGCGTGTCGATCTAATGATCCGCACCCATTTTACATACATGTAGAATATGCTGATTATCTGGCTGTTGTCCAGGAATACTGTATAACTGTGATTTTTGCAATCAGAGCAAACTGCATTAAATACTACTAGAGATTGTTATTAGTATAATGATGGTATAGCGCACATTTTGATTACATTTTTTTTTTTAAATCAAGCTTCTATAGCAGTGATAAAGTAGAAAACGCCTGCCCTCTAGTGGCCAAAGTAGTAAGGAACATGCAGGTGTGGAAAACTATACTGTGGGGAAATTTATTTTGGTAAATATAAATTTAGTGGCAGCTATATAAATAAATAATAATAGAAGTGACCCTGGACCAACTTATAGATTTGTATCCTTTATATTAGCTTCAGGATTGTCAGCAGGGCAGGACTATCTACTTTTCCCCCAGCCAACCACTTCTGTCTGCATGGTTCACTCCTTCTGGCAAATTCCTTCTTAGATGGACAAAATCATGTGCACTGCAGGGGGGCAGATGTAAAATGTGCAGAGAGAATTTGATTTGGGTGAGTTATTTTGTTTCTGTGCAGGGAAAATACTGACTGCTTTATTTTTACACTGCAATATAGATCTCACTTTGAAGTAAAAACCCACACAAATCTAACTCTCTCTGCACAATTACATCTACCCCACCTGTAGTGCACATGGTTTTGTCCATCTAATAAGGAATTTGCCAGAAGGAGTGAACCAGAATAAGGCCCAATGGAATTGCTAGATGTAGAGGAGAACAATGTGTTTACAATGTATATGTAATCTAGTTAAGTTGGTGGGTGCAGCTCCTGCCAATCAGCATTCTCTACACACCTACACTGCAGAAATTTCAACTACCTGCATGACCGGCACTGGTGAATGTTACTCATTTGTCACTTGTAATTTAAACTCATTAACTATTTAACTGCTGTCTCTTATTCAGAAAGTAGTAATCCCGCCCAAAGCAAATGCTTCGAAAGCTAGTCTGCTTCCTTTTGATTGTGCATGTGTGAGAAAGAGATCTAGGGTGAAATGTAATAGGGTGAGAGATTCAGAAAGTGAGAGATTTGGTAAGAAATCTCCAGTTTTTTTAAAGCGGCAATCATTTGCACTGCAAAACTAGTTTGATTTTGCAGTGTAAATGATTGCCACTTTAAAAAAACTGGAGATTTCTTACAAAATCTCTCACTTTCTGAATCTCTCATTCTATTACATTTCACCCGTAGTTTCATTCGCTGCCAACAGATGGCGGTGTTTTGAAGACACACAGTCATACACTAGCCATATTTATAGATGACAATACAAAGAGGGAGTACATATAACGTTATCATGAATGAGCTGCAGGTTTGAGGAAACAAGGGAACGTCTGTTAGGCTCACAATAACAACAAAATACAAACCTGCACTATAGTAAATAAAATGAACTAGAATTGACAGAATTTATTAATGCATTTATTACATATAGCAACATATAATATAGCAATGTACCGTAAGTGATACTGACAGATGGAGCACACTTTTATCTGTGTGCTCCCTCTGTGCATTAATGGAGTCCCATTCTTATCCTCTCAATGTACTGGAATGGGTAGGGAATGCATTTAGCATGGCAGTATAGACAGTCTCACAGTGCGTAATAGACATGATAAAGATGTATTGTAACAACATTATCATGTATATCATCTAGATCTAGTAGTGTGTATGCATTATATATTTATCATTAACTATGTGCACTCCTGTGGTTTGATAGCTTTGTTCTCCATGACCTTTACATGCATGATAATGGAGGATATCACTTTTACTGGTACGGTTTTCCCTAAAGGACAGATTTGAATGGAAGCTGCTGATGTATTACTACAGTATCTGATGAAAAGATAGCACAGTGCTTTGAGATCAGGAATGCATCAGTCACAGTTACCTGTTAACCGTGTGACTGCTGTTAGGCCCATCTTAAATGACTACAATTAAATCAACTCACAGGTGCTGTATGTTCCCCCGATAGGTGGCAATTGTAAATATTGACAGAATACACAAACGAGATGTGTTCTCATGCCAGCCCAGAAGGACAAGCACCGTGCCCATCAATTTACAGCACTGCAAAAGGTGAGAAATCAGCACTGTGGCTAGAAGATATGCCAGTCCTGATATGGTAATAGGCCCTCATTCTGATTGAGTCGGAAGGCTGTGTGTTCAGTCGGACGGCCGATGTATTGTGTTAGCGCATGTGCAAAGGCGTTTCTGCAAATGTGTGAACACCGCGCACATCCATATACGGCGTGAATTCCGTACAGAAAAAGATCGGTCTGAACAATCTGAGCAGGGGGTGGAGAGGGGCGCAAAGGGCTGTTTGGGCTCATTACCATATGTGTACACCCCGCATTTCATGGGCGCTGGGCGTACGTATGGGCGCACGCTGGGTGTACGTATGGTAATCTTGCCGTGACGCACATGTGGGGGGCGGACAGCTGACATAGCCGAATGCCAGCCCATATCCCTTCTTTCGCACGGAGAAATATCTGAGTGGTCAGGAGCACTATGATCTGTCTGACCGCTCGGGGGGAGGTTCCCACAGATGGGGGAGTTGTTCACATGAAACCTCCACTCGCGGTCCGTTAGCTTGGCGTCTTACGGCATTTGGACGGTGTGAGAGACCCGTACGGTAGAAGGGGCTAAGAACACTCGGTGGCCGTCCAAAAATACGCATCCGTCCGAGTCAACTAGAATAAGGGCCATAGTGTGACTAGGTGTGGGTAATCCGTAACTAGAAGACCTATATTATTATAGCTTCACACATGACCCAATGTCAGTTTCCTCTTATTGGTTAGTTCATGGATAAAGAACATTATCAGGGGTGTAGCGTTACCTTTATGTACCTTATAGCAACATTTTGAAGATGCCTCAAAATAATGAAAAAGAATGTAATCAAATATGAAATATAAGACAACTTAAAAAATGTGTGATCAGTTTTTAAATGCCCCTGCTATCTAATGATTATAGGTTTATTACTGATATAGGGTCAGATGTATCAAGCTTCAAAAAGTGATCAAATGGAGAGAGTGTCCAACAGCCAGCCAATCAGCTCCTAAAAGCCCTTTACAGGCTGGGTTTGAAATATGTCAGGTAGGAGCTGATTGGCTGGTTGTTATTAGGAGTTATGGAATTTTCATAAACATATATATGTTTTAATCTTCAAATGAACTAGCTGATTGGGACAGAAGTCTATGTGTTCATTAAAGTGAGACTGAAGGAAGTTCTGGAGCTATGGAAACTCCCCGCATTTAATTTGTAAGCCTAACTTATTTGCTGACTGTTATTAAAACGTCTTATTAAATCTGGAATAAAGATACGCCTACATGCGAGCTGGAGATTTGCGCAGCATGGCTCTCGCTACAAAGTCCTTGGTTTTCCTGCATGTACACATGACGGAGGATGTCGCTAACGATGCATGGGAGCATCGTTAGCATTTTACCTACATTCTGACATCAGTATGCTACATATACTTAAAACATAGAAGGATTTATAAAATCAAAAGCCCAAAACTAGATACTTTTTAATACTAAATCAATAAACTGACCTTAATAATAATAATAATGTGCTTCTATATTGGAAGGAGTCCAAGATTACGCCGGCCACTCCAAGACTTGGCACATGGTGATCAATGCTCAGGAAGCCTGCGCTCCAACTCTCAGCACGAACTCAAGTTCTTAGTGACGTGTCTATTCAAGCAAGGCCAAGAGGAGCATGTAAGTGGGGAACAGGCATGTACAGATGGTAGCTCAGATCTTCAGGTGGCCAAGAAGCCCTTCCAGAATTCCGGCTTAGTGCTGTAATACAACAAAAGCCAGTAGTCAGAAGCAGCATAATAAGTATGTATTTCTGGATTATGCTTTATAATTGAGGATAAATTATATACAAAAGAAAGTTATCCTGACATTTATTTTACGGAAATGTGTTTACGAAGTGTTCCCTACAGATGTAATCCCTGTCATCTTTGGCCGGGGCGTGTGGTATAATGTGTAAGAGGCATTACAGTGTGTGCCATAATGTGTAATTGTCATTATGACAGAATATGTAATGGTCATAGCAGAGTATGACAATGTTTTGAGGCATAATCCTAGTGCAGTGTAAAAAAAATTTATATAATTTTTTTTTATTTATAATCAAAATTTCTAATATAAAATGCGCCCTCCCAATTTGAAAAAAGTGCCCTGCCCGGTGGTCAGTGCCCTGCCCTAAAAAAATCCTATCAGTCACTGTCCACGTAATTCACAGACGCCAGTCACTGCGGTATGTACATACATCCTTCACCAGTGGCTAAGCAAACGAAATGGTATAAAGTCCATATGTTAATGGGAACCCGCCATCGTTCCGTTCCTCCTCCTGCGGCTATGCCGGGTCGGCGTCCCCTGACTCCTTCTGTCGGGATGAGTAGCTGGGTAGCGTGTGTTTAAAGTGCAAAAGAACAGGCTGTGCTCACTTACCTTATAAAGGAGAGAAGGTCTCCCGCCATAGCCCGTTGCCGCCCGGCACCTGGTGTAGGATGTATGCACATACCAACATGAAGTAAACAGTTTTTTTACACCAAGCAGTGACTGGCGTCTGTGATTTACATGGACAGTGACCGATATTCAAATTAAGCCAGAGCACGCTACCCCAAGCTATTGTAATAGTTTGAGTGATGGAGTTCGGATAGATATATATATATATATATAGAGATATATATATATATATATATATATATATATATATATATATATATATATATATATATATATATATATATATATATATATATATATATATATATATATATATATATATATATATATATATATATATATATATATATATATATATATATATATATATATTGGGTGATGGCCTGACACTCCCGCAAGCTGGGTCCAACTACCCTGGTGCCCTCCAAGTCATATGGGTAGGAAGATAGATGAGGCGGCACTCAATATTGGCAGCAAAATAGGACCAACGTTTCGGGGTCTTAGTCACCCCTTTATCACTTGCACCTTGATAAAGGGGTGACTAAGACCCCGAAACGTTGGTCCTATTTTGCTGCCAATTACACGCTTTATAAAAACCCGTTTGAGTGCCGCCTCATCTATCTTCCTACCCATCTGACTTGGAGGGCACCAGGGTAGTTGGACCCAGCTTGCGGGAGTGCCAGGCCATCACCCAATATATATAGCAATTATTGTAAGCAATTATTGTAAGCAATTATCAGTCCCAAAACTTGCCTTAGTTGACAGTCACTTTCTAAGGAAACTTGGTACTCTTTACCTAGAACGGCGCCTATCGCGACCATCACATGCACTAAAAAACGGGTGCGATGCCCGCGATTTCCCATAGGGATCAATGTTAAAAGTGTGATTGGACGCGATTTTAGTGTTCAATGGCTCAATGGCCGCGATTTTTCCATAGGAAACAATGTTAAATGGGCCACAGAGCCCAAATAGTCACCCTAAAGTCAGAAATGGCCCCCACAATTGTTAACGCCACCCCACGATCAACGTCAACCCGAAGCGTGGTGAGCGAAGCGAGCCCGCGAGGGGTGGCGGTACATGTCCTCCGACCTTTTCATACCCCCACTATCCACGTCGGCGTGGAGTTGAGAATAGAATAGTGTGGAGAGCGCAGCGAGCCACCGAGTCCGAAGCGTGGCGAGCGCAGCGAGCCTCGCGAGGGGACACGGATACCTTCATAGGTAAACGCGTCCCTTCGCGGGCTTCACAGGTATCCGCGTCCCCTCGCCACGCTTCGGGCTCTGTGGCTCGCTGCGCTCGCCACACTATTCTATTCTCAACTCCACGCCGACGTGGATAGTGGGGGTATGAAAAGGTCGGAGGACGCGTACCGCCGCCCTTTGCGGGCTCGCTGCGCTCGCCACGCTTCGGGTTCACGTTGATCTTGGGGTGGCGTTAAAAATTGTGGGGGCCATTTAAGACTTCAGGGGGACTATTAGGGCTCTGTGGCCCATTTAACATTGTTTCCTATGGAAAAATCGCGGGCATTGAGGCATTTAACAATAAAATCGCGTCCAATCACACTTTTAACATTGATCCCTATGGGAAAACCGCGATTTTTTACCCCCGATGACCGCGATGGACATCGTGGGCGCCGTTCTAGGTAAAGAGTACCGGAAACTTTAGTGATCATGTTCCTGTGATACAATATGAATGATAGATACTGGAGTTACAGATACATAAACTTTACACACATAAGGGAGTTATGGACAAAATAGTAGCACTTGCCTGTAGGTTGTGTGTGTAAAGATCACAAAGCCAGCAGTGACTTTTTTTTTCATTTGTAAAAGAAATCAATTGTTCTGTCAGCACGTCATATGTCCCGAGGTCAACAAACAATGAAAACTACTCAGTTTGTGATAGCTAATGGCCCAATAAGCATGAAAGGTTTCACAATCCCAGTCTTGTGATCAGAGTACTGTGGGGTAGATTTATTAAGCTCGGTGAAGTGGTTTTTTTTTCCACCGGCCAATCAGCTCCTAATTGTGAAGTTACAGGCTTGGTTTGAAAAACAGACAGGTAGGAGCCGATTGGCCATTGATAATAAACAGACACTTTGGGGAAAATTTACTAAAGGAAATTTGTAAAAAATAGGTGTATTTGTATCCAGAAATACACTTATTTTTGATATTTACTATCCCGAAAATACGGCAATTCGTAGTCGTATTGATGTGCTATCAATACGACTACGAATTGCCCTATTTTCGGGATAGTAAGGGGGAAATTTACTAAAGGAAATTTGTAAAAAATAGGTGTATTTGTATCCAGAAATACACTTATTTTTGACATTTACTATCCCGAAAATACGGCAATTAGTATTCGTATTGATGTGCTATCAATACGAATATGAATTGCCGTATTTTCGGGATAGTAAATGTCAAAAATAAGTGTATTTCTAAATACAAATACACCTATTTTTTACAAATTTCTTTTAGTAAATTTCCCCCTAAATGTCAAAAATAAGTGTATTTCTGGATACAAATACACCTATTTTTTACAAATTTCCTTTAGTAAATTTCCCCCTTTACCGAGCTTTATAAATCTACCCATTACATACAGCATATACCTATTTGTAGGTCTAATGAACACAATGACCAGTAGGTGGCGACTGAGTACATTCTTTATAGAAGTCTGTAAATATACTGTACATACTGACAACAAGCCTGAATTAGACCCGATTGCTGGGCAGCGAATTCAAAGCCTGAGTGATTATGGAATGAATGTGCATGAAGCACGTGGCCTCCATGGGATAAAATTCAGTGTCTTCTTTCATGCTGGTCACTCACAAGGTGATTGACAGGTGGGCCAGCGCTTGAGGAGGCACCCGGTCAATTAATGGGAGTGTCACGAAAAATGGAGGCGCGGATAGGCGTTTTCAGGGAGGGACTCTGAAGTCAGCTCTGGCCTTGATCTGCTATGGTGTAAATCCTGGGCTAAGCTAACACTGCACACAGTGGGGAAATTATTCGATGGTGAGTGTGCTGCAAATGGATTTTCCATTTTGCCAGGATATTACAGCCCATTCGCAGCCTTGACGGACAGCGGCTATGTGATCGCAGGTCTCTGCTTTTCAGCACAGCAGCCCTGTGATCCGGTCTGAATCGGGCCCAACATTCTTGAAAAGCAGCAATGAGTTGAACAATGTGAGTGACTGCATGGACTGGTATGCTGTATTTCTACTCTGCGCTCTATCAGTAGGAGATCCTGTCCTTAGTTACTGATATTGCAAACACATTAGGCAGAGTACACACGGATGTTTGCACTTTGGACGTGATTTGGAGAACTAAAAATGATGTCATACGTTTTCTCTCTTCAGCACTTTATCACTTGTCAAACATAGGCTTGCTTACGATTACATCAGTGACATTTTCTGCTGTTTCACTCCACAATGTAATTGGTAGCTATAAAAGTATTAGGAGTTATTCAGACCTGACCGCTATTGTGTGGATTCGCACGCAATCGATTATCGAAGGATTGACAAACAGCTACAATATCCTGCGATTTCTTTATTTGCAAGCCAGCTGCTGTCTGATTGACAGGAAGCCGATGTTTGGGGGTGGTAATCGGCCGTTATCTTGGAGTGTCAGGGAAAAAACAGGCGTGCACAGGCATTTTCAGGGAGGGTGCGTGACATCAGCTCTGGCGATCAGTCTGTTTTGATCGCACAATTGTGGAAGGTCAGAGTCCACACACACAGGTGAAACATCATTTGCTGGTGAGTGCATCTGTAGGTCGCTTGGACAGATTTTCGCAAGCCATTTGAAGACTTGAACAGAATGGGTTTTCACACTCGCGGGGTGGCGGCAATTTGATCGCAGGGCTCTGCAAAATTGCAAAGCAGCTATCAGGGCTGAATAGCCCCCATTGTTCAGTACTTCAGTACAAGTGATAGATTTTTACCTTGTGAACAAGGCCTTCCTACCTCATTGTCTCTTATTCTTATTTTGTGTTGTTTTCTGGGTGTGCGGTACCCAGTGACTGTGTCCTTGGATACAACTTTACTGGCTCGGTAGTGTGAACTCCTCGACCATCTTGACTAGCTTGAGTGTTACTCAGATAATGAACCAGTACTTGTGTATTATCTGGGCGCCCGATTTTTTCATCGGGTCAGGAAAATCGCGTCGATCGCATTGCATGCGACCAAATCGCACATGCGATGCAATCAACGCAATTTTTCCATAGGAATCAATGTTAAATGGTTCCAAATGGTCCCTGATACCCGATTTCACATTAGGGGCAATGTTAAATGCCCCCCAATTAGGTGTATGCCCCCTCATTATTAACGCCACCCCACCATCAACGCCACCCCACCATCAATGCCAACCCGAAGCGTGGCGAGCGCAGCGAGCCCGCGAGGGGCTGCGGTACGCGTCCTCCGACTTTTTTCATACCCCCACTATCCACGTCGGCGTGGAGTTGATTTTATACAGTGTGGCGAGCGCAGCGAGCCCGCGAGGGGCGGCGGTACGCGTCCTCCGACTTTTTTCATACTCCCACTATCCACGTCGGCGTGGAGTTGATTTTATATAGTGTGGCGAGCCACCGAGCCCACAGCGTGGCGAGCCCTGTGGAATACGAGCTCGAAGCGTGGTGAGCGGACTCGGATTACTTAACATGTATTTTGCGTCCCCTCGCCACGCTTCGGGCTCGGTGGCTCGCTGCACTATATAAAATCAACTCCACGCCAACGTGGACAGGGCCGGATTTCCCACTAGGTACGTGAGGCACGGGCCTATGGGTGGCACCTGCTGGGGGCGGCAAACAGTTGCATGATTTTTTTATTCTTTTAAAAATATAATTACCTCACGGAAAGTGCCCACCTACAGCTGTACCTGCGGCACTTGTAAACTAGTGCCGCGGATCGAGTGTTGAACACCTGGCGCCAGAAAGGCAGCCCTTTAGTGCCAGCGAGTCAATGACAGGAGCTTTGCCCTTCCGGCGCCGGGGATCGAGTGCTGCTGACCTGACAGTCAACAGCTTCTGGCGACCATGAGACGAGAATAGCCCTGGCAGCTGGTGCCGGGGACCACAAAATGAGCAGTGGCGGCGGGCGCAGGGGAGGAGGAGAGAGAGGAGCAGTTTCAGGTGCCGGGGAACACAAGATGAGCAGTGGCGGCAGGCGCAGAAGAGGAGGAGAGAGAGGAGCAGTGACAGTTGCCGGGACCACAAGAGGAGCAGCGGCGGCAGGGGACAAGGAGAGAGAGGTGCAGCGGCAGGCAGCCCTGTGGCACAGGGATCAACTTCTGCTGAAGACCTGGCATAAGGGGGATGCCACATTGCTATGCTGGGGAGAGGGAGCTGAAGACCCGGGGGAAAGCAGCCCTGCAGTGCTGTTGAAGGTACATGCACTGTTTTGGAGTGGGCAGAGCTCTCCCTATCCCCCTCTCCCTCCCCCTTTGTCTCTCTCCTTCTCTCCCCCCCCCCTCTCTCCTTCTCCCCCCCCCCTCTCCTTCTCCCCCCCCCCCCTCTCTCCTTCTCCCCCCCCCCTCTCTCCTTCTCCCCCCCCCCCCTCTCTCCTTCTCCCCCCCCTCTCTCCTTCTCCCCCCCTCTCTCCTTCTCTCCCCCCTCCCCCTTCTCTCCCCCTCTCTCTCCCACTTCCTTTCTCTCTCCCCCTCCCCCTCCCTCTTTCCCACTATCTTCCCCTCCTTCTATCTACCCCCCTCTTTCCCCCCCTCTCTCTCTCCCCTCCTCTCTCTCTCCCCCCCCCTCCTCCTCTCTCTCTCTCCACCCTTCTTTGTTTCCCTTTTATTTCCCTGCCTATATTGGGGGGGGGGGGGGGGCGGCAAAAAAATTGGTGCCTAGGGGCGGACTAACACTTAACGTGGATAGTGGATAACTGGACGTGGATAGTGGGGGTATGAAAAGATCGGATGATGCGTACCACCGCCCCTCGCGGGCTCGCTGCGCTCGCCACACTTCGGGATGGTGTTGATGGTGGGGTGGCGTTAACAATGCGGGGGCATTTGGGCTAATACACCTAATTGGGGGGCCCTGGGGGGGGGGGCATTTAACATTGCCCCTAATGTGAAATCAGGTGCCCGGGACCATTTGGAACCATTTAACATTGATTCCTATGGAAAAATCGCGCCGATCGCATCGCATTGCATGCCTTAAGTTAAGGCATGCAGTTTTCAACATCGGGCGCCCAGATAATACACAAGTACCGATGAAACTATCGGTCTCATAAGTGTGCCATGAGCGTGTTAGATGACTTCCGCACTCATTCGTATTATGCATGCGCAGATTGGAGACTTGTAAAGATGGATCATCTGGATCAAAATGTGCCCTTTACAAAAAGCTACCTGATCCAGCTAGTGCAAAGATGTATGTGGACACATCTGTCACACATTTTCCAGAGTCTAACATAAACAAGAGAAGAACAGATACCATATATACTCGAGTATAAGCCTACTTTTTCAGAACAGTTTTTATGCTGAAAAAGCCCCCTCGGCTTATACTCGAGTGAGGGTCCCACTTGAGTCAATAAGTTTTCCCAGTTTTTTGTTGTAAAATTAGGTGCCTCAGCTTATATTCAGGTCGACTTATACTCGGGTATATACGGTATGCTCTTACTTCTTATGTACATGTGGAATTTTTCCACACATCTCTGCTGAAGGGTAAGGATAAGCTTGGGCATCCATGAGATGGTGCAAAAAATCTTGGGGGGGGAAATGGCCGTGTTCCTTTTTACAAAGCAAGAGCAAATTCTTTATCATAATCTTGGTTCACAAAACTATACTTTTTCCATGCTATGCCTTTATTCTCTCACACATTACTCTAAATACAACCCTGATGCCCTCCCCTTGAAATGATCCTGTTTGTATTGGTCTGTTATGTATGTACACTGTGTGGGAGCAGTGGTTATCGGAAACAAATTCCCTGTGTATTATGTATGCTGTACATTGATATACTTGGCAATAAAGTGATTCTGATTCTGATTATTCTAGGCAGTACTATCTGCTGTAAAAAAGGCTCAATTTGGCAGGCACCTCATGGAGCAACATGAAGCCAAAGTGATGGGCATCACGGATGGTGTAATGGTTAGCATTACTGCCTCACAGCGCTGAGGTCATGGGTTCAATACCCACCATGGCCCTAACTGTGTGGAGTTTGTATCTTCTCTCCGTGTTTTAGTGGGTTTACTCCAGGTACTCCGATTTCCTCCCACAATCCAAAAATATATTGTTAGGTCAATTGGCTTCCAACAAAAATTAACCCTGGAATGTCTGTGTGCGCATGTACATGTGGTAGGGAATATAGATTGTAAACTCCACTGGGGCAGGGACTGATGTTCAACTATACTCTGTAAAGCGCTGCATAATATGTATGCTCTGAAACTGTTAATAAATAAATAAAATAGGCTTGTAAAATTATGCTCGTACACACTTGATATTGTAAAAGATTATGCCCTTTTCTCTTTTGTAAGAAGAGTTTTTATGAATGATGTATTTCTGTGTATTTGTGTCAGGATGTTACGCCAAGGATCAGCCCACACAATGGAGTGATGAGATTAGAGCAGTCTGAAGACCTCAAGCATGGGTGTCTACTAAAGGCACGGTAGGTCTGGCTAATTCTCATACATCAGATTTTACACATAAAATTATTGTTATCACCTAGTTTTGAAACTGGTATGACTGTAAGCATATTTGTCTGGACCTGATTTGCACATTTAGCATGGCAAAGCAGGTCCGTAGACTGGCAGCATGCACTAACATTAATTATGCTGAAGTGGAAGAGCGTTAACTCACTGCTTTGGCCAAGTGCATGCTCCCTCTCGCGGCTGTAGCTGCTGTCTAGCACTTACACTGATTGTGCACCGATCTGAAATACTGCAGCGGGGCCTGGGGCTTTTTGAATAGAAAAAAATAAATGGCCACCCGTATTTTAGTTTGCACAATGCCTGGCTGTCAGAGCCAGGGACAGTGCTGGGCAGCTATCTAAGTCAAATCGATAGCTGCACATGGTGCACTGTCTTGCAGATAATAGTGCAGAAAATGAAGGGGTGCACAGTGCTGTTGAGTAGCACACAGCCGCACATTCATACATAGGGAGAAGAGGTATTTGTAGCACATGATGTGCGCATATACTGCCAGACTACATAACGCAGGATAATAGATTCCCCCCCACCGTTACAGATCAACTCGTAAATTGCACTTGTGTTGATCAGAAAGAAGAGAAAACAATGGCTCACTATAGAATTTGCCTTCACAGACAAAGAATAACATATTCTACAACACTAAAAATGGAAAAATAGATAATTTTACGTGGATCAATTACCCCAGTTCTTGTAATAAAAGAATCTAATTTCAAATGGGCAGCTTAATTAAGATATGCGGATGGTAAAATCATTTATCTTCCATTCGTAATATCTTTATATTGGCTTCAAATATGTCTGTACACATTACATAACCTATAAAGAGACTTTGGGGCATTTTAAATCCTGGACCGATATTTCCTACAGTCGGTAATATCAGGCAGAACCTATTCATTCCCGGCCCTTTTAGTCCGGGACTCGCCGCTGCATATCCATCTATTTAATTAAGTCAGATATGCATTGTTAGAAACGGCTGCTTAATTTTTGAATTAGCAGCCGTTAAAAAAAAAAAAAAAAAAGACGTAGATTTGCAGTCTTGTCACACTTTTGTGATTGTTTCTGAAAGTCGTAAGATCTGAACGGACATTGAATAGGTCGAATGTACATTTGAACTATTCGTGTCGAAAACAAGCAATATTTTCAAAAAGAGGTAATATCAGCCGGGATTGACTAAGCCCTTTTAATGCTGGCCTTCTACCAAGTTAGGACCATCCCTTTCATTAGGGTTTCCTATCTGCCTCAAATATTGCTCAGTTTAGCCTAAACAAAATGGCTTAATTTAGTGAACAAAAATTAGTAAAATGGCACAATGAGTGTATGTTACTATTGGTACGTGCCTGTGTTGGAAGCTTTGTTTTGTGCTGAGTAAAGTAGGGTAAAGTTCACCTAGAAAGGTGCTTCTACAATGACAAGAAGCAAAATGTGTCCTTTAAAAAAAAAAAAAAGTGACCTGATCCAGCCAGTTTAAAGATGTTTGTGGACACATTTGTGCACGCATTTTCCAGAGTCTAACATAAACAAGAACAGATATGCTCTTATTTATGTACATGTTTTAATTTCCACACATCTCTGCTGAAGGGTAAGGATGATCTTGGGCATCAGGGATTGAAGAGGGGAGAGACTGGTGAAAGGAAGAGTCAAGGTGAGAGTTGAAAAAAAGAGTGTAGATATAGGTTTTGTGGAGAAAGGGGTGTAATATGAACTATTATATGGAGGTGAAGGTAACTGGATTGTGTGAAGACTTCAATATGAGGAGGAAATAATTGGGGGGGGGGGGGGGGGGGGGCAATGTTGAAGATAGAACCAAAGTGAACAGAAGAAATCATTAATTTTTCCACCATGATAGAGACAAGAAGAAAGGAAGATGGTGAGCTTGGTTTTGGACATGTTGATCCACATGGAGATGTTGTGTTGTAATAAAATAGAAAATCAGAAGAGGGAAAGATCAGGGGAGGAGAGCTACATTTGAGTGTCACTTGCAAAGATGTGGTATCTGAGGTCGAAGTTCAGTATGTGAGCACCAAGATAAAAGGTGTAAAGAGAAGAGCAGGGGGGCATGAACAAAGCAATAATGGGCAACAGCAGAGACAGGAATTAGAGAGGGGTTAACAGTAGAAGGCTGGGAGTAAATCAGAAGTAATAACACCACATACTGTATATCATCAGCCAGATACATATTTACATAATTTCAATATGCCATACGGTGCAAGTTAGCCACGCCGAGTGGTGTAGTGTAATGTCTTTTTCATTAAATCGCTCTCTTATTCGCATTACAGATGTAACAAAACACCACTCAATCTGTACCAGAAACATAGACAACTTTAACCACACCGGAATTACTTTTAAATATGTACAATGTTGTACAATGTTGAAGATGAAGCACAACGGAACTTGGTACAAAAGCAAACAACAGATTAAGATAATTACTGGCAAAACATGTTCTGGGCCTCCAGGTCATGTGGAATTTAGATTGGGCCCAATTCATTAATGTGCACAGAAGTAAGAAAATAGCAGCCAGCTAATTTTCACACTTATGTGCATGCGCAGCTGGTGTAGTGCGCATGCAAGAAGTTTCAAAGTGCAATCGCATCCCGGAAGGATGGGAACGTAATTTGATTGACAGCTGTGGGCATTGAACGAATGGAAACGCAGAGTTTAGGGGGAGTGGTCTGGACAACGCTGGCTTATTCGGATCATTTTCAGGGTACCTGCATGACGCCACACGCATAAGATGCGAAACAAGAAATGGCGGCGGTGTGCTGGGCTTCGCAGAGGTTGCAATGATTTCTGCGCTGCAATTGCAATTATATTGCGATCGCATCCCAGGGCAATCCTTTTCATGAAAAGCGGCCTTGCTCTGTGCTGGGCAGCCCCCAAGCATGTGATAACATGCAGTCACAGTGGTCATAAATCTTGGTCACAATATTTGGATGGATGGTGTTCAAAACAGAGACCAGCACTTAAGTAGCACAATTGCATTTTCTTGCTTAGTTTAACTTAACTTTCCCCCCTTTAGTGAGATTATAGATGACAGGGCGATATGATGTATTTACACAATCTTAAGTCAATAGAGTCTTGCTGATTTACTTATGTAGACAGACATAATTTCCATTGTACTAAGTACTTTCCACACAGACAAAGGAAAATAAAATGTACTCTGGAGAAGCATACATCAAGGACTGAAAGCATCATAAAAAATGAAGCAATGATCACACGTGTAATATGTCTACAATAAATGTCATCAGCCGTTATAAACAAAACAAATCCATCTGATCATGTGACGGCTATCATTGTTCTTTTACACAGTGCTTTATATCAGAGGGTATGATACTATATCAGTAAGAACCTCTTGTCTGAAGAGCTGATATCAGAGGTGAATTGTTCTCTGGACAATGAATTCTAGCGAGTTGTGAGCAGATAGGGTTACGTCTGAGTAATCACAATACGTTCGCTATTACTGGTTAACCATGATTTTTCTTATGGTTTTTAAGACTGAAGCCTCTGCGGCCGGTACATCTCATTGGGCCGACTGTAGCTGTGTGCCAAGGCATGTTGCCAGGTAAGTTGGTAAAATGTTATCTATGCCCATATGTCTTCTCCCTCTGAAGGAATGTAACTGCCTTGATTCTGTTTATGGGAGATTAGGAATATTATAGCATGTTAGGTGTATTGATTTACTATAGTATGCGTGGGTGTGGATCGTATTGTCGACCAAACTTAGGTCGACAATCATTAGGTCGACACCATTGGGTCCACAGGGTTCTAGTTCGACATGGGACAGGGTTGACATGGGTTTAGGTCGACAAATGCGTTAGGTCGACATGGGTTAGGTCAACAGGTCGCGAGGTTTTTCAATGTTTTTTTACCTGAATGTCAACACAGTCGACATGGACACAGTTGGAAGTCAACCGCTGCCCCTCGCATCGCTCGCATTGCTTGGCACACTATTTAATTCTCACACCACGTCCTAGTGGATGGTAGGGCATAAAATACAGATTGTCGGCACATGTCGGCTCAAAAAACAATGAAAAAAACCCATGTTGACCTTGCGACCTGTTGACCTAGCCCATGTCGACCTAGTCCCATGTCGACCTAGACACCTGTCGACCCAACTGTGTCGACCTAAGTCTGGTCGACAATACGACCGTATCCCATATGCGTGCATAAAACTATATAAAAGAAAGGCAGACTAACGGTTATATAGCGATATTATCCCGTATTTACAGATAAACAGCATTTTATCTATACCTGCGCAATTCAATACTAAAATAAAGAATTACAAGAGTACATAAATGACAAATATAAATAAGGAACAATTAAGGCAGGGGTGGCTAGACTCATGGACCAACTGATCTACGCTAAGGACAGGTCATCTTTTCTGATCTACAATACCACAGTACTGAATGTAATATTAATGGGTGCCGGACGGGATCCCGACAGTCATTTAGCCGACGTCGAGATCCCGACTGTTGAAACACTGACAGACGGGTTACCAACGGCCACTGGCTATTCTCCCTCGTGGGGGTCCACAACCCCTATAGAGGGAGAATAGAATAGGTGGCGAGTGTAGCGAGCCACCGTGCCCACAGTGTGTAGAGCGCAGCGAGCCCGCAAGGAGCTTTGTTGCGCTCGCCATGCTGTCTGAGTCCGGCCAGTCGGGCTAATGACTGTCGGAACCCTATACCACACCCATATTAATTAGGTCAACTAGGCTTAAAGCATAGATTAGACATGTCCAAACAGTGGCCCTCTAGCTGTTGCGAAACTACACATCCCAGCATTCCCGAATAGCAAAACTGTTGCAATGCATTATGGGACTCGCAGTTTCACAACAGCTGTAGGAATATAGTTTGGAAATGTGTGGCATATATGTTAAGCCCTGTACCCACTAGGCGATATAATGAGCGATAGGGGTCATTTTGGTATTTCTGAGCGATAGCGTTCATTATATCGGCCAATGTGTACGCCTCCAATGATGCACAATGAGATCTCCCGTGGGCCACTAATGACCTCCCTCATGTGCATGTACAGACGAGGGAGCACATTGCTAACGAGGACCCCCGCTCCCCCCAGCGCAATCGGCAAGTGTGTATGCAAAGTAGTGACAAACCAGTAGGTAATGTTGTGGCCGGGTCTCAGTCCCGCGCTAACCTGCTCTCCACACATGGCTAATGGCAGTGAAAGAGTGAAACCCTGTACCGTGGCACCCTTTTCAAAGAGACAATGGGCCTGATTCAGACCTGTATGTTCGCTGCCTAGCGAACAGGTAAATGCTGCCCGCCGCGCACCAATTCCCCCCCCCCCGCGCGTGCACGTGCCCCGCAGCACAAATCTCAGCACTTGAATTGAATGATTTCTGCAGCCTTCAGTCTGAAAGTCAATACTTACTTTTAAGATGGCTGCTGATCTCCAAATTTGGGGCGGGTGCTGACGTCATGTCACATCAGCCGCCCGTCCTGAGCAGGCATCAACATGCCTGCGTTCCGGAAGCCCAGCATTTTTATGGGGATGCCCATAAAACACTGGGTGTTCCCCTGCTGCCGCTTCCTGTACACCCCCTTCCCTCGCCTGACAGTGCGAACGCCTTGGGAAGTGTGATACTGGCTGAAGGCTTCGCACAGGGCTGCTGCGCATGCAAAAAAAACAACATCCGAAAGGGGGATGGATTTGGCCCCATCCGAATGGGTCTGAATAAGGCTTAATAGATGCTGCATGCTGAAGGATCAGGAAAGGACTGGGGACAGAGGTGTGAGTTTACCCCCCAGAGCAGATATATTATATATGTAACAATGGGGCAGATGTATTAAGCCTGGTGAAGAGATAAACTGGAGATAAATTGGAAGGAGATAACGCACCAGCCAATCAGATCCCAACTGTCATATTTCAAACACAGCTGATTGGCTGGTGCGTTAACGCTTCCAAGTTATCTCCACTTTATCTCCAGTTTATCTCTTCTCCAGGCTTAATACATCTGCCCCAATGAAAGAAACGAGGCGGCACTCTCCAGACTTGTGATAACATAAAATGGTCCATTATTCCTACGTACGTCATGGGAAACACGGCACCTTCTTACATGGTGGAGAAGCAGTATGATAGGAAAGCTGTGCAAAGTGGCGAAAAATGGCTGGGCAGGGGGGAAATCGTTAGGTGGGTATGCACTGAGCTATTTTCAGCCCAGCAATTACAGCGGTCATCGCTGTCCATACACGATGGGCAAAAAACCCAGTATGTATGGACCTTTACAGTTTTATTATATGTACAGAGGACATCATTTACAGATATTCATTACAGATACTGAAATACCTCATGAATATCACTTTTGTATTCTGTACATATATTTACTGTGTGTATCTTTGTCATTTGCAGAGAGACTCCAGTGTAACCCAGCCTTAGATGGCCTGACCAAACTACAGCACACGCTATTTGGGAACGTGCCCATTAAGCACCCAAAATCTTCCAATACCATTCACTACACGTCCCTCACCTCCCTGACCAATCACAAAACTGCTCAGAGGAATATGGAGGAGTATTTCCCACCTGTCAATGTGCATGGCATAACATCTTGAGATAAACATTCAGCAGGAATAATATTAATTAAGGATGCAGAGACCCACATTTATCTAAATACAGTACATGAACATAAACACATGAAACGCATTTTTAGAACATAAACTATTTAACACCTAGATAACAAAATAAATATACCATGTTTTACATTGAAAACATAACCCAAAAGTGTTTTGTTTCTCTTTAAAAAGAAGTTTCTATGTACTAAAGGATTACAAATGTCACCAGTACAGGTGATGTCTGAGACTTTTGTTCAGTTACCCAGTGAAAATAAAAAAGTTATACCTCTAGGTGATATATATATATATATATATATATATATATTAAAAAAAAAACTACGTGCCATGACAGCATTGAGTGTGGTATACCTGTTAGACATTAACTTTGTCAACATTGGGATGTCCCTAAAGCGCCCGAAGCGTGGCGAGCGGACGGGGAAAACTAAGCAAATAGCTTAGTGGGCGCCCAACTAAACATATAAGTACCTTTTATTGTGACATTTTGCAAATATCAATATTACACATTTGAAATAATAATAATAATAATTATTATTATTATATTTTTATGACACCGCAAGAGTTCTGTAGTGCTGTATGTAGTGGATAGAAAATAGAGGGGGAGATGTATCAAACCTTGGAAAAGTGGAGAGAGATAGAGCACCAACTGTTGTGCTATAAAATGACATAAGCTGATTAGTTGGTACTTTAGCCGGTATTGTATTACAGTAGGTGAATTTTTTTTTATCAGCTGATAAAGATGTCCTGATGGTCATTACTGCACTGTCCAATTATAGGCTGTTTTTATCAGATGAAAAAGCATAAGGTGCCCACACACTAGAAGATTTTTTGGCCGATTGTCCGATTGTCGATAAATCGGCCGATATATCGTACGATATTTACCGATAATCGGCCGATATCGGTCCGATGCACGCTCCCGTGGATCTTTAGCTGAATCTCCTGATCTTACGTGCTGCACAAAAGATCAGAAGATTTATCAAAAGATCCATAGGAACGCACACGGGATCTTAAGAAAAATCTTTGGTAAAGATGTGCACTTGCCTGAAATCTTTGGTCCAGAGCGGACCAAAGATTTGAAGGCTAAAATTTATGCACACATCTTAAGGTGCCCACACACTAAAAAGATCTGCGATCATAAGATGTGCGCATAAATTAGCCTTCAAATCTTTTATCTGTCCTGGACAAAAGATTTCAGGCAAGCGCACATCTTTACGAAAGATTTTTCTTAAGATCCCTTGTGCGTTCCTGTGGATCTTTTGTTAAATCTTCTGATCTTTCACGCAGCATGTAAAGAAGGGTACCGTACGAGTGATAAACGGCAAAAAACTGTCTTGTTTGTCCATACTCGGTAGGTCGACGGTTCTTTGCTGTTTAATTTTCATCCGACAGGACGGCCCCATATCGGAAAAAAATTGCAGTGTGTACGCACGATCGATCGATATGCTGCCGTCCTTGCGACTATACTGCCAAAGCTGGAACGCCCATGTGGGCGTTCCATAGCTGCATGATCTCTCGGCAGGGTGACAAAAAAAAAAAATGACGTGGGGTCCCCCCCCCACGGCTGTATCCAGCACCAGGCTGACAGAGTCGGGGCTGGTATTAAAAAATCAGGAAACCCGATAAATAGGGGTTCCCTGATTTTTTAAAACCAGCCACATGCTCCAGGTCCGGGGCTGGTTCCCAAAATACAGGGGACAAAAGGCCTTATACTGCTCGGTACGGTGGGACCGTATACGGGCGGATTGGTTTTTTTTTTCATTTGCGCATGCGTAGCTTTCGCAATGCGCAGGTGCGGCGACCTCACACCGCTCACGGACGGGTCTCTCCATGCGAAAAAACCTGTCCGCAAGAGTTCGGTCATTGTGGGTGGCATGGAGCCGTTTTTAGGGGAGTGGCCGGAATAATGAGGAAAACTGGGCATAAACATGGGCGTACACGGGGGGTGTGCACCAAAAATGTACGGTGCTACAACCGCTCGATCGGCGAACGCACCGTGCATTTTGGGCCAAAAACAGGCAGACGCCAAAGATAGCTCCAGACTACCCCTAGAGATACAGTATGAGAGCGGACGCCTGGGTCTGCTAATTAATGCTGATTACTACACCTGAATGTAATAAGCAATGCTAATTAAGTCGTTTTTTTTTCAGTTTGATTTTGCAGTGTAAATGATTGCAGCTTTAAAAAACCTGGAGATTTCTTACCAAATCTCTCACTTTCTAAAGGTGCCCACACACTAGAACGATTTTTGGGCCGATTGGCCGATTTTCGATAAATCGGTATCGATTTCGAAAATCGGTCGAAAATCGGCCGATGCTCGCTCCCGTGGATCTTTTGCTAAATCTTCTGATCTTACGTGCTGCACAAAAGATTTTTTTTTTTTTTTTTAAGAAATTTTATTGCGATTTTCAAAAAATTTGACAAACAATGCATCTCGCATGGCAAGTAGAATCCAAATCCAGACATATCCTGGTACATTGGAGATGATGAAGAATAACTTTTACAAAAGTTCCTGAAAATACAGTTCCAAATATATTTACTAAACAACTATGGAAAGATTGAAAGGTGCAAGTGCACCTATAGCTTCGATATACTATGTAGTAATGTCAATAGAGGGGAGTACATTAAGGTATTGGGGGGGGGGGGAGGGGAAACACATGAGGAAAGCGATAAAGAGGGGTACACCTAAACAATAGGGGCTTCCGGTCCAGTATTAGAGAGTAGATATATCGTTGCAAGTATTGGACAATTATTTATACAAATCAGTTTCCAGCAGCTACCTGACGCAGCAGGTTCCAAGAGGTGTTTTCAAACAATCTCATTATATGATTTTGAGACTGATTATCAAGGGTATTAATAAAGTATTCCCATTTTTTGTAGAATTTTTCAACACCCATCTCAACATCTGGTATCGTGGATCTCCTGTCACAATACAGAATCTGCACCATTTTTTGTTTTACTTCCATAAGAGATGGAGCAGATCGACTCGTCCAATGTATTAGAATAATTTTCTTGGCTACAGTGGTTAACGTGACTAATAGCCGGATTTTATGCTGTTTATCAGGGCCTAAATTCCAATTCCTGAAGTTTCCACAGATACATGCTAGTGGGTCAGGGGTTAGATGTAGAGAAAGCATAGAGTTAATAAATTGAACTATTTTGTACCAGAATTTCCGTATCTTCCTACATCCCCATATACAGTGAAAGAAATCAGCTTGAGACACAGAACATTTGACACAGGCACCTGATTCAGAACTCGTCATATGTTTCCTCTGAGCAGGTGAGATATACGCCCTGTGGATCGTTCTAATATGAACTTCCTGTAAGTAGGAGGACTGTAAATACTTAAGGGTGGAGTCGTATTGGGATAATAGGTCAGGCAATAAGGTGATACTGGGGGTATCTGATGACCATCTTTGTAATGTAGGTGTCCAGCTAGTGGAAGCGGTTAGAGATGTTAGTGGTATATATAGGGTGCTAATTCTGAATGGAACAGAGGGAATAAGTTTAAGAAGGGATAGCAAAAGATTTGCTGTGTTATCGGTGGTATTGGGTTTGGGTAGGGATTGGATGTAATGTCTAACCTGAAGATACATGTAGAAGTTTTGAGAAGGGAGTTGGTATTGAGACTGGAGATCCGCGAATGAAAGCAGTTCGCCTCCAGGGTCATAGACTTTGGAAATAGAGGCCAAACCTTTCTCTCTCCATTGGGAGAAAGTAGAATTGGATAGTGATGGGGTAAAAGCAGGGTTTCCCCATAGTGAAATATATGGGGAGTAGAGCGGGCTATAGTGGAATTTTTTGGTAACGGCTAACCAAGCACGGTAGGTATCTCTGAACAGGGGATGTTCTCTGATATCCGATGGTAGATCAGACCATTTGGTGTGAAGTAGGCCAGTAGGGGAATATGGAGCAAATAGTGCAGTATCCAGCTGGGTATCAGTATAGGAACTATTGTCGAGCAGCCAGTCACTGACATACCTGAAGAATATAGCGTTAGAATATTGAGCCAAGTCTGGAAAACTCAACTCTCCTTTTTTGCGGGGTAAGATCAGAAGATTTAACAAAAGATCCATAGGAACGCACACGAGATCTTAAGAAAAATCTTTGGTAAAGATGTGCACTTGCCTGAAATCTTTTGTCCAGATCGGACAAAAGATTTGAAGGCTAATTTATGCGCACATCTTATGATTGCAGATCTTTCTAGTGTGTGGGCACCTTAAATCTCTCATCCTATTAAATGTCACATATGGGATCCAGGTAAAGTTCTATATACCATGTGATATTGTGGCTCTGACAGCTGCTTATCGCAGATAATGCAGACACCAAAGTATTGAAGGAATGGGTGCAGCATGTGCACTGTGGCCCCCTGGACTTAGGGGCCCGTGTGCAATCACACATTGCGCCCATTATAATTATGTGGTCTTATCAGATATGTATAAAGCATTCCATCTTTCATTGGTACTAATATTTCTATCTCAGATTACACACAATGCCATTTACCCTAACATTTGTATTTACTGAGGCCTGCTCTTTTCCCAGCCCTTAAATCAGTGTCTTATCAGATATGGGTAAGGTCTCTGACGTGGCCTCTGGACGTGTAACCGGATGTCTTTTTGGAGGTGCCAATTCTCTGATCAAAGTCTAGTATTACAAAGTGATATCAGTTCAGTCTGGCTGAAGGACAAGTAGCCGTCATAGATTCCAGTTACATACACTTCGCAGTGGGATATTATTGGGTGATTTAATTAGTAGTCACTCTGCAATGAGTCTCCAGCCTCCTACATCTCCTTATATTACATGCCAGTTTTGACAGCCAGCAAAGTAAAATCCTATCAAGTTGTTCACACTTACACAGGATCTTTCCTATGACACTTGCCAACATAGTATGGAATCGGTCACATTTGCCACAAATTAGCATTGACCCCAGATAAAAAAAACTTAAATCGGTACTTGTTTCCTAGCACGGCCACCCCGATCTCCATCGGGGTGGTCGTGTCGGAAAAATCGCGTCGGTCGCATCGACCGACCCGATTTTTTAATTGAATCAAATGTGAATAGGGTCCCTGGGACCCGATTTTACATTGGATTCAATGTAAAATATTCCAATGTAAAATATTTTCGACCGTAAACCCCACCCCACGATTGACGTGAACCCGAAGCGTGGCGAGCGCAGCGAGCCCGCGAGGGGTGGCGGTGCGCGTCCTCTGACCATTCCCCTACTATCCACGTCGGCGTGGAGTTGAGAATATAAAGTGTGGCGAGCGCAGCGAGCCACCGAGCCCGAAGCGTGGCGAGCGTAGCCGTATAACTTCACAGGTATACGCGTCCGCTAGCCACGCTTCGGGCTCGGTGGCTCGCTGCGCTCGCCACACTTTATATTCTCAACTCCACGCCGACGTGGATAGTGGGGGAATGAAAAGGTCGGAGGACGCGCACCGCCGCCCCTCGCGGGCTCGCCACGCTTCGGGTTCACGTCAATTGTGGGGTGACGACGGGGACATATAGAATGTGAAATGGGTCATATTGGCCAATTTCAAATTTTTTACTATGTGAAATGGACTTAATCAAGTCCATCTCACCTTTTGCCATTATAATGGCACAAGACCGCATAAGCAAAATAGGACCACATTTAGCTGGGCACACACCTACAGATTTAAAGGGTAGGTGTGGTGTGACATTATCAGCAGCTGGCAAGGGGTAGTCACTCCCCTAAAAAATACAAATATAAAAGAGGTATGCCAGTGCTGGCTGAAATGATAATAATAAGATGGTTCACAATGATAAAAAATGTATTTAAAAAAAGAATAATAAGGAGAAATGAATTAAAATATATCAGGGTTGCCGACTTTTACAGTCTCCTCTCTGGGAGAACCCTGGACAGGAGACGGTCAGCAGCACTTCTGGGGGCGGGGCTGATGGAGACGTCATTAGTCTCTGCCCCTAGTAATGCAAATCCTGCAGTGTGCGGGTCTCTGAGGAGGGGGCGAGGTGAACTAGATGCAATTTGCATATTTAGCCATGCCCCCTTTGCCGAAAACTCGCAAATCGCGGAAATCTACACCTCTGTCATCGGGGAAATGCTGGGGACAGCCGATATCCAGGAGGGTTGCCCACCTTCCCGGGGGGGCCGGGAGGGGGACCCGATTTTCGGGACCCCCACCGGCCATTCCGGGATGGTAGGGTACTCTTTAGCTTTTGACTAAAAACACATGGATTGGTGAGTAATAGTCAATAATAAGGTTGACAATAGGTCGACATGGTCAAAAGGTCGACACGTGCACTAGGTCAACATGCATTTTTCACAGTTCCTTTGGTGTCTATGTCAATATAGGTCAACACAAGGCACTGTATACATGTACTGCAACCCCTCGTATGGCTCCCTTTACTCTCCATGCTTCAGGCACACTATTATAATCTAACTATTTGTCCACTTGGATGGTAAGGTATGGGAAAAAAAAAAACACCTTAAATTTTTTTTTTTACATGAAAAACTCATGTTGACCTTTCTCATATCGACCTATTGCTTGGGTTGACCATGTCAACCTAAGGTATGTCAAACCTTTTCATGTGTCCGCCTTTTGACTGTGGACCTTATTAGTGTTGACCTGCCGACTGCCTCCCCCACTCTGTACCTCTGCTGACGTTAGACCCAAAACCAAATGAAACTGGCCTTTATCCTACAAACGAGTTACCAGGATCATGCTTTAAATGGTGAGCTTTTAACAACAGGGACAATTTTGATATGAAAAACAAAGGGCGGGATGCACTAACATCTGCAGCCAATTACCACCCCCCTCCGCAGCTACCGCAATGCTCTAACATATGTGATTAGTATCGCAAAGGAGCTGCCCTTTGCAAAGCAGCCGGTGGAGGGTGAGCGGGTCCCCAGCGGCTCCCCCTCCTCATCTTCCCGCCAGCCCCTTGCTCAGATGGCTGCAGGGACTGTTGGGCTCTGTCTCCTCTTCCCTACACCCGAAAGAGGTGCAGAGAGGAGGAGGTCACTGGTCCGGACTGCACAGCAGGAGGCTGCCCAGACACAGGGGGAGTCATGCGGGGCGGCGTGGGATGCGGTAAGAAGCCCATAGGCTTCTATGGGGTATCACCAGCTTTTTCTGGCAATGTACCACACATGTGGGTTTTCCTGCATACCAAAATGTGGTAAAAAACCCAGATAGCAGGAGCCCTAAAGGAGAATTCATGGAAAAGCAGATATTCTGGGCGAGATGTTCTAACATCCGCAGCCCTCTAATGCCCCCCTTCGCCGGGTACCGCATTGTTAATGATCGCACATGCTCTAACAAATGCGATCATTAACACAAGGGACAGCTCTTGCGATAAGAGCTGTTCCTTGTGATGCGGCTCCGGCGCTGGACTTCCGGGCCATGCGCAGAGCGACGGGGACGGTGGGGGGCATGCTGGGAGGGATCCGTGACGGAACCCTCACACAGCGCTGCGGTAAGAAGCCCGTAGGCTTCTGCAGGTAATCCGATTCCCTCCGCAGCGCTGACACTTTGGAGGGACAACAGAGAATACAGAAATGCGGTAAAAAACCCAATAACAGGGTTTTACCGCATTTCTGCTTTAGAGAATCCCGCCATTTACTTTTAAAATCTGAGAAATAAAATAAGAGCAAGAAGGTTCAGCTGTGGTACGTATGACTTCCTCACTGTGAAAGGATGGACTGTAAAATACAAATACTTCCTGAATGCTGAAGAGTTTCAACTGTAAAGATGATCCTACAAATCAGTATGACACAATGCATGTCCATGAATAAGACATTACGAGAAAGCTCTCTGCGTACTGAGTTACCAGTTACCTTCACCTCTTGGGGAGGGTGTGGAGGGATTTAGTGATCTGGAAAGATTCTATTTGCAGATCAGATTGACCTGTCGCTCAGTTTCCAGCCTGATCATGCCACGTAGCACTGAGTTTATAAAAACACAGGAAAGCTGGTGAGTTTCTACAAGTCACCTCCCTTCATATAGATAAAGGTGAGATGATGATGCATCCTTCTGTTCTGACACAACATATTGCATGTTGTTTAAAAAAATATATAACAAAATAAGTAATTATTAAGGACTAATATACCGATTTATAACATTAAACATTCCATTTAACCATTATAGTACAGTTTCTTTCTACACTGACTTACATTCATACTGTCCATTCTATATTTTACTATATAACATCGCAGTTGAACATTCACCTTGAAACATTCTGAGACCTGTCATTTGTAACACTTCCTTCATCGCAAAAGAATCATAAAAATGTTTAATATTGTCATCTTTGTTATTTGCGTGCAAGATCATGTCTATGTCACGTTTTATTTATTTTTTAAATATACACAGAAAACACAGAACACAAGCTGCATTGCTATAGTTTTCTTGGCTAAATTGGTTACATTTTGACACCACTATACCATACTTGCCTACCCTCCTGCATTCTGCAGGATACTCCCTGAAATAGCAGCAATCTCCTTCTTTCTCTCATTAGTCTAGCAATCTCCCTCATTTGATCTAGCCCACATTACACTGTTACATCATAGTTACCGCCCCTCCTGCATTCTGCATGAGACTCCCTGAAATAGCAGCAATCTCCCTCTCTCCCTCATTAGTCTAGCAATCTCCCTCATTTGACCTAACCCACATTACACTGTTACATTTTTTGGGGAAAAAAGGAATGAGAGATAGATACAGTTACATTGAATCATCAGTACCATTACCCAGCACTTTACCAAGTATAGTAGCTCTTACTTACTGCTCTGGGGCTCATTTACATTTGGATATAAGTCATTTTAAAAGATTCCTCTCAGATGTAGCAGTACACACCCACGCTTCTAGATGCCTCTTTGACAATCTCTTTTCACAATCTCTCCATATATGGAACTATGGATGCCCTTTGGGTGGAGCATGACCCCCCCATACTTGCCTACTGATCAAAAGTAGGCAAGTATGCACTATATATATTAGGCATTCTACAAGAATGTTGTTGTCTATCCCAGTGGTTCTCAAAATGGTTCCTCAGGACCCCACACAGTTCACGTTTCCCAGGTCAGGTGCATTCATTACTCACCACAGGTGGAGCTAAATATTTCACTTGTGATTCTGTGAGACCGGCAAAACATACACTGTGTAGGTTCCCGAGGACCGAGTTCGAGAACCTGTGGACTCTATCCATTGACAAACATGTGCAATCACCACATGACCGCACCCCTTGTGCCCCCTGCAATTTTTCCATCAAAATCTAAATAGCCACATTTCTGAAATTTGCCATCTGCGTTCACTTGCGGGTAAAGGCCCATACACACTGGGCGACTTTGCGCTGAAAGTCGCTCAAAACAGCAGGTTTGAGTGGCTTTCAGCTCAAAGCCGCCCAGTGTGTATGGCCTGGCGATGAGCGCTGCTGCGCCGGGAAAACTGTTCATCTGCTGGTTATACCAGCAGATGAGCGGCTTTCAGGACGGCTTTGCATAGCGCTCCGCTATGCAACACCGTCTTTCCCCCCTCCATCGGCACCGTGCAGGGGGAAAGCCGTTCAGTGTGTATGCACTGAGCGGCTTTCCCCCCAGCGATGAATGCGATCATCGCTGTCCACACACGCTGGGCATAGTCGCTCAGTGTGCATGGACCTTACGTGTTGTTGAATTTGGTTGACACCTGCATGCTATTGCTATTTTACAGAACTATGAAAGAATTTGACAGATATTATTGCTTCTCCAAAGATATTGTAAAAGCCTGGACAAGGTTAAAAAGCTGCAGGAGCAGCGAAACGCGTTGGCGTTTGGTACACCAGGATTGCTGCTACCATACATTCATTCCAAAGTGTGTCCCCAGGTGCCATGTGAACTAGTGGAGTTATCTACAGCTAAAATTGTACAGCCCCAGTCTGCAGGATCGACATAAAGGCTCAAACATACATTGTGGAGGAACGCCTCCGCTTTAATTTGCCAGCACTAAGATCCACCACTCTCCCGCTCCAGCAATCCTCATCCCTGTCGAGGAAACGCCATCCTTACCCCCCAGGCTGGAGAAAGTACAGCGGAGGGCTACAAATAAACTCCCAACATTCACCTACAAAAGGACTTCATACACCTTTTTGGGCCCAAATAAGATCTGGACACACTAAAATGTAAGGTGACCAAAAAATCCATTAATACGTGTACAAATGACTGCAGCAATCAACTCTCTGTTTATTACCATATACAAAATAACTGTTTACATGTTTTTTAAGCTATGAATTGTTGTTTTTAACAATGTCTACATCAAATAAATGCCATTTTTAATTCAATTGCACACCTGAGTACAAGTTAGCGCAACTATACTTTGTTTTCTGTTCACGTGTAAGGGAGGGACACCCCTTGTTTTTGTTGCAGCTTGACGAGGCAGGTTCATACAGGGGCCCTTTTCCAGATACCTAGGTATCTGTCTTTTTTGCCTTATGTGTGCCGCCTACTTTTCTGCAACCGTATAGAATGGACTCACACCAGATTTGGGACACCGAAGTGCCGGGGAAGATATTGTGTGTGCGTGTGCGTGTATAAGTGATTTGGTACAAAAGAATCTCAGGGTTGGTGCGCTCAAAATACCCAGATGCAGCTTAGTGAAACATATAAAAAGTGAAATCCCACTTCCACTCAAATATTGGACAGAATAGACAAAATAATATGTTTCTAGCGCAGTGGTCAGGTAACTCGGTCCTCATTACCCTACGCAGTGCATGTTTAAAAAAAAAAAAAAAAAAAAAGATTATTATATGAATGAGATTTTTGCAGCCTCTGGTGGTTGTTACAAAGGCCTATTTAAAAGACACCGGTGATGTATTACACAAACTATCTAAATATAAATGGCTGGATACCGATATTATTTAGCACTTTATACACTATCATCAATAAAGAGAAGGGAATAGAGGCAGTCACCTATTTTTTATCCTTCTCTACATATAGTGCTGACCTCCAAAAATTAATTTTAGACAGCATTGATTTTATTTTGCCTAATAGTTATTTTTACTATAATGGCTCTTTTTATATACAATGTGTCGGTACAGCAATGGGCACCAGATTTGCCCCCAGCTATGCCAATTTATATATGGCAAATTGGGAGGATCTAACTATATGGCCCAATGGTCAGCTGGTGGCAGGTCTGGTGTCCTGGTTTCGTTATATAGACGATGTGTTTTTTTATATTGCGTGGTCGTGAAGAAAATTTAGGAACCTTTTGTAATAATCTTAAAATAAATGTAATATTCATTTTAGCTTTACTATCAGCAAAAGTGATGTCTCCTTTTTAGATTTAACAATTTTTATTCAAGATGGTACTATGAATACTAAAAGGTTCAGAAAACCGACCGACTCTAACAGTTTCATAGAAATGACCAGTGCTCACCATCAAAATTGATAAAACGGCATTCCGTACAGCCAATTTATACGTATCATGAGGAACTGTTCGGATATAAAGAAAAGGTGGATGCTTTAGATCACAAGTCTTCAACCTGTGGCCCTCCAGATGTTGTGGAACTACATGTCCCAGCATGCCCTGAGGTTTTTGGGCAAGCTCTTATAGGAAAAAATGTGGCAATGCATGTTGGAACATGTAGTTTCACAACATCTGGAGGGCCACAGGTTGAAGACCCATGCTTTAGATAGTTGTAAACTTTTAAAATAAAAAAGCCCAAAAACCAAGGAAAACACCCAACACCAATGGTCGTTTATCTCTAAATATAATAATTCACACAAAAAAATAGAGAAAGTCTTCAAACGCAATTGGCACCTTCTAAAGCA